>NW_027466842.1:7387500-7972494 GCF_046128005.1 Genypterus blacodes
TCCAAGTCACAATGATGATTATACGTTATAACTGTTGGTGAACTTTATTTAAAATACACTGAACATTGACTATGAACACATTCATCACAATACCAAATAGATTTCTCCTTGATTTAAACATTATTCTATTAATCCAGTGAACATTCCTTTGTTTTGTTGTATTCTTGCACATTTTCAGACTTAAATCTGTGTATATACTTGGTTTATAAATATTTTTTATTGTCCTCCCTCTACAGCAGGGGTGTCAAACTCAAATACACAGTGGGCCAAAATAGAAAACTGGGACTAAGTCGCAGGCCAGACTCCATATTTCTTGAAAAATGGACTACAATTGTGCATGTGTTCCCTTCTCTCCAGATAAACAGTGTAATGATTAACTTTTTCATATGGAAACATACTTAAGTTTAGCTTAAACATTAAGTCTGAACCAAGCCAGGCTTAATATTGCAAACACATGAGAAATAGATTTTCAAAAAAGAATAATAATCAGTGGCATTCGTTTCTTATTTCTATTTAAATAAAGAAAAAATAATAATTCTTACACCTCTTTATCTGTAACCCTTCATGGTCATTTTCAACGGAAACCTTTTTTTCACAGAACAATAATTTCCTTGAAAGAAAATCCAACAATTCAACTATTCAGAGTCCATGCCTTGGAGTAGCAAGACAGCAAGACTTCTTAGATGCTAGTTCATCCATGTTTGCGGTCAGGCTCTGAGCTGAGCAAATCCTCAGGATTGAGTGAAGGTGTTCATCAGTGAGACGACTCCTGTGTGACGTTTTGTTCATCTTCATCAAAGAGAATAGTTGTTCACATAGATATGTGCTGCCGAACATAAAGAGCATTTGAGGACAGAGTTGGGGCATTGTGTTCGGGGATGAAACGAGGAAACAGTCATACTTTTACTTGAGCCTGTCACTACACAGGAGTTCAATCAGCTCCATTTGAATGAAAGAAAGAACACTTTTATTGATCCCCAGAGGGGAAATTCTTTTCCTCACTCAGTTGTTTTTTTTACTGCACATTACATGACAGGCAAGAAAACACACACAAGAAACACACATGCAAACACTGTCTGTATACAGCAATGGTGGATGCCGAGTGAGGGGGGCTGTCCCTTGCAGTTGCCGGGAGCAATTTGGGGCTTAGTTGCCTTGCTCAAGGGCACCTCGGCAGTGCCCAGGAGATGCGCCCGCATCCCTCCAGCCACAAGCCCACCGTCCGTTTCTTTTGGTCCTCCTGAGAGTCGAATCTGTGACCCTTCGGCTCCCAGGCAAGTCCCTCTGCAGACTGAGCCACTGCCACCACTGGAGGTTGGTTGGTGCGTGTTCCACGTTAACAGCACGTCAACTGCAAACAGATTACTAAGCACTCCAAACCTACATTTCTGGGCTTCAAAGTCAGCAAATCGCCAGGTAAACTCGAAGCTGAGCAGACTGTCCACTTGGCAACACTGAGGTAGAGATCTGCTCTTTCATGGTTTGGCAGCACGGAAAATGGCCCAAGTTTCCTTGCAGCATCCGAGTCTCCCACAGGCACAACTTGGTTTGCAGCTGCAGGTTGAGCACATCGAGATGTCTCGTGATGTCACAGAGAACGCACTCGCAGAGCATTCTGGTATGTGTAGTATTAGCGGTGCATGCAATATATAGAGCGGGCCAGCTCTAATAAACATTTCATATTATCTCGCGGGTCAAACATAATTATACTGCCGAATCAACATACAGTAGGTCTATTTTTGTTGTGTAGTCAGCTACATCTATTATTATGAAGTAGCGGGATAGCGTCTGTCTCTGTACACTTATTCAGTGTTTACATAGCCTGGCCTGAGCTTTTTGGCTGAACAGCTCAGTTATTTCAGATATTGCAGCATTGTACCCTGTAACCAGCTTTTGTGTGAGTTGTACTAAGCAGTTCCAGAGGCGTTGGAGAGCATCTACCTTGTAGCACGGCTTCAAAATGAAAATGTTAACAACCTAAACCTGTGTTGTCATGATTTCAGCTGGATTTTGGTCTGAAAATAAAAATTTCACAGGAGAGACAATAGGACACTTTTGGGCTTGACTTTAGAAGAGAAACTCAAAATCTAAAGTTGAAGACGGCAACACCCAAACTTTCCTCTGCACCATTTTAAAGTCACCTTAAAGCTGTTTCTCACTGTATCACCTTTGTTGAGTTCTTTCACAGATGAAAAATGCATTTCCCTCACCTTTTGTGCATGTAGCACAAATTTGCATTTTAGGACATTATGCTAGTTTCAGAAATCTCAGGAGACCAGGCTCACAAGACAAGTGATGGATTGTCCTTTTTTCACTCGTAACCTGCTGAAATCCCCTTCTTAATAATAACTACAATGAACATAAGTACTCATGTTAATTTAAGGAAACAGGTCTCACATAAAACAGTCAACATAGATTATCAAGTGTCTTCTTCTTTTCCTTTCGGCTGCTCCCGTCAGGGGTCGCCACAGCAAGTCATCCGTCTCCATCCACCCCTATCATTTTGCATCCTCTTCTCTTACACCAACTTACCTCATATCCTCCTTCACTACATCCATATATCTCCTCTTTGGTCTTCCTCTAGGCCTCCTGCCTGGTAGTTCCCACCTTAGCATCCTTTTCTCAATAAATTCACTATCCCTCCTCTGTACATGTCCAAACCATCTCAGTCTGGCCTCTCTGACTTTATCTCCGAAACATCTAACGTGTCGTCCCTCTTATGCACTCATCCCTGATCCTATCCATCCTTGTCACTCCCAAAGAGAACCTCAACATTTTCATTTCTGCTACCTCTAACTCTGCCTCCTGTCCCTTCCTCAGCGCCACTGTCTCTAAACCATGCAACATCGCTGGTCTCACCACTTGTACACCTTTCCTTTCATTCTTGCTGATACTCTTTTGTCACACATCACTCCTGTCACTTTTCTCCACCCATTCCAACCTGCTTGCACACGTTTCTTCACCTCTTTTCCGAACTCTCCGTTGCTATGGACTGTTGACCCTAAGTACTTAAAATCCTCTACCTTCTTTATCTTTTCTCCCTATAACCTACATAGATTATCAAGTGTAAATGGTAAAATGATGTAATGTAGCCTTTCTGCAACATTGCCTTTTACATTTACTCAGAATTCATGGGGAGAGACAGACAGACATAAATCTCTTTATTATTCTCTTTGAATACGTGTAGGGGTTGAATCCAGACGAGTTCCACATGAACACACATGGTCATACAAATGCAGAAATCCACACACACAGACACACACACACACACACACACACACACACACACACACACACACACAAACAAATATCTGCACCAACACACACCATCAAGTTTGCAAGGTTTCCTTTGGGTGTTGCTGACTGTAACTCTTCAATTATGATCATTGACTCTATGGCAGTTTATAAGCCCCAGTGTCCATGCCCTGATGCACTTTGACATTGGTGTAACTGCCCTATGCTTGTGATCTTTAATTTTTTTTATATATTTATTATTTTGCCACCTCTATTGATGTTATACACAACTTTATCCTCAGTAGTTATGCAAGTGAAAGCTTAGTGCTGGACAGGTCAAAGTTGAATTCAGTTTGCGGTCATTCTGGGCAGTGTGCAGCGCAGAGGAACAAGCAGAAAATAATGAGCCCAGCAAGGCACAAATTTACCAGTAATCATGTATAAGCCGCCTCAAAGCAGAAAGAATAATGAAATTGTTGTGTTTCTTGTCAGAGACGAAACGCTCAACAAGTGCTCAATTGTTGATTTCTTTTTGTTCACAGGGAGTCTTAAGTTCACCACTTCCTTAATGTTCTCTCTAAACGCACGCATGATGAACTTGAAAGCACTTAGCTGAAAGCACTTAGCTCCTGACAGTTACACTCTCCAGCTCAGGCTCTCCGGCTTACATGCCCACACACACACAAACACACAGAGAGCCTGACAGAGCCATAACGGAAACAGCCTGTGTATTAAAATACACCATAAACAAAAGCAGCAGTCTTGGCGTGCACAGATCAAACTAATGAACTAATATGCCAAGTGAACATCGCTTTCCCAATAAAGCCGGGGGAGAGCGTTTTAATGTGACACTGCTGAGGCATATCCAAAATAAAGAAAACAATATGTCACCCGGCAAACACTCATCAAGGGACACGAATGAGGCACTGAGTTAATTAGGGAGATTAAAAGCCTGGAAGCCTCAGCCACACCTTGTGAATATTCGTGGATCTGTAATAACAATATCACAAAGGAGAGAGTAATGTCTGAGGGTCGTACGCACAGAGAAGTGAGAGAGAATGGAAGCATGAGGAATGCTTAATTTATTGTTATCCTCCATCCTTTCCATCTAAATTCTCTCCATCCTTCCGGAGTGCAAACAGCTCTCCGTCAACACAAAATGGGATTTCGGCATTTCCCCCACTCACTTAAAAACAGATATACTGTTATTGCTTTGTCAATAGCAAGGTCCACATCTCTCTCTGTGACGCACACACGCCTCATTGGCTGTTTTATGGGGACACTCGGATCTCTTTCTGAGTTTCATAATGCTACTGCATCTGTGTTTTTCTCAGCTGTGTGCTTGGGGACATTACAGAAAAGAGAAAAATACAGCAGCTTTACACACACAAGGGAAAAAAATTAGACTGGTCTTTGTTTTTTCTGTCTTTCCAATTACAAATATTCTTCTCTCACACTCATTCTTCTTCTTGAGTTGGTGCTCATCCTTTTTTTTCTCTTCTCCACAGACACCATGCATATCAGAAAGCATTGTCAGCTTAGTGCATGAAGGAACCCTGCACTACGTGCGCTCAAGTGTTATTCTTCTCATTACAGACATAATGATGTGTCAACTGTTTGTGTTTTCACAGTGGCATTAGTCAAACCAGCACACACTTGACAAACACAAAGTATTACAATGCTAAAGAGCTTGGTAAAAATAGTTTGCAGCATATGGGTAACCTTTCAAAACCAAGACAGGACAGAGAGGAAGGCTCGAGATGGACAGAGAGAGAACAAATGTAACAAAATGGCAGTTGAGACGTGGAAGTAGGAGAAGGAAAGAGGATCACAAGGGGGAGACAGACCCAAAGCAAGACAGAGGGGTGATACTGTACTGTGAGGACAATAGAGAAAGTCACGAGAGAGAGAGAGAGAGAGAGAGAGAGAGAGAGAGAGAGAGAGAGAGAGAGAATGTGCTTGTGTGTTGTGTTCCTCCAGTAAATCAGGCCTGACGGAGTGACCTTTGATAGACCCAGACAGAAAAGGTTACATGAGCGCTGGTGAAAATGGTGGATCTGTCACTAGCTATAATTGATGTTGTTTGTGTGTGTGTGTGTGTGTGTGTGTGTGTGTGTGTGTGTTTGTGTGTGTGTGTGTCTGTGTGTGTGCGTGCGTGCGTGCGTGCGTGCGTGCGTGCGTGCGTGCGTGCGTGCGTGCGTGCGTGCGTGCGCGCGTGGGCGCGTGCGTGCCCGTGTGTGTGTGTAGATGTTTGCTTGTGTATCTGAGGTTGAACTTACAAAGAAGACTATCCATCTTTCACGAGCAGCATTAACAGGACTTAATATTTCAGGGCTGGTGTGAACAACTCCCTCTAAAAATGTTATGTCCCTTTCATAAACATGTAGTATATCATATATGATAATAATAATGTTCTGGGTGCAGCTGCACATTAGAGCCCATAGATCACTATTAATGTCAGCGTTTTACATGTGTGGTCTACTGTACTGCATAGCTTACCATATTCAAAGCTTTTCACTTTACATATAACTGTTACTGGCAAAACAATGTCAATTTAATCTCCATGTAGCTAAAAATATGGAATTTGAATTGAGCATATTGTATTCAAATGATGAGTATTTATGGGAATCAAAGTTTCAGGATCAATCAGTAAGAGGTGCTACAGAGACATATTTTTCACTGAGCTCTCAATTTATAGCTTCCAAACAAAATGTAAAGCAGATTTGTGTGATTTTAGGAAATTATATAAAAGAACATTACAAAGTTAGATAGTGTAGATTTAATTTGTTAAATCAAAAACCTCTCTGCCATGATAAAATACCCCACAGTTGGTCACTTGGGAAATTTCAGACGCCCAAGTGTGTAAGAGCATGAAGAACATTAATGGCATCATTCATTGTGCTGTCTTTTAATTAGCCCCATAAATCAGCAATGTTAAAGCTCAACTGTATTTTCTGGCATGTTATTTGTGCTTATAACTCTTCATAAACACATCAAAGAAACACAGCAAAGCTTACAATTGTTCTAGACAGCTTCACCATGATATTCTATGTGTTGAAAGATAAAGAATTCTTTCAACTGCTCCTGAATTGAGACACGGCTGAAGTCTTTATCCAAGGTATGAATACAAGAAAAGCAGATTAAAGCTGCTGGAAACATAGATGCATTTTGCCAGGTTGCTCAAATCTCAGTTAGACATAATCATACTCACAGCTATCAGCACCTCTAAAGCATTTGAGGTAAGTAAATCCTTTCGTTCAAGGGCATGGGATGGTAGGGCTGAACAGCTTACCTATTACTGCTGGCAACATTTATTTTCATCCAAAGCTACGCCAGTGGTCCATGCCCTTGGTACTCCCCTTTGCCCCCCACACCCCTATGGTGCCAAATTATGGTAAATTAAACTTACTGTATTTTACAAACCTCAGCGACCTATGCTATCTAATAAGCTGCTAATGGAGGAAACACAGGCATCTCATTAGGAGGTTGCTCAGAGGACATCTATACACACACACACACACACACACACACACACACACACACACACGCACACACACACACACACACATAACTTCCAGTAACTTTTCTCTGGCTCTGAGCCTGACATTAATGATGTTCCAGCTGGCTTTAACAACTATTTATTTATTGAGGGAATAATTTTGCAGCACAGGGAAGCTGAATTATTATGTATTACATGTAGACATAACATTGAGACAGGGAAGGAGAGGGGCAGAGAAGAGAAGAGAAGAGAAGAGAAGAGAAGAGAAGAGAAGAGAAGAGAAGAGAAGAGAAGAGAAGAGAAGAGAAGAGAAGAGCACCGACATTATTCAGTCATGCAAGTAAACAGAGGAGAAAAGGGCTTTTTAAATGGCGACCTGGCGACAATGTGCTGTGATTGACAACAGAAGGAGGGGGTTGATGGAAGGATTCTGTCAGCGACTGATAACAGCCGTCTGCCTCACTAATGAGAGAGAGCGAGAGAGAGGGAGATACAGACAGCTAAACATAATGCACCCTTGCATATATTTTCAATTAAAACTGTTGATTAAATAATTTCTACATGGCATTATGAATATGGCAAAAGGTATATTACAGGATCCACCATGTAAATTTCCATCAGCACAAACAATCCACTGGAGCCTGACACTGGTCCATGCCCCAGATGACAAACTGAGATGCAAAGACACACACACACACACACACACACACACACACACACACACACACACACACACACACACAAGAACACACAGAAACATTTATCGGAGTGAGTCTTGGGTAATGAACGGGAGTCAACAATGAATTATGGATCATATTCTAATGGTTGACTTACCCCTCTCATTACTGGCATGCTAATGTCATTGGGAAACAAATGATTATCAGCTTTATTAGAAAGGGGAAAAGATCACGAGAGTGCAGGATCCCTTGGGCAACCGCCAGCTGCATCACCAAGAAAGAAAGAAAGAAAGAAAGAAAGAAAGAAATAAAGAACGAACGAACGAACGAACGAACGAACGAACGAACGAATGAAAAAAATTGGAAAAGCTTCATTATCTTTAAATCGTTTAGTACAACATTATGTGAATAGCAGTATTATTCCAGTCACACGAGGAATAGACCTATACAAAAATCATTTAACACCAGTAGTTCTTCACCAATCAGCAGACATATAGCTCCAAAGTGATGTAATACATGGAGAGCGTGGGTACATACCCTCAGGCATTTATCAATGACTGGTCAAGGTGGAGACGTCTCCTACAATCCATCTCTCAGCTTATTGGCACCAAAAGACTTGCTTTTATGCTGTGCAAAGAGATTTATGATGGAGTAAAGGCGTGTGTAGGTGCTTGTGAATGAGCATGCATGCACACATGCATACATTAACAGCATATGCACGTCTTGCAGTCTGAAAGGGATCAGGCTGATGTGCTTATTGACACCTCATCTCCTTCACTTCTTCCCCTCCCCTTGTCCCTTCTTCCCCTCCCCTGTTCCATCTATCCCTCTATCCATCACATTCCTTTAAAAGCCTGTTAGGAAACCCAATACCTTTCATTAGCAAAAAAAGATTAGCTTTTTAGCAGGAAGGGTGTGTGTGTGCGAGCAGAAGACCAGTGGGTGGGAGGGATAAATAAAGATAATCAAAGACGCCTGTGCCAGACAGCCACTTAGCTTAACCTACAATGAGAACGTTTCGACACTGATACACTTACACACACGGTTACAAGACATTACACACTTCACAACACTGATGGCACACAAGGACAATTTAGAGTGATCTGAGCACTAAGCAAAAGATTCATTGTGAGGTAAAACTGCTTCACCTTAAGTACAAACAATTCTGGGTCATTGTTAATATTCTGTCATGTTAACAACAGCAACAATAACAATAGTAATAATGGTTTTATAAAAATAACAGAAAACAGATAACCCAAGTGCTTACAGTATTACAGGACCAGCATACACAAAGCATTTTCAAAATCAGACTCCAGAAACCGTAACTTTGATATGAAATCACAATAGGAAGAAAATAATAATGAAAACAAGGCAACTTTATCATTTTGTTTTCTAGATTTATCATCTTAAATATATTTTGAATATTGTTTTGAAGAAGAAACTGATTGAGACTAAACTGCTTACTGTACTGCAGTATAGGAAACAGGTCATGGTATTTTATATGGCCAACAGTCCCATTGAACTGAAGAGACAATCCAAATCAATACAACCTGTGTATATTTGGCTTTATAATATCCACGTCTGGTCTCTACAAGGATACATATGCATACAAGTTTCAAGTACTTCTAAGGCTCATTGTGTAACACAAGGTCTCTAAGGGCCAATAAAGTTCTCATTCATTTAGTCTATTCAAAACAGAGGATGAGGTACAAGGACACCAATGCTCACACATGCGCATACATGGACGTACATACACACACACATTCATTGGCGAATTCTGAGTCATCCTGAAGTACTTGACAGCAGTAAAAACAATACAAAAACATTTCCCCTGAGACAAGACAGTAGCCTTGTACATTTATCAGACAAACACACCTTGCACCACATGCACAAACACACACACACGATAAGTTATTTAACCCACTATTTCCCCTGAGAGTGGGTCTTTAACGGTAACAAAGCAACATCCAATCACTTATATGCTTTTTCCCTGGTGCGTCCTCTCTCCATACAGAACAATCTGGAGAACAAGATTGCAAACACACACAAGCAGACACAATCGCACAAAATCCCATACATGCACACAAACCCACATGCATGCACCTAATACCCATCAGCTTTGAGGACAGAGGAAAATCTATATTTCATTACAGAAGCTGACTTGTTTGCACACACGCTGAGTTTGTTTGTCATGAGGCCTAACCCCTGTGGCTCACCTAATCAGGCTGCTGTGTTTGTGAGTGTGTTTAATTTTGACTGTGCGTCTGTCTGGCTTTGAGAAACAGAGATAGAATATGACTGAGCGAGTGTGCACGCGCCTGTATATTGTTGCTGGGTGTAGACGAGTGAGGGGTGCTGGAGGGAGAAACGTGCAAACACACACTTGGGGCTAAATTAAAGTTATCGATCGACCGTGGCATGCTCTCACACAGAAATGAAAGATTAATCCTGATCAATGGCCAATGTTTTTGTTTGTGTGTTCTGCATCATCTTACTTTCCATCTTTCTAAACATCTGCATGAATATCTTCAGAATTCAAATGTCTCTAAATCAGGCTGTCCGTACTGTCCGTACAAGCAATGCTGAGAGATTCAGACACTCTCTACACTACAATAACAATAACCTCTGCTACAACGGACACCGCCACAGTTAACCAATATGCAACATTGAACTAATTGCTTTCCACAGCAACTTTTGTGAATGAATGGCACCAAAATGATGGATAATCAGACTCTGTGCCCTACAATTTTACTCATCAGTGAAACCTCACTATATCATTCACCCTCTGTCTACCTTCATTAGCATTAATTCATATGTGATGGCTGAGCACAGTAGACGGCAGTGTCCAATCTGACAAAGTAATGTAGTTGTAGAGAGGGGGGATGGTGCCACTGTTACTGTGTCAGTGTGTCTAATTTCCTGCTTTGTTCCCACACACATTTTAATGGAACCATAGAGAGGCTCAGTTCCTTTCATCTCATTTGGCTAAACCACTGAGCGTGAAAAATATATAGGGTACAGTATGGTATTACTCTTAATCTAACTACATGGTGGGGTGCTTCTAATAGGCTTTTTGTCTGTTCTGTTATAGATGTAAAAACAGAACTGCCCTGGAAAAAAAATTGATTCTCCTCTGCCCTTTTTCTATCATCTCCGTGCTCTTTAATCGATGGATCAGCCGTGACAAGCAGGTTCGTGTAATGTGTATTCCTTGAGAGTTTGCCCAGGTGCATGTGAGCCCTCCTTTATTGTTTTATGGCCTTAATATCACTGAGGTGAGCAGATGATGATAAATCAATAGAAACAATACTTTCAAAGACCAAGGGAACCCTCTGTATATGTGTCTGTGTGAACCTGTACAAACTTACTTCCACTTCTGTGTGAGTGCTAGTATCTGTGACTATCTGCAGAAATATGTGGATTTATACCAAATCAAGTTCAGCCATGGACAAGGCGCTCTAATCTCTCTGGGGCACAAGTGGGATATCATGAGCCACAAGAGGGTGAGAGGCACTTGCGTAAAACCATCAAGCACACATTTTCTAGAGCCAGATAGAAAAACAGCCCCATCTACAGGACCCCAATGCAACTAATCAACCAACACAAACCCTCACCATCGCCGCCCTGTAGGGAAGTGCTTTTGTATGTAACTTTAAATTCCAGTCCATCTTTTTGTCTCAGCAAAGCTTAATGTGTCTCCGGAGAGCATGCCCAGGTGAACTTGCTGTAAGAGGAAACTACCTGTGTCTGCTGTATCTTACCACAGCGCAGAACAATGCTGTCTTTTTTTAAAACAGAAAACTCTGTATCTGCAGAATTTGGAGGTGGCACTGTGAACAATATCCTGGATGTGGTAAGCATAAATGCAGCAATTCGGAACGTAGGTTGCTGGGGTCCCCTCAACTACAAAGTGAGCGCACACGCGCGCACACACACACACACACACACACACACACACACACACACACACACACAAGCACACGACTGGCTAAGATCCCTGGACTTTGTCAGAGTTGGCTATTTTTAAACAAATGGAATTAGAATACCTTTGTTGAACACACTTATTGTAAGTCGCTTTGGATAAAAGCGTCTGCTAAATGATCGTAATGTAATGTAATGTAATTTCCCTGTTGTTTATAGCATAATGTTGCAGTATGCAGTTGTGGACAGCAAATATGGTAAAACACAACGAGCGACATGCAACCTCAGGCAGTTTACAGGGTCGTCACATCAGAAATGAAGTCACTCTGGCTTTCCTTCTCTGTTTCTTTATCTCAAATGTACTTTCTGTCAACTGTATCACTCCAATCTGACCCACTTCAAATGTGTAGTCTGGCCTGTTCATCTGACGCCGTGTCTCTACATCCTTGGTGTTTTTCTCCTTCTGGAATGAGTCAGTAGAGGGGGCACTTGGGGCGGGCAACAGAGCAGGTTGCCTCTTTGTGGGGAAAACTGTCACCGCCAAGCTCTTCCTATCTCTCTCATAAGACCTCCCTTCTGTTCTGGAAAGGTCTTCCTCCACTGTCTGGACTGGTGATATTTGAGAAGCGGGTCTAATATGCACAGGAAATGTTTAGGGCGCATTGCCAATACCCAGGTGTGTGTGTGTGTGTGTGTGTGTGTGTGTGTGTGTGTGTGTGTGTGTGTGTGTGTGTGTGTGTGTGTGTGTGTGTGTGTGTGTGCGCGTGTGTGTGTGTGTGTGTGTGTGTGTGTGTGTGTGTGCGCAGAGGAGCTGGCAAACATGTAGACATATGAAACAGATGTGTGTGTCGGTCATTACTGTAATCGCTCCATTTACTTCATCCACCTTGGGAGGGACGGCTGGTCAACACCATCTGGACCCACACACATATGTGCATACTCGCACACACACACAAACACATACATGGCAATAATTTCATGGTTAGCAGCCAGCAACAGGAGGGAAGCTTTGAAATGATTTGTGTGCTTGTGTATGTGCGTGTTTCAGTGGTTGGGTGTACACGTGCCTGTGCATGTATGCATTTGTCATCGCTGTCACTGTCTCAATTTCTCTCTGTCCCAGGTGACATTTTTCTCTTTAATTTTCTCCCCCAGCTATTTTGTCCTCATCTTCTTGCACTTTTTCCCACCCATTTCTCCACTGAGTCATGAATCGACCATTATCCCCGGAGACGAGAAGCTAAAATGAAAAAGGCCATGGCAAGTATCCAAGTAAAGAGTTTCTGGAGATACCCACTGCCGGCAGAGATGATGGTCATTGCAGTTTGCGTGAATGTATGTGCGTTAACAGGAACAGGGAATGAAAGAGCGTGACTACAAGCTCATCTACATGCAATTTCACTGCGACTGAGGATAGGGAAAGGTGATGGGAAGGGAATCATAGGAGTGGAGCAGAGCTAGAGAAAGGATGAAGCTCCAGACTCAAAAGCAGCAGTGTGATCGTCAAGCAACATGTAGTCATGGCAACCACAAATGGAGAGAGCCAAGAGGACAGGTAGAGAAACAGGGGGGGAGAAATGAGGGAGATTCCTAAGGTTGAAACTGCATTGCCGTTATAGTATAATTCTATATATCAATTTGCGGAGACGGTTGAGGCTGCGTATCTTCTTTAATCAATCACACATGAGAGCTATATCACACGTCATAGTGAATACAAGCACTGGGCTACGATTCTGGTAAAACACTCAAGGTTAAGAACAAATTGTGTACTTCCGTTCTAATATTGAACAGTTACATAATATTAAATGATTGCCAAGAACACAAGGTTCACTTGCATACCAATACTATAATATAGTCATGAATTTAGTAAATTTTCTTCCACACCGTAAGGAGGAGGAGTGCTTTGCTGTGCTATATTGGGGCAGGATATTACATCTGCATAAAGGTGATATTTGTTGAGTCAGTTAGAAGAGCTGGGGGGATACATTCTTCAATTTGCTTTATACTCCTTATGTTTACATTACTCATCAAGGACTCTATTTAGAACTGAAGTGGGATAATGATATATCTCAATTGTATTGTTCTCCCTCGGCTTGCTTCCCTCCATTCTCTCTCATCTGTATTTCAAGAGCTTCCTAGACCTCCCTATTCTCCACCCCATACACCATCTCTCTTTACACTCTATCTCTTCATTGGCTCCCTTTCCTGCTCTTCTTGTCCCCCCATTGTCCTCATATCTGTTTTTCTGTCCCCTATTCCTCCCTACCCTCCATCCCTATGGAGCAGGTTTGACATTGGGCATGAGATCCCTGTGAGCTCTGTACAAACACACCAACCCAACATATACTGTATAAGTGCACACAATCTGAAATTGTATATATATATTGACATGGTTGTCTCTTTCTCTGTCTCACACAAACACATACTCACATTCATGCAAACAGAATCAGGCATGGAATTACAGATTCCAAAAAGGCCAAAGTCCTTTGGATGACTGCCATGGATTACTGGCTAGTATAGCTAATTATATGAACAATAGAAATCCTCACTGTTGATGAATATGATGAATGTCATATACATCCACAACTAAATGTATGTTCCATCAATTGTATCCAGTGCTGGTGGAACATTACATCAAACAGACCTGACCACCACAGAAACATACTGGTTTTATTAACAAGAACATAGGGACGGAATAACCAGAATATACATATACTTCATATAAGACCTTTATACATGCATTAGTTGGTTAGGTTTGGTGTTTTGAAGACTTTACATTGAACATCCATTTTGAGAAAGTCTGAGTAAAATATCTTTTAGAAGATATTGCTTAAATGTTATTATAGATCAGAGATATGACCATAATACACTCAAATGTAATGCTAAAGACGCTCTACCTTCACCGGTTAGCCTATTTTATGCAATGGCACAATTATATCCATATATTGAAGTTTAACTAGGATTGAGGATGATCTTTTAAAAGGGTAATCATTGCTGTGGTATTTTAAGAAACACAGTTAGAGAAAATGTCCCATTTCTGATGTTTTTACATAAATGGCATAACATTTGTAATGGGATGTCATGGCTAGGGTCACTTTGGATTACAGTTAGAGATGCTGTTTGAGCATTGTACTACACTGCCTCCATGTGGTCATGATACTTCCAGTGTTAGTCACTCTTTTAGGCCTTTCCAGACAGTGTTGCCATCTCTGTCTCTGTTCTTTTTTCTCTTTTGTTTTACATATGAAAAGATTAATAATGACACAAAGCAGTTATACTGCCTCAGTCATGCATACACACTTACAATAGGAAATTTAATTACCAACAGTGTGCAAAATTGACCAGCACTTCAATTTATCATAAAATATTAAATGCCATATTACTTATCACATTGGAGTTGTTATATCATTACCTGTCCTGAGGGTGTCACTGCAGGTTCGGTCTCATTTGGAGGCTCAGGTTACAGGATAGGGTTGCAGGGCATACAGATAACACAAATAACCACCTCCCAGGATAATGAAGCCAGCACATGCCTGGTTGTCACAGTGACAGGCGAAGCTGTCCCTCAAAAGGTGTATCATGTTTCCTGTTGACAGCGATCAGAGATGGAGTTGAGCGGAGAAAAGCAAAGTTGAGATGCTACAACATACTGCCTGAAGTAGCAGCTGAACACTGCGCACTGTGTGATTTTGCAAACTTTAATTCATATGCTGAGATCTTGAAAAGAACAGTTGTGGTGAGTTTCAATTGTAAAGTTTTATCTCTCCACAGTTTCTATGTTGTGTTTTCCTGTTTCTCCTGCCTTTCTTTCTCCCAGCACCACTCATATTGTCTCTCTCTCCATTCGAGACATGTCTGAGGCAACCAGCAGCAGTAACAGAGTGTCGAGTGGTGGAAGGGCTGGAGGAATGATTACAACTCAGGACCCCTCTCATAAAACTGGAAAGGTGTTGTCAGATGAGAGGGTGGATTACCTCCGGGAGCAGGCATTCTGTGTGCTGCGAGTAAAGACGGATAGGTGGAATCGCTTCATTGGGATGGAGGAGAACCAGAAGATTATACTGGATTTCTTGGACCACATCTATGCCAACAGCCTGCTGTTCTTTGCTGGACCTGGAGGGACACTGCATGTTGGGAATGCTCAGGTATGAGACACACACATGTTGGGATATTTGCTTTTATAAAATCGTATTGTTAGCCAAATATACTTTGTAGTAAATCACAGGTTCATTTTAAGTTGTGGCAAGAGATCATGACATGTATATAAATCCTCACAACATTGCCTGCATTATCACAAACAGATTACTTGAAATGGATCAATGTGGCATGCATGATGTGTTTCGCAACACACACATTCTCACTCATGGTGCCACCAGCTATTATAACATAACGTAACTAAGTGTGAATAATATTTACTACTACTACTAAATAATTACAGAAAACAATCACAGTAATAGTAAAACAGTGAACACACCACACCAAACACCGCCCCAAGGCATGCTGGGAAGTTCCCAACACGCTACAATATCAAACATAGAGGGTTAACAGTATAGAGACCATTTGTGGTTATCTAGGTAAAATGTGTTACATAGTTCTGATCTTGTGGGTTAATATGCTGTAAGGTAATGATATGCACACCACAAAAATGTAATAATAAAAGAGGACACCTGAGCACATCTCACACACAAAGAATCTCATCTCCTGAGCAAAACAAGAATTCTGGCACCCGTCTAGACTCCATCTAACATATCAATTTTTGAAATAAGTCACTACTTATTTCTCGTGCTTTCAATACTATTGAAAGCATTCCTGCTGTATTTGAATCTTTGAAGATATCCCCGCCATGGAAGACCAAGCTGCTTTGTGTGCTAAAGAAGGGTGTAAAGAGAATCTCTCGCCAAGGATTTAGAAATCAACTTTGGCTGGGAGAAGTGTCTGGATACCCCACAGAGCATCTACCTGTGCTCATCTCCGAGGTGGGCTTATATGTGTGTTTGGGGTGTCTGTGTGATGATGCATGTACTGTGCATGATATTTGGTTGTAGGGATTTTGATTTTGCATTTCTATGAAAGTCTGGAAGACTTATGGTGGAATAGATGAAGAGGATGATGTATAGTTGTGCTAAGTGCTTCCCTATGCTTAGGTACTGGTGAGTGTATTGTCTAATGGCCTCAACCGTGTGAAATGGCCATGGGTGGTGTCTGCAGACATCCACAGGAACATGGAAAAGCTAAGAAGCAGGGTGGTCACGCTGAGAGGCCAGGCTGAGGGACGAACATTGCTGCCCCTGCCACTTTGTGTGGAGAGGGCACAAGCTCAGCACCTTGCTCTCAGGTCAGTCAGTATGCCAATGTGTCTGCACATGTGTGTGATTATTTGGTGAATTGGGAGTAAAAGGAAAGTTTGCCTATAGCCTTAATGATAACTGCCTAAATTCAAATATAGCGATCAAAACAAAAATATTTACTTTGTATGCTATTCGTGTTGTATATTTGATACTTTTTCATTTATTATATTAGTAACATAAGCCACTAAATTTCACGGTTCTTAAAGCCAAACTTTAAGATCCCTGCAGCTCATTTAACAACTGTTGCTGCTGCTTCGATTTGGTACATTATATCTGCTGCACAGGAAAGGGTCATTCCATTAATACAATCACCAGATAAAAGTTTGTATGCTGACTCACCTAGACCGGATGGCTTTGTGATACAGGTAAATGGAACGCAACCATCATAAACGTCATTAATTACGGCTGTGGAGTGCTAAAGCTACCGCGACACAACAAAACTACCCCGAAATATTTTTATTAATGTTTGACGACTTTTATACGACTTACACACCGCAGAATATTTTGCCTAACGGGCACAACTAATGGGAGCACTCTTATAACGCCACAATCGCCGTTGATAAATTGCTAATGCACAACCTGCGATGCTAGAAAGCACGACATAAATTACTGATAAACCTACTAAAGTAATATTCTTGACCAATTTGTTGTTTGCCAACCTTCATCTCTTTTATTACATTGCATTTTGCCCATATTGATTGGCCCAGTGTCGTTGTTCTGCTGTAATCTTAGTAGTGTCAACATTCTCTGCCTCCTTCAGCCCCACTGACTGGCTACTAGACCGTGGCTTGTTATACTCCATCGAAACTCTAATAATTCAGTGGTCTGGGCAGATATGGAGTGTCCTGAAGATGGACCCTAAAGCAGCACTGCTCAGTGGTGACCATCCGGGCCCCACTGTGGAGCTCCAATTCTGGACCACTCAGAGGGAAAACCTTAAGGGCATCCAGTTACAAGTAAGATATTCATTCTGTGGGGTTTACTCAATTGAAACATAAATTGAAGCTGCAGATCCAGCAATGTATTCAGCTCATAAACTGGATTAAGACCTTTGGTTGTCATAGTGGACTTATTGAAAGAGGTGAATTATTGAAGGTCATCGGACCTGAACTGTGTTGCACAACAAGGCTTAATCCCCTCTGAAGAGGAACTTATCTTCACTCCCACATTGACACTTGTGACATATACATGTACCGTTTTGTTGTAATTTTTTAGATCCAGAGCCCCAAAGTGGAGCAGATCATGGAAATCCTGAGGAGAGTTGAAAGCAGTTACTTCTCATCCTTCAATGACATCTGCCACAAAGTCAATAAGGGTAGATTGCAGAGGCATTTCATTGAATGCTATTTTGCTTATTTCTATCATCTGTTCTGTTTGGGTGCTTTGTGCAAATGCCTTGGAGCTTTTGCCTTCAGTGTTGATGCCTACATTTTCTTTCAGTTCCATACTTCAAACATACATCATTCTTTCACGACATTGTCACCTTTCTCTTTTTCAAAGTTTGTTCCATGTATGAAGTCCACAATGCCTCCTTGTATTGGCCTGATTTTCACCTTTATACTCATATTTGGTTTTGCTTCTTTTTTGTGTTAGTGTCTTTTGGCCACTTCTGCTAGAAAATGTCAAATAAAGAATGCAATAAGTATCTTGCCTATTTGCATGCTTTAATTATGATTAAATGAAGCCATGATAATTATGATATCCATTTATCCTACAGTTTGTATTTTTGTTAATCATAGCATTGCTGGAAGCAGAGGGCATCGAGCTGTTTCTACGCCCTTTGAAGAAACTGATTACCAACTTGGAAGAGATGTGTTTCCCACACATAGACATTCTGCTCCCTTCTCTATTCCACACACTTTGTCTCATCTGGAGCCACTCCCAATACTATAGCACTCCACAGCGCATTGTTGTGCTCCTGCAGGAGTTCTGCAACCTGATCATTGAGAAGGTACAGTGATGTATCTGTGTGTTGCTGTGTGAGCACAACTGAGGGGAACATGACTAATGCATGTGTGTATCCAGGCCTTTGCCTATCTTATCCCTGAAGAGCTGTTTAAGATGGAGCTAGAGGATGGGATGGAAAGAGTCCAGATGACGATTTCAATTCTGCACACCTTCAAGCAACTGTTCCACACTCACCGTGACCAGGTTCACCACTACTATCGACCTGGCCAGACTCTAAAGCAGTGGGATTTCCCTGTTTCACTTGTGTTTCAGCGTGCAGACTGCATCATGGACCGGCTGTTCATGATTGAGGTGCTCGGGTTCACATGCATTGTAAAACGATTTCTCTATAGTTGATGGATGATGCATTATTGATGTATTGTGAATAGAAAAACAGCTTTCTGACATGGTCTTTATCGGCGTATTTATAATATTGCCATGCAATGACTGACCTTTCTGT
Source organism: Genypterus blacodes (assembly GCF_046128005.1). Taxonomy (NCBI): domain Eukaryota; kingdom Metazoa; phylum Chordata; class Actinopteri; order Ophidiiformes; family Ophidiidae; genus Genypterus; species Genypterus blacodes. Next base: position 7,406,587 of record NW_027466842.1, read on the forward strand.
GGCTTTCCACTTCTAATCTGTAGGAGCTGTTTGCAACAGCACTGGACTTTCTGAAGCTGGAGAAGGTGGAACTGGGGGGTTCTAGAGGGAAAATCCTCAGTGAGATGGTCTTAAGCATAAATGAGGAGTTCCATGACTGCTGGCGTCTCCTCAGAGAGAGCAAATATGACCCCCTGGACTATACTAAAGATGTGAGCCCCATGTGATTGTAGTCATTCTTTAAGTTGTCATAATGGAATGTGATTGGTATGACTCAAAATGCTGTGATTCATAGTCACATAAAAGCATTCATGGACACAAACTCATAATAGAAATTAATGATTATATGCAGTTTTCTACCCCGTTGTACATTAATTGATCAGTGTATTAGTAATAATTGTAATGGCTCAGGGTGTATAGTTACTACTTCTAGGCCCTTTACAGCTTGTTTACAACAGCAACCAGGATGACTAAATGGAGAGTCACAACTGGAACCTGTTTTATAATATACATTTAGCAAGAATTTGTTTCATTGTCTCATTGTTTCATCAGTGCCAATTTTGCTGTAATGATGACAATTAATTATTAATGTGTGCGGTGTCATCTTGTGTCCAGGATTTTGTGAGTCTCTACAAGCGTTTCATGGAGCACAATAGAGATTTTGATCAGAGATTGGGGACCGTTCTCAATCAAGCCTTCCAGCAGTCTAAAAACCTGAAGTCTGCCTTTAAGGTATGTCTGTGACAACTAGACCACTTTACTTACTAGCTCATTATTAATATATGCATGCCCATCCATGAACTGTGACTCACCATATGTCATCTGATAAAGTAAACGTGACACCCTTTAATCATGTTAGGTTCATTGGAAATCCTACCTATTTACTTTTCTGGAGTGAATATATCAAACTGTGGTGCTGTGTCCCATCTAGCTGTTGAAGATATTCGGCACCCTGCTTGAGAGACCCAGGATCCATCAGCTGTTCTCTCCTAACTACAGTGTGCTTTTGGCCATGTTCAGCCAAGACGTAGACCACTGTCGATTTATACTTGACCAACACAAAGAGAGGGTGAGAGAACCAATGGAGAAAATAATTGCTATCCTAAGTGTTATTCAGAAAGTCTACACTACTGCCAGTATAACCATAACTGGCAATTTTCTAATTGGCTTCAATTGATCTGTTACTAATATAAGAAGTGATGATTGGTTCTCTATTATAACACATTCAATATACAGTACACTAGTCATGTTGGGAATAGTATTGTGGTAATATGATTCAGCCACCAACCTAATTAAGACTTTTTTGTTTTCAGGTGTCTTCTGGTTGTGCGGTATTGGGGAAGAATTTGCCTACAGTGGCAGGCAACCTCAAGTGGTCACAAGAGCTCCGGAATCGTATCCTCAGCAATAGATTCAACCTCATCGAACTGGCCCAAATGTATGGACCGAAACCCACTCATTACACTCAAACAATGTCCAATCGACATCACTGAATGAGCATTAATGTACAGGAACTGACAGCTGTAATTGATTGATTGATATCAATATGATCACCAATAATCAATATATTGCTGTATTGCTGTTCTGCGAGCAGTGTGTGTATTATGCAGTATGCACAGTGGTGGCATTTTTACTGAGAACAATAAAGAGGAAATCACATTAGATAGCTGAAACTCAACATTTGGTGCTTGGTGTGCAAAAACGGAAGAAAGTCAATACAATACGAAGGTCTGAAAAGGATGACCAAAATACCTTAGCCTTACATGTACTCCATATGTGACGAGTCACATTAATATCACATTAATAAACTAGATAGTTCTTAGGCCTACCTATGTTGAACGCACTTATTGGAAGTCGCTTTGGATAAAAGCGTCTGCTAAATGACCGTAATGTAATGTAATGTAATGTAGATATTTAGCATTATGAAATTTACATCAGTGTCCACAGAGATGCAGTTTGTGATTGAGACATGCCTATGGCATACAGTACATGGTCAAGAAGACGAATGGGCATGGTAGCATTGATTAGGTGTATTTGGACGTGGAAGTGTGTTTGCTGCGAGTTAAAAGACACATGCTGTGTAGATGAGTGTTAAGTCTTCTTCCCTCTTTTCCTCCCAGGCCTCTGGGATATGCTGAGTCGGATGATGTCCTCCGGAAGTGTGAAGGTGTTCTGGAGGTTCTCCACCAGCATGATGAGGAGCTGATTTCAGAGTGGACGAAGGGTCTGGAGGAAATCTGTTATTCCCACCTCCAGGAACCACTGCTGACCCTGGATACTGACACAGGCCTGTTTCACCTCAACTTCAACACTGTTGTAAGGAGAAAAATTATGCATTTGCCAGAACTGATATGCATGTTTAATTTTTTTCTCAGCTAACAAAAACATAACATTATAATAATAATCTTAATGGAAAGTTAATAATGGAAGATTGATGAAGTAACACTCAAAAAAGTCTAAATGAGATAAATGTTTTAAAATGTTAACCCTAATAATTCAGATTTTCCTGAATGTTGGATGTTAGGAAAAACAAACTTTGTTTCCATTTCATTCATCCTGCATTTCATTGGCTTGTACCTGTACTTGCTCACTGACAATAAAGTTGAATCTAATCTAATCTAATCTAATCCATTTTTCCGTTTTCAAAACAGGTTCATTCTATTCAGGGTTACTGGGGAGTAATTGGGAGAGAGAGGCAGGATAGACCCTGGACAAGTCACCAGTGGCAGACACAATTGTTAATTAGACTTTGTCTGTTTCTCTCTCTGTCCCCAGTTGACATCAGTTCTAAGGGAGGTGAAGTATTTCAGTATGTTAAAGAACCAAAATATTCCGAAAGCAGCTCTCCATCTCTACTCCAAACAAGAGAGACTCCATGTGGTGGGTGATTTGGATTCTTCTAGTGTTACATTATGCATTATGTATTTATGTGGATGTTTTTTGAAGCTGTAAACAGTTTGGTGAACTTGAAAAGTTGCAGTGTCACCAGTGCTTTTCTATCACGTCCTACTCCTCTGCAAAATGTTTGTTGTGGTCCTTAGTCAGAATAGTTCTGTATGTATACAGCATTAACCTTGCAGTGTGTCCTGTAGTACACACAGACACTGAACTTGGTGACCCAATGGTACAACCAGCTTCACAGTACGATCTTAGCTGTAGAGCTGGGATTGGTTAAGGATGAGATGGATAGGACCAGACAGCAGCTAGATCCGGCCCTCCGAGAGCTGACCTGGGCTCAGGATGACCTGTGGGAATACATCCAGACTACAAAAGACCTGGTGAAGGTACTGAATGTTGTTAGCTGTACTTCTCTTGCCAGCAAACAAATAGTTGCAAGGTAAAGTTACACTTATGAACACTATTCTAGAGCACATTTGTACTCCTCTGCTATAAAAGCCCTGTCTCAGCTGCATTTTGTGCTGATATATAAAAAGCCTCTGCATATATTTCAGAGTTTATACAAAGGCATTTTTTTGGACATCCTGTGTGAAATAACACCTTGCTTTTGAAGCATGAAGCCAATTTTCCCGCATTTAGAGAAAATACTCCCTAAACAGAGCAACTGCAATACAAACAGAACAACCTGCACTATTACTGCTGTAATAATCCCTCTCTCTCACCATTATCAGGGCATTGCCGGTCGTGTCAAGAAAAGCAAGGAAAATGTGGAGTTCATCCAGGCTCTTATTGGGAAATTCAGCCACCGGGCCTTCATCACCAGAAAAAGCCCTGGTCATACTCTCCTCATCTTCTCTGACATTGATGAAAGTGTTGCCAAACAGCACACGCTCATCGCCAGTACTGGGGAGCAGACACACAAGCTTATACAGGTATAATATTCAGTATAGCTGTATCTATTAAGCATATAGGGTTTACTACTAAGTGTACCATATATGTGTGTTTTATTTAACTTAATTGCTCAATTTTCACTGTGTAGGAGAACCATTCACTGCTCGGTATGTCAGACCCAGACTGTAGTGAGTGGAAAGCTTACACAGACTATGTGGACAGGATGATTCTGGTGGGCTTGTCTGGTGCAGTACGCTGCTCCCTGCAATACTTCATACACAACACAGACCCAGCCCAGCGCATTGCACCACTGTTTGAGGTCCAGCTGGTGCTCAACGACAGTCAAATGACCTTCGATCCCTCACTGGACTTGAGCCAGAAGGGCAACTTTTATGATATTATGGATAAGATGGTGGCTGACATTACCAAAATGGCATTCTTCATTCCCAGAGTGGCGAAACATAAACAGCAAGAAAACTATCAGGTGGTACAGATTGTACGCTGCCTGCATATACACATATAGACAAAGAATTTGCCTGTAAATGCAGCCCATTTAACTTTTTCCTCCTCTTGTAGGCTGATATAAATGAAATGGGGGACTTGTCAGAGCTGTGTAATCTGATTCGGTCTCGGGCACGTGCAGCCATTTCTAAAGTGAGTGAGTTTACCATCCACACATGAAGGCTCATTTATGATGCTTATAGTTGGAATGATTGTGTTGACAGGTCAGGGAATACCAAGGATCATTTGCCAGCTACCGCTACCTCTGGACTGATGACAGGTCAGAAATGCACTCACTTCTCACTTTTCTTTTCTTTTACAAATCTGGGAATGATGACAGATCAGTCTGTCTGAGTTTTGTGCATAATTTCTTTCCTACCGCTTGTTAAATGATTAAAAGATACTGATGATGCAAAAGAGTTTGACATTCATTTTAAAGAAACCAACTAATATTCACAGGTCAGAATTTATGAGGCAATTCCTGCTCTATGGTCACGTGTTAAGTACAGAAGAAGCAGAGTTGTATGCTGACTATGAACTGAAAAAGAACCCACCCACTCTGGACCACTTCAAAGACCAGGTGTGTGTCATATTTACGATTCCTTAGCATTGGCGTATTGACAATAGATGAAACAGGAATGCTTCTTCCTCACTTTTAGTTTTACCCTTTCTCTAAATTAATACTATCACTAAGGGCCTGATTCATAGTTGATACTTCTGTAAATGATATAAAAGGATTCAATATCCTTGTTTTCCTAGATAGCTCTTGGCTGGGTCCAGAATCGTCTGTTGATCATCTATTGTTGTAGGCCTGTAAAGCGATTTAAAACATTATATTGACATTGACAATGTCTGATATGCACTTGGAAGCACTTTTTTTGCCTGAAATCCACGTCCACAGCTCCGTTCACAAATGAAAACAAAAGGGAAACTCTTGTAATACTTGACTGAGATGTCAAAACACACCTCACGTTTAATAAACACTAATTATTGAAAAGGAATAAATCAGGAGAAATATTAAAGTGGCATTCATTGGAACAGGTGCTCAATCAAGCCTTCACATTCTCACCAAATATACACACAGCACAGTGGCGGACCATGCATTTCATACCTAGGCCTTCAGAGATGTCCATTTTTATTGAAAAGTTTGTCTTGAAAATGGCGTTGTAATTATATCTGCGACCAAATCGAACTCTTCTCCTCCTTCGGCCATTGTGGGTTGAAAAGAAGAAGCTTGTCCTTGTAGAAATCTATCCAAATTAGCTTGTTCAAGTTCAGTTTGTTAGCTCTGCATGGCTCTGCCTCTCAATAGTGCGTATCCAATCAAAAGACGTCCATGTGCTGACGTTATCCTATGCCTGCTAGAAGGCCCATAGTAGCCAACTCGAACTCTTTTTGGTTAACGCCACAGATTCGTTTGCATTCACTTTAAGCTACAGGCACCCGCAAAGTTGATTCTGTAGGCCTAACGGCAGATTTCATGGACCCTGGCAACACATTAAGGCTGAAATATGATTGGATAAAAGCTCTTACATAAAGCCCAGCCACTTCCGATTCTCGTTCTGAGACGGAAGCAATGAAGTGAAGAGAATAGACTATGGGGAATAATTTAATACATAAAAATAAATCAAAATAAATGTATATTCTGATAATGTTTAGGTCAGCAGAGAAGGCCTTGCTGGCCCTGACGGCCCGCCACTGACACAGCATATACTGTATATCTTTGGTATGTGGCTCATTGTCTGTCTACTCAAATGTGGTCCTGTGTGATTGTTTGGAGGAGTAATTGCAAATTGATGGCAAAGGGCAATGCTGAAGCACTGTGCTGTGGTGCTTCAATGTGGGGTTTTGCTGTTGCTTAGTTCCCAAATGTGATTTGTGCAATTGACTGCACAATTATACTGTAAAAAATTAGGCCAGCAGCAGTCTGTTCTCCATTCTTCCCAATTAGGGCAAAATATGGAAAATGTGTTGTATATCATTACTCCGCATTCATATCAAATTTACAAAACGTCAGGCTGGTATTTGGTATGACTTTACACTCAAATATGGCACAACAGTTGGCAATCATTGCACTTTTCTGATCTTACAGGTTTTGTCAAGATTACAGGCGCTTGATTTTAAGTGGAGACAAAAATCTTATCCACAGAAAGCTCAATATCTGACGACCCTGGCAACAGAGGGTGGACTGGTTGAATTTAATCATCTGAATGTGCTACCCAGAAATAGAGTTAAGCACCTGCACATCTCAACCCTGAATATGCCATCACAAGAAACTAGTGCAAGGAGTAGGACTTATTAGCAGGCAACCACAAAAATAATTCAACAGTAGTTTTTATTATACAACTGTAAAACTCGGAAGTCCCGCCCTTGGTCCAACGACGGCAGCCAATGATAGCGGGGAAGGCCGATTGAATTTCCACTACGGCAACGTGAAATTGTTGTTATTGTAGTTTAATGTTCTCGTTTATCTGACTCCATAAGATAAAATATTTGTTTGCTAGTGATCTTTCCATAAACATGCCGGTGACTTCGTCCTCGTTACGTTGAGCACAAACGTGTTTAGGAAGCAATATTCGTCGTATTCTTGACTAACTCAGCGGTTCAACTAAGCGATTTCGATAAGCCATATGGTTTACTTAACTCTGCGGTTTTAATTCACATTACCGTGCACTCAGAGACATGGGTGCGTAACTGTCCTGAAAAACATTGTTAACATATTCTGACCAACAACCAGATATTTTCGCCCTTGTGGGTAAAGCAATCCCAAAAAGTCTCCACACAGTTTTGAAGACGCGGAAACACAGGCTTCTCGAAAATAACTGAAATCATAACACAAATGGTAATCCGAGTTAAATCGCGGTTTAACAATCATCTATTTATTGAACATTTGAAGGTTTGAAAGTCCGTAATTAAAGAAATATCACTAGTCATCAACACTTGAATTCCCATCACAAAGTATACCAGAATCCAAATGTACTTTTTGCCTACGTCACGAAGCAACGAGGAGTTAACGCAGCATTAAGACGTGGGTTGTCCCTTTACTGCGATTCCACCTTGAAATCTCTAACACATAGCTGCAGAACGCACAGCCTATGCGGTAACTCCAGTTAACGGAAAAAAACAAGAATTACCTGCTACTCTGCCTTAACTACAGATTGAGCAGGAGGTCAAAAATGTACTATTCTTTTGATGGGGATGTGTCCTGCTGTGTGTGAACAGATGTTTTCTGTCCTGAGTGCTCCTGTCTGCAAACATGTTACCCAACCACTATACCAGTGGTTCTCAAACTTTTTACATTGGGTACCACCTCAGAAAATATTTGGCTCTCCAAGTACCACCACTATGACCAATGTTAAAATACAGTAGCGTAGGCCGTATTTAGCTGCTATGCAAAATACACACGGGAAGCTAATTTATTCCTCATAAGAATATTACTTAGTTTGACCTTTGTCAGCCACATTGTTCAAATTGGTACTAGAACTCTCTCATATGAACAACTCTCCTATATGGGGCAAGGGGCAGTCTCTCTTACACCCACAGCATGTTCAAACACATGCACACACAAAACACACACACACACACACACACACACACACACACACACACACACACACACACACACACACACACAGCATGTGAGAACATAAATCAAAAACACAACCAACTGTATTTCAAACACACAGCATTTTGGCAACTATTTATAACTCTTATAAGCTTGACAGAACAGAAAGTCCTCGTAAGCTGCACCATCATGCTCATATCTGACATCAACAAGTCAATTGGCAAAGCTGCATCATCAGTAGTCTCGTCCAGTTCGAAGGAATAATAGCGACTATTTGTAATGCGTTCAATCAGTGTCGTCTTGACGTCATCTGCCATGGCTCCTATTCTCCGCGACTGTGTCATTTGAAAGTGCCACCAAATTTAACTGTTTGGCTATCTTCTTGCCACACATAATGTGTACCATCTCTTTTGCTAATGGTAAACACAGCTGCTCACCAATTGTGTGCGGCTTACCTGCTTTCGCTATGCGGAGGCTGGGCACGATAAGAAGCCTCCTGTGATTTAACGTACCACAGAACTGAATTGCGCATTTGGACTCTCTCAGTTCATCACGGTTGCGTACTAAAAACTCCACTGGTTCGTCTTTCAGCATTGTGTGTTTTGTTGAAAGATGCCATATGAGATGCGATGGTTTCATGGACTCATTGCTGAGATCATCACCACATACTCACACACTGTGGCTTTGGCTCGTCCTCCGTCCCGCTCCAGCTGAATCCCAGGTTGATATAATTCATCATAAGGTAATTTTTCCGTATTGTTTTTCGCTTTTTGTAGCCAGCTTCCGGTGCTGTGGACACTTCACACAACTTATGTTGCTGCTAAGGTTCGCACTCCGTTTACCATCGTTCAGGCTGTTTAAAATATCCTCCTCCTGATCGGCAGACTTTGTCCTTTTAGTTCCCCTCTGGAGCCACGACTGAAGTGGCTTTGGACCGCTCATACTTTTTTTCTCCACAGTTAAGTTTAGCCTGTAGTAGTCAGCTAATAGTTGACGTTTGCATGCAGGGCCACTATCGATAAGGGGTAGTAGTGTGCCTTGTGCAAACTTCTACTTTTTGTCGCATTTCAATTTTTTCATGGTTGATTTTTTTTTTCTTCCGTTGCATACCCCTGTCTACCACTGGTGGTACGCGTACCACAGTTTGAGATTTGTATTGCACTATACAATACAATCTGCATTTCTATAGTAATCATGGATCTAAAGAAAAGACCTCAGACAGGTCGTCACCAATTGATATCCCCCCACCTACAGTCAGGTATCTGTGTGTGTGTGTGTGTGTGTGAGTCTGAATGTCTTTGTGTCTGTCTATGTGTGTGTGTGTGTGTGTGTGTGTGTATGCATGCGTGCGTGTGTGAGAGCCCTTTGGTGGGTGAAGGGACGAAGTGTTAAAAGCCTTTGTCTTGAAGCTCGGGTAGTGGTGGTGAAGAGCCACCAGTCTTCTGGGGTTTGTGTATTAGGCTGAGACTGTTGGAGCCAGTATTCTGATTGTGAATGTAACCCTATGTTGACCATATAATTCTTATTACATTACATTACATTACGATCATTTGGCAGACGCTTTTATCCAAAGCGACTTACATTGCATTACCACCCTTCGCAGAGGGGGGAGCAATTGAGGGTTCGGTGCCTTGCTCAGGGGCACCTCGGCAGGGGCTCGAACCGGCGACCCTCCGGTTCCCAAGCGGAAGCACTACCCGCTGAGCCACTGCCTCCCGGGTGCCTCCCTTATAGTATTTATAATAGATAGATGTAGATTTTACATCTTACACAACAACAGATCATGAAAAGGCAACATAAAGAGACAAACCTTGGCCTCAGGGTAGCAAGGAAAGGCAATTGTATTTATAGAGCACGTTTCAGCAGCAAGGCAATTCAAAGTGCTCTACAATAAAATATTAAAAGCATCAGGGAAAAGAAAAGGACACTTAAATACAATTAAAAACTGTTTAGAAAAGAAAATTAAAACTAGTTTACCCCGTAGTTGTAACTGGTTAAGGCTGAAACGTCCCTTAGCCGGAAAATAGAGCTCCCACCATTCTTCAATTTGATCTACACTATGCCTTTAGTTTGTTCTCATGAAGATGCAAGTTTGTGATACATTTTCTTCTTCACCTTTTAGTTTTTGTTTATTTATTCCCATGACTCATAAGTTGTTTTGTGATACACCTTTAAGTCACGGTTCCTTAATATCTTTATCTATTTTTTTTTCTTTATTATGAATAAAATAGGGTGCCTTCTCTTTCAAAGGATTTCTATTTTATTTCTGTTTGAGTCAGATGGGTGACCTTTTCTTTCAAATTGTTTCCATTTAATCTCTGTTTTGAATAAGAATTGTGACCTTTTCTTTCAAAGGATTTCCATTTTATTTCTTAATTTGAATAAAACAGGTGACCTTCTCTTTCAAAGGATTTCTAATTTATTTCTGTTTGAATAAAATGGGTGACCTTTTCTTTCAAGGGATTCCCATTTTATCTCTGTTTAGAATAAGATGGGTGACCTTTTCCTTCAAAGGATTTCCATTTTATTTCTGTTTTTGAACAAAAATAGGATGCCTTCTCTTTCCAAGGATTTCTATTTTATTTCTACCTTTTTTTCTTTTGTTGAGTAAATCAATTGTCTCTCCCATGCTGAAGCCACCGGGTTCTAAGCTAAAACAGAATAAAGCAGGTAAAAATTACGTTTGAGTTACATTAAGTTACGGTGCAGTGAAAGATGATTGAGGGTAGGAAATGTCCAGAACTCAAAAACAAAGCAAACTAAAACTCAAGGCAGGCGGGGAAAAAAGTAATCCACATAGAAAACACAAGGACAGGAGCTCACATAATCAACAGAAAGAATAAAACACATACATGACATCAGAAGTAATCAACAATAACACTGTGAACTCAGAATAGGGACATGACCAAAGAAACCAGAAAGTAATACAAGGGATCACAAGAACACAGAGAAAGAGGTTGCAGGGAAAACGTCAGGTACTAGAACCAGAACAGGAAGCAAACAAGAACAATCATGCAGTGGACAAACAAACTGGCAAGAGGAATGTGAATGCCTAGATGTAGTGAGTGTGAAGTCAGCAGTTGAAGGGTGGGAAACAAGCTACACGAGGGAGGAGCCAACAGAAAAAAACAAGACATGAACAAACACACAGGATCATGACCTATGCAGAACTTTCCCCGATGATTTAAGCAACTTAAGCAATGTCACTAATGCATTAGATTAAGTCATCAGCTATGAATTGGCTGGTTCCAAATGTTTAACTCAACAAATTGAAAACGGTGTCCTCGTTGATGAACTACCATAATGTTTTCATTTCAGATCAACCTGTTTGAATCTCTTTATGTGCGAGTAAGCAAGATGGAGGACAAGAGGGTGTTTTATGGCTGGCTGCAGCTGGACATTAGTCCCTTCAAAAACACACTCATAAATGTCATCAAGAGATGGAGCTGGATGTTTAAGGAACACCTGCTCAACCATGTCAATCAGAGGTTAGACAGAAACCCATGCACACGAGAAAAACTCACACAATCAACTAAATAAAAGTTAACCACATATGGTCCTTCCCCTCTTCTCCCACAGTGTGATGGACTTATCCTCTTTTGTGGAGGACACAGCCTGTGGTCTTTCTAATAAGGTATCCGGCGGTGACTATGCAGGCCTGGTGGACATAATGGGACATCTCATGGCCATACGAGCCCGGCAGATCAGCAATGAACAGCATTTCAAGCCTCTGAAGTCCACAGCCAAGCTTCTTAAAACCTATGGGCAGCAACTCCCAGAGAGCGTCTACACTCAGCTGGAGGTATGTGTCATTGCACAAATATACTGTATATTTAATGAAGATATTTACATTAATCACCTTAATACATTATGACCACAAAACCCAGGAACTACCAGAGAAGTGGAACAATCTAAAGAAGGTTGCCTTCACTGTCAAACATGAAGTGGCACCACTACAAGCCAATGAAGTGTCAGTCATACGCAGAAAATTAGTCCGTTTTGAGGTGAGAATACATGTACATGCATGTGTGCATGAAGTTGAGGCTGTGTGTTAGTGGGGTAAGGTGTCACTGTAGGAGTCCCTAACAAAGAGCTCTGTGTGTGACATATGAACCGTATCACTTTCTCTCCTGCATTATGTATAACTAACACCACCCCCAGCATATACAGTTATAGATCTGGGGGTGCATCCACAGTGCTTATGTGAATCCATGATGTGTGTTTCCAACTTTCAGGTCAAGCAGCATGAATTCAGAGAACAGTTCCGTACAGAGACCATCTTTAAAATCAATGTAGAAGAGCCATATAAACTGATTGATAAGGTGAGGAGTGGAAAACAGAGCACTACAGTACCTGCTTCAAAGAAATTTAAAGCTCAGTACTGACTAAAAGGGAACAGAAATATTACATCATTACAAAGCCCTCTATCTGTATAAAAACAAATCTCCAAAATATTCTATAATTGTACACGCAATGTCATGTAAAATGTTTGCTTCAAAAAATCAAATAGTAAAAAAAAAAGAAAAAAAAGAGAATTGTCACATAGCATTATTGTATTGCATTTTATATGCTGTTAAAATACTTTAAGAGCATTTAAATTTGTCTCCAGTCTAATCGAACCGTTGCAGTTTTGGAGGAAGAAATGAAGACACTGCAGGACACCGCTAATTTATTTGAAGTCAGTTTTCCCGACTACAAGCAGCTGCGGCAATGTCGATCTGACATCATACTGGTCAAAGCAGTCTGGGACATGGTAATCTTTGTCAAGGTACACATGAATCTGCACCATTCAAACATTACTTGTTCTCATTTGGACACCTTAGCGACTGTATGTTAAAGCTCCATAGCAATACACACTTTCCTTTTCGCTTGCTTTCCTTATGGAGAAATTCTCCTCCATGACAGACCCGTATTGAGGATTGGACCAAGACTCAATGGAAAGAGATCAATGTTGAACAGATGGACATGGAACTCAGACGATTTGCCAAGGTTTTCACACACAACTGCTGTTCAAAAAAGCATTGATTATTTTATATTTTAGAAGCATTGTATTTTGTTTTACTCTAATTTAGAATAAATAGTATGCCCAGTCATAATGTTTGATTATGTCCGTTTAACCTTAAAGGAGATGAAGGTATTGGATAAGGACGTTCGGGTGTGGGATGTCTACATGGGTCTGGAGTCAATTGTGAAGAACCTGCTGACCTCTCTGAGAGCTGTAAATGAACTGCAAAACTCTGCTGTTAGGGAGAGACACTGGCAGCAGCTTATGAACACCACAAAGGTATGGGGCTTTTTCTGCTGTTTTGACAATACCTCATTTTATCAGATAAAATTGTTGTTAATGTATTTATGTTCTACAGTGTAAACTGTACTGGAAAGAAATCCTGCTATGCATCAGTCTAGTCTGGGTTTCTTGAGGTTATCCGGTCTATTCCTGCCCTGTGCTTTCAAGTGCTTTTGTGTGAAATATGATCACACTTCCAGTAATCATGTCTTCCTTTTGGACCTTAGGTAGAGTTTGTGATGGGTGATGGCACCACCTTGGGGGACCTGTTGGAACTGCAGCTTCACCGTGTGGAGGATGAGGTCAAAAACATTGTGGACAAAGCTGTCAAAGAAATGGCAATAGAGAAGGCAGGTATCATAGTCACATGAGGCAGTCTTGATAAATTGTAACTTATACAGCATTCCGCACAGTCCTGAGACACACTCACGTTTGGTTTTAAGTAAAGACATAGTAATATGAAACAAAAACATTTAAAAGCTTTATCATTCCTGTTGAGTTTTCAGCTTACCAGTCATTTGTGAAGCTATGTTACGTAAATACAAATGTCAGTTGTAAAATGTTTAAGGAGATATTTCCTATTTCTTTTAGGTTTTGGCTGAGATAACCAAGACATGGAGTGTAATGTCTTTATCCTATGAGATTCATTCCAGCACAGGAACTCCTCTGCTCAAAGCAGATGAGAATCTGATAGAAACACTGGAAGACAACCAAGTGAGTTGCCATGCAGGATGTAATTAATTGACGTCGTGCAATTGATACGTTGTATCCTAATGTTCCATAACTTAGTTTCTGTATGAATCGTCAGGTTTGCAGTGAGATTTCAGTTTCAGTCACTAGGATTTCTTTATGACTTTTCTTCATCCTTTATCCTCTTCAGGTGCAGCTGCAAAATATCTTGATGAGTAAGTATGTAGAGTACTTTCAATCAGAGGTGAGTGGATGGCAGAGGAAGCTGATGGTGGCGGATCTGGTCATCTCTATCTGGATGTCTGTCCAGAGGACCTGGGCTCACCTCAACAGCATTTTCATCAATAGCCATGACATCCGTTGTCAGCTGGCCAATGATGCAGAGCGTTTCCAGGGCATACACACTGACTTCCAGGTAATACGGAGACACTCTCAGAAAAGAAACAGTTGAGCTGTGTCTTTTAGAGTACTGCTAGTCCAGTGGTTTGTATCTTATAGGTATGGGCCAAAGAACAGTACATTGCACACTACACAGATTTTATTTGTTTAGTTTTTTACTTTTCACTAAAAGGTCTCAAGGGCTAGAAATGTTCCTGTATTATTCAATTTATCTTAATCCTTTCTCTTTTTCTACTCTCTCCTCCCACCCAGAACTTGATGACTAAGGTGGTGCAGAACAGTATTGTAGTCGATGTCACTAATGTGGAAGGCTTTCTGGAGAAGCTAGAAACCTTGCAGCAGAGACTGTCTGTGTGTGAGAAGGCCCTTGCTGAGTATCTGGAGACCAAGAGGCTCACATTCCCCAGATTCTACTTTGTCTCTGCCTCTGACCTGCTGGAGATTGTCTCCAAGGGAACACAACCCAAACAGGTGGCAGGAGCTGGGCAGAGTTTCAGATTATAATAATGTATTTCAAAAGAACACATAAATTGATGGTCAGCATATTTATATACTAGGGTTACACAAATATGCTTGTGTTGTAGAGTGAAGAGTGATGATAAAGATACATATTCTTCATGGTTTTCAACTCTGTTCAAGTGCCTTCAGTCTGTAAGAAAGAAAATCAGCAGGAACTGTGGTCAGTATGCTTTGTCTGTCTTACAGGTGACCAGACACATGCTAAAACTATTTGACAACATAGCAGATCTTCGTTTCAAGGACTCAGACAGAGTTGGAAGTGGGGAGGAGGATGTGGGGGCAGTTGCTATAGGGATGTACAGCAGAGAGGGAGAATATGTTCCATTTTCTGAGCCGTGTGTCTGTGAAGGACAGGTATGGAAAATACTGTATATTTGATGCAACCTGTGTGTGAATGTGCAATTATATTACTTGCCCTTGGAGCTTTTCACTCACCCTGTATCCATTGAGAATTTAAATATTTTAATTGTCTTTCTGTGACATGTAAATAACTTTTACCATAGACACAATATACTGTATGTTTGTGTTACCATTTTGTGACCTCTGTATCAAAAGGTAATTAGTGAAGCACATAAACGTTGAGAGTGAAAAAGGATTTTTGTTGTTGTGGGCTTCTTTCTGTATTTTTCAAATTTACCGTTTTAAAATATCAAACGTCAAAAGTTGCAAGAGTTCAGCCAGATAGACTGACTTGAAGCCCTGTATCTCAAAATAAGTCTTTTATGTTTTTCCTAAGTATGTGTCGTCAAATTCTTTTTTTATGAAATGTCCATTCTGTAATATTTTGTGTGTTTCTTCAGGCAGAGTGTTGGTTAAGTGCTTTGGAAACCACCATGCGCTGTACAGTTCAGAAGGAGATCCAAGAGGCCGTAGCTGCCTATGAAGACAAACCACGAGACCAGTGGTTCTTTGACTACCCTGCACAGGTGGAATTTGTATATGTACTTCTTTAACTTTGTAACACTTCAATTGACTTACAGAGTATCTGTGTCCTGTCATGCCAAGGTCGGTTTGACTGGTAGTCAGGTGTGGTGGGCCACAGATGTGGGAATTGCCTTTGAAAGGATGGAGGAAGGATTTGAGACTGCCCTCAAAGACTACAACAAAAAGCAGGTAAAGCCAATTCAACAAGTCAGTAATCACTCAACACAGTGATTTTGCTCTAATATGATGATGATGGTGGTGATGATGATGATGATGATGAGGATCAGGGTGTGATGAGTTCTTGTTTTGTAGATCACTCAGCTGAACTCGCTGATCCACATGTTGCTTGGGGATTTAACTCCTGGAGACAGACAGAAGATTATGACTGTTTGTACTATTGATGTCCATGCTCGAGATGTAGTTGCTAATCTCATAACTCAGAAGGTAATTAATGCGTAAGGCATAAATGTGTTAAGTGATCCATGGTTCAAGTATAAGACCCTTCTTTGCATCTTCTTTGCAATGCATGTGTTGCTTAGGTCACAACAGGTCAGGCATTTGCATGGCTATCCCAGTTACGACACCGGTGGGATGATGAAACCATACACTGTTACGTTAACATCTGCGACGCACAGTTCCAGTTTAGTTATGAATACCTGGGGAACACCAACAGATTGGTCATCACCCCACTCACTGATAGGTAAACCCTTTGCATCAACATAGTTTATGTTGGCTCTTCAGTGTTTTTGATATATCACTCCATCATCCACTAGGTGTTATATAACCCTTACCCAGTCCCTCCATCTGACTATGAGTGGGGCCCCCTCTGGCCCAGCTGGCACTGGCAAGACGGAGACTACCAAAGACTTGGGGCGCTCCCTAGGCATCATGGTTTATGTATTCAACTGCTCAGAACAGATGGATTACAAGGTATTAAGGACTGCACAGAATTTCACAGTGGTTTCATAAAATGATGCAGTTTACATTGTTTTACTGTTCATGTAATATGTCGTTCTCTCCAATTCTCACTCAATTCTCTCAACCACTGCTACAGTCCATTGGGAACATTTATAAGGGTCTGGCTCAGACAGGAGTGTGGGGATGCTTTGATGAGTTCAACAGGATTTCAGTCGAAGTTCTATCTGTGGTTGCTGTACAGGTCAAAACTATACAAGATGCCATACGCAATAAGAAACGGAGGTAGATATGGAAATAATTAGGTAGAATATTATAACTGTCCATATATCTATTCACCCATTAGTTTGCTTATCCCGTCATTGATTAATTTGACCTATTCACCTTGTTTTGTGTAGGTTCCATTTCCTGGGAGAGGACATAGAGCTGAGGCCAACTGTGGGAATCTTCATCACCTTGAATCCAGGATATGCAGGACGGGCAGAGCTCCCAGAAAATCTTAAGGCTCTATTCAGGTCCAATATATACATAGTGAGAAAGCGGAGATGTTAAGAGGGCACATCACTTCTGTCAGTATCAGTCTAACTAGCTTGCTAACTGTTTAGGCCCTGTGCCATGGTGATCCCAGACTTTGAGCTGATTTGTGAGATCATGTTGGTGGCAGAGGGGTTCATAGACGCTCGTTTGCTGGCACGCAAGTTCATCAGCCTCTACACTTTATGTAAGGAGCTGCTGTCTAAACAGGTAAATAGAATTAACTTATAACTATTTTTGAGCCCACAGAAGTTTCTTGTATACTGATTGTTGCCTTGTTTGTATTTGTATTAGTCTGTACTGGTTATTTTAATACAGTGGTTCGTCGTCGTCCCCCCCCCCACGTATCACAATATGTGATGGCTGATTGATCTGACTGGGGGGGAGACGATATAAAACAATACTTGACGGCTGATCGGCCTGACGGGGGGGTGACGATATAAAACAATACGGGGGGGAAACAAAGTATCGCCTCATACATTTACCTGAGGCGGTACTTATGCATATTGCTCCTCTTCCGATCCCGCGCCACGCCCCCCCTGCAATAGCTCTGCGCCCCCCCTAGGGGATTCTTCTCAAACATTTATGCTGGAATACATCATCTCCTTTATTCATTTTCGAAGTCTCGTATCTGTATAACAAAACTGGTAACACTAGCGTCTTATACAGCCTAGTCTTTGTCCTCTTTGCGGATGTTTTTTGAGCTCCATATCCTTCTAAGCCTAGTATACGCACCCCTTGCATAGCAAACATTGTTTCTTGGGTCTTTCATTCCACCGCCTTCTTTGCAGACCTTCGCTCCTAAGTGCGTAAATTCGTCCACATCCTCAATCTCCTGTCCATGGATTATGGTCTTCTCTTGCTGTCTTGCATTTATCCTCAATATCGTGGTCTTCTCCCAATTTATCTTGAGCCCTACACGCCTGGCCTCATCATCCGTCTCGAGTGGATCATCACCTTATTGTCTTGAGGCGGTTTGTGTGTCCCAATGACCTCTAGAGCTATGTTGGCTGGAGTTTTGAGCTCCTGGTAGGGTCACCCATGCCGAACAGGTCGAAAGATAGGGGCCAGACGAAGAGTGATCCCCTGGTCATCCAGATTGGGGGTTGGGCTGAGGGCCGATAACCCTCTCCTGTAAAAACATCTTATTACAGAAACCAGAAGGCAAAAGTAGTTAAATGTAAAATATTAAATGTCATGTTGCTTGATTGCATAACTAACTAAGTTCCCTCGCTTTGTTAGGATCATTATGATTGGGGGTTGCGGGCCATCAAATCAGTCCTGGTTGTTGCTGGGTCTCTCAAGAGAGAGGACGGGAGCAGACCTGAGGAACAAGTATACATCTTTTTGTTCCAGTTTTCACCTATAGTCAGAGTCAACAACATATTTACATTTTGTAACATTTGTCAAATTTATTTGTAAAATTGTCTTCATGAAATCTGCTTCTTCCTAGGTGCTGATGCGAGCATTGAGGGACTTCAACCTACCTAAGATAGTGACCAGTGATGTACCAATATTCCTTGGGCTGATCAGTGACCTGTTTCCCCAGCTGGATGTACCAAGGAAGAGAGACCCAGAGCTGGAAGCTGCTGTCCGTCAGTCAGTTAGTGAGCTGCGCCTGCAGCCTGAAGAGAACTTCATACTTAAGGTATTGTGGAAAGGGTTAGGTTAGGGTTTCTTATTTTTAATGCTGAATTAAAAATTCTTGAATTATGCATTCTTCATGTTGATCTATATATGTTTATATCTATACATAGTAGTTAAATATTTATGTTCATCTTGTCCAGCTTTGTCATCATGTTTCTAGCTGTATGTCTATGCTCTGTAAGTAAATTGTGAGAGCAACAGAAAACTGTAGTCAAATTCTATGTAAACATGCTCGCCAATAAAGCTGATCCTGATTCTGATTGATGGTTCTACAGGTGACACAGCTTGAGGAGCTGCTGGCTGTCAGACACTCTGTGTTTGTGGTGGGGGGACCAGGAACTGGGAAGAGCCAGGTGCAAAATACATTTACTGTTTCTACTGTATCAATGAAATCACATACAATAGTCTTTGCTCATGAATCACGGAGAATCGCAGGAATCATAACCATTGAGGGGATGAGTCAACAAAGAGATGAATTTCAGAAAAAGCACAATGCACACCATGACTTTGATGTTCATTCATCAGATCCTGAAGACCCTCCACAGAACCTATTTGAACATGATGATGAAACCAGTATGGAATGATATCAACCCTAAAGCTGTGACGACAGATGAATTGTTTGGATACCTGCACCCTGCTACCAGGGAATGGAAGGATGGTGAGGGCCTCTGTTTTTAAACTTGGAATTTGATAAACAGAAAATGCACGAAGTATCCTCCTGCTATTTTTGAAGAAATGAAAGCAAGGATTACTTAACCCTAGTTTATTCACAGGCCTCGAGACTTGTAATTAATTAGTTAGAATTGCCTTTAAGGCTCATATGAGGAAAGAATAAATGCTATGCTTTTGTGTAACTCAGGTCTTTTCTCGTCTACCATGAGAGAGCTGACCTTACTGGTCCATGATGGGCCAAAATGGATTGTTTTGGATGGAGATATTGACCCTATGTGGATTGAGTCACTCAACACGGTCATGGATGACAATAAGGTCAGTGTGCAACTATATTCTCTTCTCATCTTGTCCCATACTCCCTTTGTCCATCTTTTATGGGTTGTTATTGCTGCAGTGTCTCTCCATATTCATTTCCCAATTCTGTCTCTCGTTACCTCCACATCCTTTTCCTCCCTTTGGGCCATTGGCTACATTTTTAATTGGACTCTACACTCTATAGATGATCAACTCGTGTTACATTTTCGTGTTTTGTCACGTCCAATATTTTCCCAATGTATTTTTCAGCATTAACTAAAATCCCAATTTAATATAGTTTTTCTTCTGTTCAGGTACTGACTCTTGCCAGTAATGAGAGGGTCAGTTTGTCCTCCTCCATGCGTTTACTCTTTGAGATCTCTCACCTGAAGGCAGCTACTCCAGCTACTGTGTCTAGGGCAGGAATACTTTACGTCAACCCACAGGACCTTGGCTGGAGCTCGTAAGAAACACGAAAACATAAAAACAAACTAGGAGCGATTCAACCTTGTAAAGATGTGTTAAATCATGTATGTTCTTCTCTTTGTGTTTTTGGCTTGTGCTGCTCTCTTTGCTGTGCTCTCAGTTACGTGACAAGCTGGATTGACACTCGCCGAGCACAGTCAGAGCGAGCCAACCTTACCATTTTGTTAGATAAATATGTACCATACTGTCTGGAGCAAGTCCGCTGCAACCTGAAAACCATCACTCCTATACCAGAGAGCAGCATGGTGCAGGTAAGGATATTCCGTAGTTATTTTGATTTCATTTACAAATTTTAAATATGAACGTAAATGGAGGTAATGCCCTTATTATTATTTTTAATAATTTTCACAAAATAACATTTCTCAGTTTGACTATAATCTCTACTGATCTTCTCAAAATCTCTGCCTCTTTGATATCAATATCTCATTGATACATCTGCTTCCTTTACATTTCAATTGATCATTTTAAATGACCTTTTCCCCACACTGAAGTACTGCATTATAGAAAAAGATTATATACATATTTTTATTTTGAATAAATCATCCACTTTATTCGATAAGATATGAAATGAGTTTGTTATAAAGGAACCATTATAAGTTTTCTGTCGTATCTTATACATGGCGATACTATTACTATATTCTATTATTCTGTCCCATCAGACACTGTGTTCCTTGTTGGACTGTCTGTTGACAGAAGAGAACACTCCAGCTGACTCCCCCAGAGAACTTTATGAGATCTATTTTGTCTTTGCCTGTGTGTGGGCTTTTGGAGGGGCCCTCTTTCAAGATCATGTGAGTGTGTATATGCAGCCATGAAACGGGATGCTTCAGGTGCAACCTCCTTTCCTATTAGTATTCAACATTGCAGATAACTAGATAATTTGTTTTTATAAAACTATATTTCCATCTTGTGTTTTTTTGGACCAGTTGATTGATTACCGTGCAGAGTTCAGCCGCTGGTGGTCTAAAGAGATGAGAGCAGTGAAGTTTCCTTCACAGGGCACAGTCTTTGATTATTTCATAGACTCTGAGAGTAAAAAGTTTACTCCCTGGAGTGAAAGGATGATGCCATTTGAGCTGGAGCCTGATGTCCCATTGCAGGTGTTGTGACCGTTAAGCACTCAATCACCATTGTCACACACATACAGTACCAGACCTGATTGCATGTATTTGTATACAGTAGATACCGTATAACCATGTGGGTATATTTGTGATTGTGTGTGTTTCAGACTGTATTGGTTCACACCCCAGAGACCATCTGTTTGACCTACTTGGTAGACTTGCTGCTCCAGAGAGGCAAACCAATCATGTTGGTTGGTAATGCTGGAGTGGGCAAAACCATCCTAGTGTCTGACAAAGTCACCAAGCTGAGGGAGGACTACATGGTGGCCAAAGTCCCCTTCAACTACTATACCACGTCAGCCATGCTGCAACGTAAGATTCCTAGTGATCACATATTTGTTATGGTCCCATGACACAGTAGGAGTTTTCATTGTCATTTTTGTCGCAGTATTAAATGAAATCGCTAACTTTCAATATGTTTGTTATGCCTGATAATATATGACTTAGGAGTCCTGGAGAAACCCCTAGAGAAGAAAGCTGGTCGTAAATTTGGTCCCCCTACCACCAAGAAACTAATCTACTTCATAGATGACCTTAACATGCCTGAGGTGGACATGTATGGGACTGTCCAGCCTCACACACTCATACGTCAGCATCTCGACTACAGCCACTGGTAAAACGGAGACACTAGACATGCATCAACAGCCTGCATTTACATAAATGTCAAATTACTTAATACAATTACCACATAATCAGGTTGAATCAAAGTAATTCTTTTTAGGTATGACAGACAACGATTGGCATTAAAGGAAATCCATAATTGCCAATACATCACCTGTATGAACCCAACAGCAGGAAGCTTCTCTGTTAACCCCAGACTTCAGGTATAGACAACAATAGTGTTTTCCTCGTTTGCCATTTGAACTTACTGAGAATCAGTTTACACCGCAGTTAAAAATACAACAGTGTTGAGTCTAAGTTCAGGGCGGTCATTTTAAGCAATTAATTCATGTTCTCACAACCTCCAGCGTCCGTGGCTTCCTGCTGTTTCAATTTCAATCTACTTGTACCTCATATTGCCTATTTTACCTCAGGGTCTTCGAAAAATGTTAAACAACAACAACAATAATAATAAAACAACCTTCTTTCCTTCTCTCTATCTCTCTCCTTTCCCCCCTCTTTCTGTATAAAAAAAAATCCAAAATGTCCTATTACTGTATGCACACTGTCATGTTTGCTTCAGTAAAAAGAAAATATACCTAGGCAATTAATTCTTGAATCAAGTTGTCTCCATTCCAGAGGCACTTCTCTGTGTTTGCGGTCCATTTCCCCAGTGCTGGTGCATTAGCCACTATTTTCTCCAGCATTCTGTCAGCTCATTTCCTTCAGGGAGGATTCAGCTATGGAGTCTCTCGCTCTGTTGGAACTTTGATACAGGTACACCTACATTGGTTTAAACATTTAATTTGTCAATACCTCATTTCACTATTTTCATACATTGTAAAAGCATTTGTCTATCAATGTATCTGCTATTTGTTCCACCTATCCTTCATTCTTTTTCAATATTGATCCATTCTTTTTTGAATCTGTTCAATTATCACTGTCGTTCTGCTCATCCAGGCAGGTATTTGTCTGCATCAGAAAATCAGTCAAAACTTCCTCCCTACTGCCATACGCTTCCACTATATCTTCAACCTCAGGGACCTGTCCAACATCTTTCAGGTAACACACATCTGGTAATACACAAAACTGACCCAATCACTTAATTTAATGATGATTCATCGTTGAATCATCATTGAACAGTAATTTAGCTGTCAATGTGCAGAAGTGGATGATAATAAACCTGTTCTGTATTGTCAAATCTACATTAAGTAACAATTCACTCTGCATGTCTTGGTATAAAGGGCATCCTTTTTGCCCTGCCAGAGTGTATCCGTTACCCTGTGGACCTGATACACTTGTGGCTGCATGAGAGCTCCAGAGTCTACTCTGATAAGCTGATGGATGAGAAAGATGTGGAACACTTCAACAAAATCCTGTTTGACACTGGCAAGAGATATTTTGAGGTAACCAACAAGCACCCTCCTTGTGTAAGAAATATATAACATTAACAATATCAACCCACAAGTAAAGCACATTGATGTTGTTGCATTTATAGCTTTTTCTTACTTTTTGCCTCCAGGGAATAGATGAGTCTATTTTTATCCATCAGCCGTTAGTTTACTGTCACTTTGCTCTGGGAGTGGGAGAGCCTCGCTATCACCAGGTTAGACGTTAACCCTAACCCTCTGTCACCAGCTGTACACCTTCCTTCCAATATCCGTTTATGCCTCGTTATCTTTGTTGTCTTTGACTCCAATCAATTTCATACATGGACTCTATCTATCAGTATCTGAAATATCAAAATCCTGGGTGAAAACTGTTAATGCCATGTTTTATCTGTCAGGAAATTAATTGTTGGAGGATGAATGCAGAGAGAAATTAGAAAACAAATTTTTTGAACTGAAATGAATCAACATGAGCCCTGATAAGAACTAAATTTAAGGACATTATCTTTAAGTTATCATTGAACGGCATCGCTATTCCATCCTTACAATAGGAGAAGCAAATTATTTTTTTATTTTTGTCAGGCTTCAGACTGGGAGAAGCTGCAGAAGACTCTGGCTGAGGTTTTGGAGCATTATAATGAGCTGCATGCTGTCATGGATCTGGTTCTGTTTGAGGAAGCCATGCAGCATGTGTAAGACATACAAACACATGCATGAAAACGCAAATAAACACATAAAGTCTGTGAACACGTACACTGGCAGAAAGTTGAGTATGCGTGCAGTATTCGTCCTGGTATGTCCTGATATGTTGTTGTTCAGGTGTCGCATCAGCCGTATCCTGGAGGCTCCCTATGGCAATGCCCTGCTGGTGGGTGTTGGGGGCAGTGGGAAGCAGAGTCTGTGCAGGCTGGCTGCGTTTCTCAGCACGCTAGAAGTTTTCCAGATCACGCTGCGTAAAGGCTACGGTATCAATGACCTTAAGGTAGCCATGCACATACACACACACATGCACAATGTTGTGCCAGAATACCAATACTTCTGTATGTCACTTAAATTTGTTTTGCTATTATCCTCTTTATTATATTTATTATATATTATATAAATTATTCATATATTCTTTTTCCATTCACCCTCATTCCTCTAGAGTGATATAGCGGCATTATACATAAAGGTGGGAGTGAAGAACATAGGGACAGTGTTTCTTCATACAGATGCTCAGATTCCAGATGAACGTTTCCTGGTGCTCATCAATGACATGCTGGCCTCAGGTTTGGTTACACTTTCTGCTAGGATGCTAGCAGCTGCTTCATTGTCTTAATGAGCAAAGGATTTCAGTTTTAATGAGCCTGTGTTGTAAGTCCGTTTAAACAATTTCAAAAATTAGCATACTTTATACTTGAGAATATCAAAGATTTTTTTAAATGAGTGACCTTTAATTCACAACTTTAACTTAACTTTTCATTACCCACTGACTATATTTTTAAGTAAAATATAATAGGAATAAGATGGGTGGATGATGCTGATTTTAGTTCAAGGTCAGGTTCATCTGCATTCAGTCCCACTGGGAATGATTTTACTTAATATAACAATACAAAACAAATGTGTAACTGTAATATGTAACATTTTGAATAACAGCAAATACTGCTTTTGCTGAGCTAAGGAAAACTGAAGAAAATCAAAAAGATAAGCTCTGGAAAACGTACCTTACTGGGCACTACATATGCTTTCCTGTTCTTACTGTAGGTGATATTCCAGACCTGTTTACTGACGAGGAGGTGGATATGATTGTAGCCTCTATTCGTATGGAGCTGAGAGGTTTGGGACTCGTAGATACCAGAGACAACTGCTGGAGCTTCTTCATTGAGAGGATAAGACGACAACTCAAGGTCTGAATTCAGCAATCAAACATTACTCCTGGTTTATTTTAACGTATTTTCATTTCACACTGATACTAAAATATGTCCTAATTTTATCACCATCTCCACCAGTTCTTCACTCAACATTATCATTTATCTTCACAATCTGTCCTCCAGGTTGTCTTGTGTTTTTCCCCAGTTGGGTTCACCTTACGTACACGTGCACGGAAGTTTCCGGCTCTTGTGAATTGTACTGCCATAGACTGGTTCCATCCATGGCCTCAGCACGCTCTGCAGTCTGTTAGTTCTACCTTCATAGAGAAGATACCTGGACTGGAGGTACAACACAATCAGCATCCAACATTTACATTCACATTCACATTCACCTACACAACTATTACATTTTCACTAGCTCCTATGTGTACTACATTTGATTCATGTCCCACTGCTCATCTGAGGTATAATCAGGTAAAAGGAGATTAAAGTTAGAACCCAATTGATAGACATGTTAAAGCCATACTGTATATATGAATATGAATTAAATTAAACACAAAATATTTCTGTGGCACAATTTCTTTTTTTTCTTTTTTTAACTTGTATGTTAATGCTATGCAGCCAAATATCCGGGCATCTATCAGCAAGTTCATCTCCTATGCCCACGCCTGCGTCAATGAGGTGAGAGTTCCTGATAAGCGACTTGGATGATGCATCTCTTCCCGACTTCTTTTCCAACATCTTCCTATCTACCTTCTTTAACAACACTGTAGGTGAGTGTCAAGTACCAACAGAATGAGAAGCACTTTAACTACACAACCCCTAAGAGTTTCTTGGAGTTTATGAAGCTATATGGCAACCTGCTGGAAAAGAAGCGCACAGAGCTGACTGAGAAGATGGAGAGGTTCGAGAATGGCCTCCAGAAACTACAGAGTACTGCCTCACAGGTCAGACCATATACTGCTACACACATAAACAAGAAAACGATCAAACAGCTACACTGCTACATCACAGAGAAGAAGTTGCTTCGGTCACAGACGAAAAAGAAAACGCTCTTCCATTTAATACACTGTGATCAGAGCTTTTATTAATGTGGTGAGGACTATAAGCTTTGGTCAGTGAGCTGAGCATTCTAGCTACACCCCTGGGAATGATATATCACATTTAGTCACACCAAAATTTAATTACATCTGATTTGATCATATATCCCAGTGCACTCTTGGGCTCTGCCCTGTTTATCTTTGAATCTTCATCTTTTTGCGTTTTCATCACTATTTGTCAGGTGGAGGAGCTGAAGGCCAAGCTAGCATTACAAGAGGTGGAGCTATGGCAGCGAAACACAGACATAGAGGCTCTCATCGCTAAAATAGGACAACAGACAGACAAGCTCAACCAGGAGAGAGCTGTGGCTGATGCTGAGGAGCAAAGGGTAGGGGTGTGTGTGGGTCTCTGGGTGACATAAGACAAGTCAGTAAATCGGTCAGACTTGTTTCAAAGTATTGAAAATGCATGCATCCTCATTGATCCTTCTTTCAGGTGGCAGCAATCCAAGCTAAAGTGACCATACAGCAGAAAGTGACTGAGGAGGATTTGGTCAAGGCTGAACCTGCTCTACAGGCAGCCAATGCAGCCCTCAATACACTAAACAGGGTAACAGTGTATCACACAAGTTTTTGTTTTTAATAAATAATCATTAAGAATCCAAAGAAAAACACCCCTGTAAGATTGGCACCATCCCAGAACCATGTTGGTTTTGTGTTTATATGTATTATTGTGTGTCTACCACAGCTGAACCTGACTGAGCTAAGGACATTCCCCAACCCCCCAGCTATTGTCACCAATGTCTCAGCAGCTGTTATGGTACTGTTGGCTCCACAGGGCCGCATCCCCAAAGATCGCAGCTGGAAGGCATCCAAGGTGGTCATGAGCAAGGTGATAATTTATGATGTCCTGTGGTGATTGTTACATGTTTATTTGTGACGAGCACCAATTCAGAGAGGTCCGTTCCAAATACTTTTCTGAAGCTGCTCTAAACACGACACATTTACACAGCTTTTTCTTTTTTTAAGCCCAAATAAAGTTGTTAATGCTCATTGTTCATAACAACATTTTTCAGTAGTACATATTCAGTTTTTGATCTGAAGTACATCGAATGCACTGGGAATATACTGTATATGTATGTATCTTTGTGATGTAGAAGCCATTTAACACACATGACACACAAACCTCCAGGTGGACGACTTCCTGCAGGCTCTGGTTAACTTTGACAAAGAGCATGTCCCTGAAGCCACAGTGAAGTGTGTGAGAGACGAATACCTCAGTGACCCAGAGTTCAACCCAGAATTTGTTCGACAGAAGTCTTCTGCTGCTGCAGGGCTCTGTGCATGGGTCATCAATATTATACGCTTCCATGAGGTTTGCAGATTAAGATCATGTTACATACATTTATTTTGTGTAACCTAGCCACGTGAGTGTGTGTGTTTTTTTACATTATATAATTGTTTTCCTGTGGTTTGATAGATAATTTTTCTTTTCTCCAACACTTGCTGCAACGTGCTGCTCTGGATAGATGTTTGTAAGTATCGCATCTGTTGATGACATGTGTAGTACTTTTTATATGAATGAGAAGATGTACTTATCTGGTCATTCTTTATAAGATTTTAGTTTTCTCTCAAATGGTCTTATTTTCACTAGACTTGAAGTCTGAGGGCAAATAGACAAATTTGCTACTGTACTAGTTAAATTGTTGTTATGTTATGTCTCCAGGTATTCTGTGAGGTAGAGATGAAGAGAATGTGTCTCTCTCAAGCCAGTGCGGATCTCGCTGAGGCTGCTGAGAAACTAGAGGCCATCCGGAAGAAACTCTCTGTGAGTTTGTGACAACCTTTCCTTTTTTCCTGTTCCCTTGTCTATGCCAAACTGCAATAGGCTGCAAGTTGTAATGAATTTTATGATGGTGCATAAACTACTTTTTATCCATTTATATGCATTTGCATTAAAAGTAGTTTTCCCTTTCCAACATTTCTACAATTCAAATTCTTAAGGAGCTGGACAGTAGCCTGGAAACTCTCACAGCAGCATTTGAAAAAGCAACTTCTGAGAAGCTATGCTTTCAAGAAGAGGTCAACAACACCAACAAGACAATAGAACTAGCAAATAGGCTGGTGAAAGGGCTGGAGGTAGGTACAACAGCGACAAATAGAGATCTATTTTAATGTCGTCAAAGTACATTTCATATCGATGTATAATGTTGTATACTTTTTGTGCATTACCTACAGTATTTCGGAGAACAGATGGTACTCCCAGTAAGCTACCCACTATGTCTCATGTTTTGTGTGTATGTGTTCCAGAGTGAAAATGTGCGCTGGGCCCACTCAGTGGCTCAGTATCATGAACAGGAGGAAACGCTTTGTGGGGATGTTCTTCTGACAGGAGCCTTCATCTCTTATGCTGGCTCCTTCTCCAAGAAGTACAGGACAGAGCTTTTGGACAATCTCTGGATGCCATTCCTGCGTAACCAGAAGGTCACAGTTAATAAAGACTTAAGTAGTAGTCCAGATAGCAGTCGAGTCTGATGTTATACGTTAGCACTCTACCTCCTTCCATTCCTTCTCCACCTACTGCTATGTCCCTCCCTGGGTTGCCTGTCCTTACAGAAAGAAACTGAGAGGATATTTACATATAAACCTCTCTGCTCCCGTTTCTCATCTTATTACACACTTCTCCTCATTGTCCCACCCTCAGGTGCCCATTCCTATGACAGAGGGCTCAGACCCAGTGTCTATGCTGACCGATGATGCCACAGTGGCCCAGTGGAATAACGAAGGCTTGCCAGGAGACAAAATGTCCACTCAGAATGCAACTATTCTCATTAACTGTAAGTTGAGACTTTGGATGTACCATCATTACATTGTCATACTGTAAAGGTACATTTTTGTGCCGTGTGTTTCACTTCAGGTGAGCGCTGGCCTCTCCTCATTGACCCTCAGCTGCAGGGCATCAAGTGGATCAAGAGTCACTATGGCAGCAGCCTGAAAGTTGTAAATCTAGGTCAAAAAGGGTGAGTGCTTATTACTTTTACCCACTGTTAGGCAGTGATGTACAGTACTGCTTCTTGTCAGGCAGTCATTCTAATGGGTGCAGCTTTATTTTGTAGTGGTTGTTTAACAATCCCTGTTTATGAAGTGCAACTTTGACTGTAGACCACTATCACACTTTGCAGGACAATATTGTTATTCCATCTTAATCGTTCAGCTTCTTGTACAGGGGTGGGCAAACCTGTTTGCTTAGTGGCCACAATGATTTTTACATTTGACAGGCGGGCCAGGCCAGTGTGAACTTACATAAATTACCATTAAAAGCTATTGCAGTCATTCCCCAAATCACTGAATGCACTTTTTGCCCTTTCTTCCATTTATTTCTATATCATTTCTGTATTGGAAACGTGTTCAACATGCTGTTATTATTAGAGAGGAATACAGAGACGTTGTTAATGTCAACACCCTATTTATATACACCTAAGCCCGGGTTGGAAGCGCACCCAAAACAACAACAGGAGACTCACTGACACGCCAAAAATTACATTCAGCTCAGAGTTTTCCTCTTTTCACCTTGTCCTGGATGCGTTTAAGCAAGCCCGTATTTTTTCCTGATAAATCCAGTGATCCGTCCATACTTGCACCAATATTCGACGGTCCGCATTTAAAAGGGTCGTGGTTTGCCGTAATCGTAATGGTTTTTTATTGCCAAGTAGGTTTTCCCTTATAAGGAATTTGCTTTGGTGTATGGTGCAATTGAGATATTAAGAGAAAAATAAATAAATTGATTAAATAAAAATAAATTACAGTTATTTTACAGTACTATATAAAATAGAAATAAAGAGCTTATCAATTTAATCAATTTAATATGGAGAGTGGAGTATGTACAATATGATTATATGTATTTAAATATACATATATATAGAATCTGTTTACTAAATACTTAACCTTTGCACACAGTGAGAACTCACCCAACTCTTTATTTTAATGGATCATGTTTTCAATATTTAGTTGGATCACTTGAGGAAAAAACAAATGTTCTGCCTAACATCTTCTTTATCATCTGACAGTTGTATAAAAAAATATTGAATTTTATTTATATTTAATTTTCATCAGTTATGTGGATGTGATAGAACAGGCTGTAGTAGCAGGGGACACTGTCCTCATAGAGAACCTTGAGGAGACTATCGACCCTGTAATAGACCCTCTGCTGGGACGACACACCATCAAGAAGGGCAGGTAAAACAAACACATATGGGCATCTGTACATACATATAGACATACGTACGTATCTGTTTCTCTCCTTGCTCTTCTCTCTGACAGTGTCCTTGATTTTCCTTTTCCCCCGTGCTCTAACAGTTGCATAAAGGTTGGGGACAAGGAATGTTTCTTCCACCCCGGGTTCAGACTGATCCTTCACACCAAGCTGGCTAATCCTCACTACAAGCCCGAGATCCAAGCCCAGACCACACTCATCAACTTTACTGTGACCAGGGATGGCCTGGAGGACCAGCTCCTGGCCCAGGTGGTCAACCAGGAGAGACCCGACCTTGAGCATCTGAAGGTGAGGCCAGACTCTCTTATAACATAATCCTCAAGTGTGTAATGTTTATACAATTCATTAGTGATCTCCATGTTGCAGTCCATGCTATCCATGATGTCAGTGATTGGAAGGACATAAGGACAGAGCTTTTTATAATATTGTATTTTCTCGATTTTGCACATTTCCTATAGAGTGAACTAACCCTGCAACAGAACATGTTTAAAATTGAGCTAAAGCTTCTAGAAGATGAGCTGCTCACCAGGCTGTCTGCCGCAGACAGCAACTTCCTGGGTGACAACGTCCTGGTGGAAAAGCTGGAGACCACCAAGCACACTGCTGCTGAAATTGAGATGAAGGTGTTGAAGTTGAAACATCATAAGCATAGATGTGTTGTGTGCGCACCTGTAGGTTGTACACACATTTCACCCTTTTTATCCCTCACCATCAGGTCCTGGAAGGTAAAGTTACCGAAGTGAAGATAAATGAAGCTCGAGAACACTATCGTCCTGTTGCTGTCAGAGCTTCTCTGCTCTACTTTATCATGAACGACCTCAACAAAATCAACCCCATGTACCAGTTCAGCCTCAAGGTAACCAGAAGGGCAAATTAAGAATTCCTGTCAGCCAGAAGTGTCTCGCAGGCTTCGAGATGACATATTCCACTTGCAAGATCAGAAGCACTTCCATACACTATGTAAAGACAAGAGACAGCATATAATAAAGGGACAGGACCCCGGTTCACCTCTCCTCTCATTTGCAGGCATTCAATGGGGTGTTCCACAAGGCAGTCGAAATGGCAGAAGCCTGTAAAGATGTGAAAAGCAGAGTGAACACGCTTATAGACCGTGTTACCTACTCCACCTTCAACTACATCAGCAGGGGACTGTTTGAGAGAGACAAGCTCACCTTTACTGCACAGCTAGCCTTCCAAGTATGTGTGTCTGCATGTGTGAGTGAGCGTGTATGCGTGTAGCTTGTCCCTAACTGTGTGCTCACTCTCTTCAGTTGCTGCTGATGAGTAAGGAGATTGTTGTGCGAGAGCTAGATGTCCTGCTGCGTTTTAACATCGACCACAGCTATGTCAGCCCCGTAGAGTTTCTCTCCAATTCAGCATGGAGTGCCATCAAGGTACCTGTACGCACACATGCACACACACAGATCATGTTTTTTCATCATCATGATCATGACTACTAAATTAGTTCAAAGGATTTCTGCTGACTCGGGGTGATAAATGATTCAGTAAATCAATACCTGATGTCCTTTGTTTTGCCCCAGGTGATGAGCTTCACTGATGAGTTCCGTAGTCTGGACCGGGACATTGAAGGCTCCCCTAAGCGCTGGAAAAAGATGGTAGAATCAGAGTGTCCCGAGAAGGAGAAGTTTCCTCAAGAGTGGAAAGGAAAAAGCTCCCTGCAGAAACTCATCATGATGAGAGCCCTGAGACCTGACCGCATGACCTACGCTCTGAGGTTATTCCTGATTTTTTAAATCATGTAATTATCTTTGTATTCTGTCTGTCATTCCTCATAATGTATTGACAGTTAACTGGCAAAATGTCGCCCCTTCATGTCATCTAAAACAGTGATTCTTAACCAAAAAACTTTCCGTTTTGCATAGTCTTTAATTGTCTTCAATTGATAACCTGTTCAATTGAAGACATCAGAGATATTACTGTTATCCATGAGACGCTCAGTTACAATACAGCCTCCCACCAGTTGGTGAAGGTAATGCGTCTGTCAGTTGTTTAACAAGCTCACTCAGCCAGCTGCTAGGCTGCGGCAAAGGTTATGGAGAAGTATTTAAAACGAAAGAATGAAAACGAAAGTGGTGCCAAACACCCCCAAAAGGCAAACATTTTGCTCAAGTACAATCCTCACTTCATTAAATATGAGTTTGCAAACGGAGGTAACGAGGCAGAGCCAAGAGCCCAGTGTGTGGAGTGTGGACTAACACTATTCAACGAAGCACTGAAGCACTGAAGCCTTCAAAATAAAAGTGGCACCGAGAAACCAAACATCCAACGCTTGTTGGAAAGCTGGTGGAATTTTTCAAGAGAAAAGAAAATGGGCTACAGATGCAGAAAAGGTCTATCGTGTCACTCACTGGCACCTCTACATGTGCTTTGAAAGCCAGCTACCTCGTAGCCAGACTTGTGGTACAGAGTAAGACACCATTCACCATAGCGGAGGAGTTGGTTCTGCCTGCTGCTGTGGCTATGTGCCGTGAGATGATCGGAGAGGCTGCTGCTGACTGTTGTGACTGTTGTTATTGTTCATTTGTCATAGATATGAAGAGCAACTTCTGGTTCTGAAGCAAATGTATATTTTCATGTGCACTTTATTTACATTTTATTTATTTACATATTTATTTAATTTGAAACTTTTATAATTTTTAATGTATTTATAAATTTTTATTAATTTATCTGCTACATCAGTGGACACATTTATCTGTATTGCTGTAGTAAAATCTAATTATTAGTTATTTTTGTGTTAAGAGGCCTGACTTGAGCCTTTAAATTTGTTCTTCCATGTTGTTACGTGAAAACAACATGGTCACCTGGCCGGCATCTTGCTGTAGGTGCAGGTTTACATACTGTACATACATATGATAAATAAATGTCTTTGTGATTTGCTTGGGCTACTGCAGATCTTTTTCTTGTTAAATATAAGTGGATTTGATTTAGTTATTGACTACAAATCAGACCAAGAGTGAGGCGAACTAATACAGTGTTAATATTTGAATGGGCCCCGGGCCACTTTGTACTTGAAAAGTTGGGCCCAGAGGTTACAAAGTTTTTGATGAATACTAGCTGCATGGTTTTGAGTAATGCAGTTTAATTTCCCTGTATTCATTTGCAAATCTCTTCTGTTCCTTCACAGGAACTTTGTGGAGGAGAAGCTCGGGGTGAAGTACACTGAGGGCCGGAAGATAGAGTTTGCCAAGTCCTTCAGAGAAAGTGGTCCAGCCTCCCCTGTGTTCTTCATCCTCTCCCCTGGGGTAGACCCACTTAAAGATGTAGAATCACTGGGTAATTGCAGAATGTAGCAATTTAGCGTGTACATGAGGTTATTTTCCACAAGACATGTTGTATTTTCTACAATAGAAAATAAATAGAATAATTGTTGTCTGTTGATAACCAGGACGAAAGCTGGGTTTTACAATCGACCTTGGGAAGCTTCACAACGTGTCGTTGGGCCAGGGCCAGGAAGCTGTGGCTGAGGTGGCCATGGAAAAGGCTGCCAAGGAGGGTCACTGGGTTATATTGCAGGTCTGGATGCATGAATAACTATTTACTGCATGAACATATAGACACTATATATTTTTTATCATCAAGGTCAGTCCCTGAATATTTTAAATGAATAAAAGATAGAATAATTTAAAGTCACATTTATTGGCCGCTTTTTTACACACCACGTCGGTTTGTTTATATATTCATTGCACTCATAGAACATCCACCTGGTTGCTCGCTGGCTGGGGTCTCTTGAGAAGCTCCTGGAACGCTGCTGTGAAGGCAGTCACCGTGACTACCGCGTGTTTATGAGCGCAGAGCCAGCCCCAGTACCCCAGGAACACATCATCCCGCAGGTAAAGATGTAGATATAACAAACAAAAAGTAAGTCTGAAAAGGTATCTTTAAAAGTTGGTTATTGTAATGCCCCAAGATAAATAAAATATACGTTTCCAAAGGTACAGATGGTGGCATTATCTGCATAACATACAAACTAATACATCCAAAAAGAAATTAGCTTTTTACTTCATGTTTTACTAAGGGCATTCTGGAAAATGCTATCAAGATCACCAACGAGCCTCCCACAGGCATGCACGCTAATCTCCATGCAGCTCTGGATAATTTTGATCAGGTGAGTATCTACTTTGTGCTCTGGCATTGGTACTAGTTAAGACTACTAGAACAACTGTAATTGTAATTCTGATTGTTTTGATTAGTTTTACATGTTTATCATCATCCTTTCCTGTCTAGGACATTCTGGACCAGTGCAGTCGTGAACAGGAGTTTAAGACCATTCTGTTCTCTCTTTGTTACTTCCATGCCTGTGTGGCAGAGAGGAGGAAATTTGGTCCTCAAGGTTGGAACAGGAAGTATCCATTCAACACCGGTGACCTCACTATATCAGTTAATGTACTCTACAACTATCTGGAGGCTAATTCACAGGTGAGGCACCTGGTTATTGTCACCATAAGAGAGTCAGGTGCACAGCATGACATGTATGGTGATACCTGATTGCATTTTGTAGTATTGGTAATAATTATGTATTTGAAGGTGCCTTGGGAGGACCTAAGGTATCTTTTTGGGGAAATCATGTATGGAGGACATATCACCGATGACTGGGACAGAAGGCTCTGCAGAACGTACCTTGAAGAATACATGCAGCCTAACCAGGTGTGTATGTGTGCATCACGAAGAGACGAAAGCCATTATGTTCGAATTAGAATTTTGTTACATTCTCAGCCATGTGATGCCAATTCTTCTATCCGTCGTTTTATTTGTCCAGTTTGACAGGAAACTCTCACTGGCTCCAGGATTTGTGGTCCCCTCTAACCTGGACTACCAGGTAGATGAAAAAGAGATGTTTAAGTGAACCTTTATTTTAAACGTAGGAACAAGTTTATGCTTCATGGTTGAGTCACTCTAACACAGGGGTGTGCAAACTACGGCCCGTGGGCCACATACAGCACTTTTAATGCGGCCTGTCAAATATTGGTACAAATATGGACAGATCACTGAGTTTAAAAAGAAAAAATACCAGCCTGCTTAAACAGATCCAGGATAAGGTGAAAAGAGGAAAACTCTGGATGTAATTTCCTACATTGCATAATCCATGAGGAAGCCCTGTGCAAGTGGGTATTGCAGCTTGATCATGTAGTTAAGCCAGTTGTAAAGCTTGTCACACCCTTAATTGTTGGCCAGGGAGAGACAGGGAGGAGTTCAGTTGTGAGAGGGAAAGTCAGTGAGTCTCTTGTTGTTATGAGTGCGCTTTCAACCAGGGCTTAGGTGTATAAATCGTGAATAAACGTGCCATTCTGTTGACATTTATAACGTCTCTGTATACCTCTCTAATAATAACAGCATGTTAAACACATTTTCAATACAGAAATGATATAAAGATAAAAGGAAGAAAGGGCAAAAAGTGCATTCAGTGATTTGGGGAATGACTGCAATAGCTTTTAATGGTAATTTATGTAAGTTCACACTGGCCCGGCCCGTCAAATTTAAAAATCATTGTGGCCCCTGAGCAAAAAGGTTTGCCCATCCCTGCTGTAACAGTTACCTCATTAGAACTGGAGCTTAATGTAAAGCACCCTTCAGCAAGCGTTCCCAAACTTTTCTATGACAAGGCCT
This sequence comes from Genypterus blacodes, assembly GCF_046128005.1. Classification (NCBI taxonomy): domain Eukaryota; kingdom Metazoa; phylum Chordata; class Actinopteri; order Ophidiiformes; family Ophidiidae; genus Genypterus; species Genypterus blacodes. The sequence goes on from NW_027466842.1 coordinate 7,442,685, forward strand.
CCTATATGCAAGACATGTTATTAAATGCAGCGACAATAGCTTACTACAACAAAATTAAACATGTTTTTTTATTAATGGGAACAACAATAAAAAAGCAACATTATAACAAACTATCTGAGAATATAACATTTATAATTTGGATCTCTCATCCACGACATTGTGTGTGTGTGTGTGTGTGTGTGTGTGTGTGTGTGTGTGTGTGTGTGTGTGTGTGTGTGTGTGTGTGTGTGTGTGTGTGAAAAAGAAAGAGAGACTAAACAAGGGGGGAGAGAAAGAGGGAGAGAGAGAAACATTGTGTCAGTGAAAAAACAAGAGAGCACATTAGGGAGTGGTGGGCCTGATGGCTGCTTTGTTCAGTCTGGGCTTTATGTATGTTCTTCACATTCAGACTTGCTCTGTGTATTATTTGCAGTTCTTTCAGAGTTGAAAAGCCAGACTCACACAAGTTAGTGGTCGAAAAGGGAGGAGGAATTTCAGAGCCCCATCAGCTTACCCAATTAAGCTCCTCCTCAATCTGTTTAGCCACAAGCGCTTCAAGGTGAAGCATACAGTGTGTGAAAACAGCAGTCGGGCTTTCTGCCTGATGAGAGTGGTCACTCCACTGGTCTTCCCGATCATCGCAGCGACCACATCTGAACACACGCCCACACAACAAGACCAGTCAAGTACATTTGCCCCAATGTGTTTGTCCAAACCTTGAAATATATCCCTCCCTGTGGCTCTTCCTTCAAGCGCTTTGCAGAATTGAATGTGCTCGACAAAGTTCTTGGGTAAATTAATCAAATGTACACAAGCAACTTGACAGCATTGGATACGTCCGTACTCTCATCCAGCTGCAGTGCAAAAAAAATCGCTAGCTCTCATCTGCTCTAAAAGTTGAGTAGACACATTCTCAGCCATGCGTACTAACTGTGTTATCGGAGAGTCATACAGTATCAATTTTCTTGGCAGCATCCTCACCAAGCAATTCTCTCACAATGTCCTTGGTTGCTGGCAGTATTAAATCCTCCTCAATGGTATGCGGCTTCTTGACTTCTTGACGCGATATGAAGCTAAAAACAAAGCCCTCAATGCTTTCTCAGGGACAGAGGCTTGCTGTACAAAAGTTGCCTTGACTACCTGCTCAAATGTTCCTTCAGTCTGACTTTTCGGTATCTGTGGGTGTTGTTGGTTCAGGTGTCATTGCAGTTTTGACGGTTTTAGGGACTCGTTTTTTTTTTTAATTTCAGCCCTTACTGTCGCCTTATTTTTAGGGCTATCATTACTTCATAGATGAGATGCTGCCTCATGAGAGCCCTGTGCATTATGGGTTGCATCCCAATGCGGAAATTGAGTTCTTGACAGTGACATCTGATAACCTGTTCCACACTCTGCTGGAGCTGCAGTCCCCTGATGCAGTGATGGGGGAGGGCGTCTCTCAGACCCTGGAGGAGAAGGTAACTACATCATGTTCAGTGCTTTATATAGTGTTTTCTGAACAGGATCATCAAGACGGTTTAGCTAAATTAATTATAGACAGGAAAATGCATACCAGGATGTGAATGTTTCAATTCTTGCATCTTCTCTCTGACTCCACCAACCTTTAGGTGAAAACAATTTTAGACGAAGTGCTGGAGAAGCTACCAGAAGAGTACAACATGTCTGACATCACCTCCAAAACAGCTGAACGGTCTCCATACATCCTGGTGTGCTTTCAGGAGTGCGAGCGCATGAACATCTTAATCTCTGAGATCCGACGCTCACTCAAAGAGCTTGACCTGGGACTTAAGGTGTGTTTATATCTCTGTATGATCAGTGGAACCTCCAAAATGGTAAAAATCTATTACAATTCCTTGGTGCAGTGGTTCCCAATGTGGGGGGCGAGCCCCCTAGGCGAGGCGCAGAGGGCGCGACAAGAGAGAAAATCTGTTGAAAGCAGAAATGCTGTTTTACAGTTACACACTGTGCTATAGATGGTTAAACAGTATCACACGGTTAGACTTTTAGTAATTCCACTGTAAAAGTGATTTGTGACCTTTTTATTTACTTTGTTTAGATCCAACTTTATTGTCATTGAGCAAAGTACAGGTACAAGCCAATGAAATGCAGTTAGCATCCAAACAGAAGTGCAAAATGTACTAATATATTTACACGATAACCATATATACACAGGTAATAAATTAATAAATAGAGAGTAAAAAAGGGCAAAATGTCTTTGTGCAAAACGGAAAGTGAACTGAAATTAAATGGAATGATCAGTGCAAATACAAAAAGTTGTGCAAATGGCAGTGGAGTGCAAAATGATGCTAGTGGGGGGATGGAGTAGAGTTGGGGGATGGAGTAGAGTTCAGCAGTTGCACCGCCTCGTAGAAGAAACTCTTTCTGAGCCTGCTGGTGCGAGAGCGGAGGCATCTGTAACGCCTGCCGGATCGGAGGAGGATGAAAAGTTAATTATTAGGGTGGAAGGAGTCTTTTATAATGTTCTTGGTTTTACCCAGACTACGGTAGATCTGCTCTATGCTGTCCAACTGTGTACAGGTGATCCTTTGGGTGGTTTTCACCACCTGCTTTTCGGTCTGATGCGGAGCAGTTGCCATACCATACTATGATACAGTTTGTGACAATGCTACAGCGGTAGAAGTTCACAAGGATCCTAGGACAAATGTGAGCTTTCTTTAGGCTCCGAAGAAAGTAGAGGTGCTGTTGCGCCTTTTTAACCAGGGTGGAGGAGTTTATGGACCAGGTGAGATCATCGGAGATGTGGATGCCAAGGAACTTGAAGCTGGGCACACGCTCCACTGCAGCTCCGTTGATGGAGATGGGGGTGTGTGCATGGCTCCCAGCCCGCCTGAAGTCCACAATGATCTCCTTAGTGTTCTTGGTGTTGAGTGCCAGGTTGTTGTCAGCACACCACGTGGTCAGGTGCTGTACTTCATCCCTGTAGGCCGTCTCATCGTCGCCTCTGATCAGGCCTATCACTGTGGTGTCGTCTGCGAACTTAATCATGGAATTGGAACCATAGATAGGAGCGTAGTCATTGGTGAATAGGGAGAAAAAGGAGAGGGCTCAGCATGCAGCCTTGTGGCACGCAGGTTTTAAGGGTGATAGTGGAGGAGGAGAGGTTATCTATCTTAACAGACTGGGGTCTGTTAGTTAGAAAGTCCAGAGTCCAGTTACAGAGAGATGTGTTGATACCAAGCTGGCTGAGCTTGGAGATCAACTTGGAGGGGATCATAGTATTGAATGCTGAGCTGAAGTCAATGAACAGCATTCTGGCGTAACAGTTCGGGGTGTCCCGGTGTGTCAATGTGGAGTGAAGTGCCGTGGAGATGGCGTCCTCAGTTGACCTGTTGTGGCGGTAGGCAAACTGGTGAGAGTCCAAAGTAGCAGGTAGGCAGTGTTTTAAGTGTGAGAGGACCAGCCTCTCGAAGCACTTGGTGATGATGGGGGTGAGGGCAACAGGACGGAGGTCATTAAGGGCCGTAGCGGTGGAGTGCTTCTGCACTGGCACAATAGTGGCGGTCTTGAACGTAGTGGGAACAACTGCTCGGGCCAGGGACAGGTTGAAAAGGGAGGGTGGTGGAGCCGGTAGGGGGCACAGAGTTGGGTGGTTTGTAGCTGGTGAGTGTCTGTATGCCTCAATCAACCCTCAGTTTGTAGCCATGTTTGGCCTGTGAGATTGGCCTGTGATATTTCGCTTCTGAGGTTGGCCCTAGCTGGCTTTGAGCAGAAGGCGAACCTCTCTGTTCATCCAGGGCTTCCGGTTGGGGAAAGTTTTTATTGTTTTGAGTGATGTCACTCTGTCCACACACCTGTTGATATGATCCAGGACAGAGTTTGTGAGAATGTCAATGGTGATCAGAGAGTCTGTGGTGGCCTGAGCGGAGAACACATTACAATCTGTTTGTTGGAATTGCTGCTGGAGAATGGAGTCAGCCCCCTCTGACCAGATCTTGGTGGTCCTTGTTGTGGGTTTAACCTGTTTAAAGATGGGGGAGTACTTGGGGAGCAGGAACAAAGAGAGGTGATCAGAGTGACCTAGGTGGGGGAAGGGTGTGACTTTGTATGCCTCAGCCACACTTGTGTAAACAAAAGAGATAAGATAAGATAAGATGACAGTTTATTATCCCGAGGGAAATTACTGTGCAACAGTTACAGTACAGCATGAAAAACTAGAACCAGAAATCACCCAAACTAGTGCAATAAAGAAACGTGCAAGAATGCAAGTAGATAATAAGTACATAATAAGTACACACAATAGGGGTACAAAGTACATACTGTACAATGGGGGGAACAGTACATGACAGTATAAGTACATAAGGAGGACAAGGTTACAAAGTGCAAATGTGCATCTGACTGTGAGGTATGAGTAATTACAATCTATACAACTACAGCATACAGGTGTGTATATATGACATAAAGCAACAAACGTGGTCCAAAGTTCTTTGTCCCCTTGTGGTGCAGGAGACGTTCTGGTGAAACTTTGGAAGAACAGTCTGTAGAGTGCAGTGGTTAAAGTCCCCAGCGACAATGTTGTTTTGTTAAATAATAAGTTGCAGTTTTATGAATTGCAATGTTTAAAATAAATTCCAGTAGAGTTTGGAAGCTAAATGTGTGTGTGTGTGTGTGTGTGTGTGTATGTGTGTGTGTCTGTCTGTGTGTTTGCACGCACGTTGGGAGCTTAATTGAAAGGTCCATTTAACAGCCTTCTAAAATATTAGCTCTACTTTGGTAGTTTATGTATTAAGACTTAGTCAGTTTGAGAGTAACTGTAATGAAGTTGTAATGTCATTTCTGTCTACATTTAATCACAGATTGCACATTAACCTACATTTCCCAGGAATCCCATTGCTTTTGTACCATCAGACTTTGCAAAAATAAATAAATATATATATTATGTCTCAAATTTATTTGGTGTTCTCAGGGATTTTACTATTTCTCTCTGTATCACAGGGTGAGCTGGCGATCTCCTCTGAGATGGAGCAGCTGCAGACAGCCTTGTTTTTTGACAATGTCCCTGATACCTGGACAAAACTGGCCTACCCCTCCACCTACGGCCTGGCTATTTGGTCAGTCGGAATTGCTTTATAGAAATTAAACAGGATACGGTTTGAGATAATGTTGTTGTGTAGTGTGTGCAAAATAATGGATTTTTTTTTTATGTTTTGCATATGGTGCAATAATGCAATCTGTATGCAATTCATTCCTGTCTTTGTGTGTTTCAGGTATAATGATGTGTTGCTGCGTTGTAGAGAGCTGGACAGCTGGACACAGGATCTGTCTCTCCCTTGTGTTGTCTGGCTGTCTGGACTTTTCAACCCACAGTCTTTCCTTACTGGTAACCGACACAAGATTATGGGGCTATAATTCTCTCATTCTTTTCAGCCCTCTACCTCTGTCAGTCCTTTACCTCTGCTCTCGTCCATGCTCTTTAGCTGTGATGCAGTCTCTAGCACGCAAGAATGGGTGGCCCCTGGATAAGGTGAACCTTACGGTGGATGTAACCAAGAAGTTTAAGGAAGAGTTCAACCAGCCTGCCAGGGAGGGTGCACACGTTTATGGACTTTATATGGAAGGTAGATAGTCAAACTACAAACTCTCTCTTCCTCTCTTGTGTCGGGCAACGCAAAGGGCTCAGAGTTCTGCACAATAATTTCTGTTTGATGACCGATTATGCTTAACCCTAACCAGAAGGGAACCGGCATTTCCCTCTGTGTAGGTCATACATGCTTAATTTGGGCGGCAGTGGCTCAGTCCATAGGGACTCAGTCAGTTCAAGTCCTTTGTGGAGTCCTTGGTGGACTCTGAACCGGAGTGTAGCCGGTTCGAGTCACCAGGCACCCCAACCTGCTCCATGGCGCTGGCTGTCGGCTGCCTGCAGTGCCCCCTCCGGTGCATGTGTGTGTAGGAGGGGGGCGCAATGTTGGATGTGTGTGTGGATTGCATGTGTCTAAAAAAGGTAATTTCTCAATCCTGAGATCTTAAAAAAAAACTCCTTTTCACCATGGCCCCCACCTGTGCTTCCTAAGGTGCTAGGTGGGACATTCAGTCCGGGGTGATCAGTGAGGCCCGCTTGAAGGAGTTGACCCCAGCCATGCCTGTAATCTCGGTCCGAGCTGTACCCAATGACCGACAAGACACCAGGAACATCTACGAGTGTCCGCTCTACAAGACCAAGATCAGAGGACCGACATATGTGTGGACTTTCAGCCTCAAAACCAAAGAGAGGTCAGCCAAGTGGGTCATGGCAGGAGTGGCGCTGCTGCTCAGTGTGTAATGGAGTAAGGCAATGGTTCTCAAACTTTTTACATCAAGTACCACCTCAGAAAATATTTGGCTCTGCTAGTACCACCACTATGGCCAATGTTAAAATACAGTAGTGTAGGCCTACCCTATTCAGCTGCTATGCAAAATGCACACAGGGAGCAAATGTATTCCTCATAAGAATATTATTTATTTTGACCTTTGGCAGTCATAGCCACGTTGTACAAATTGGTACTAGAACTAACACACCCCCCCCCAACACACACACACACATTAATGACAATTGCATTTCATTCATACACACAAACACACACACAGCATGTGAGAACATTAATAACTGCATTTCAGTCAAAAACACAAATAGCAGAGAATTATAACAACTGCATTGCAGTGAAAAACACAAACAACTGTTTGCAAACAAATTGTGTGCTGCTTACCGGCTTTCGCTATGCAGAGGCTGGCATGATACCAAGCCTCCTGTGCTTTAACCACAGGTGTACCACAGCACTGAGTCGTGCATTTGGACTGCCTAAGTTCATCACGTTTACGTACAAAAAAATCCACTGGTTTGTCTTTCAGCACTGTGTGTTTGGTTGTAGATGCCATTTGAGATGCAATGGTTTCATGGATTCATTGCTGAGACCATCACCACATACCACACACTGCGGCTTTGGCTCTTCCTCTGTCCCGCTCCAGCTGAATCTAAGGATGATGTAACTCGATTTATATTTCCGTAATGTTTTGAGCTTTTTGCAGCCAGATACCGGTGCTGTCGACACTTCCCTCCCACTACTGATGTACCTGCTAACGTTAGCACTCAGTTCACAGTGGTCCAGGCTGCTTGAACTATACTCCTCCTGATCCGCAGATTTCATCCTTTTAGTTCCCCTCTGCAGCCATAGTGTATTTGGACCGCTCATACTCATGCTGTTTTACTATCTCTGCCATCACAGTTAAGTTTAGCCTGTAGCTAACAGCTAATAGTTGCCGTTTGCACGCAGCGCATCGGTAAGGTTAGTAGTGTGGCGAGTGCAAACATTTTTGAAAGGCTACACTTATTTTAAGTCGCATTTCAATTATCTCCTGGTTCAGATATTTTTATTTGATTCCTCTGTGTACCACTACAGGGAGCCCGGCGTACCAGTTTGAGAACCACTGGAGTAAGGGGTTGGAATTAACTTTAATTTCTTGATCTAAATATCAACTTGTGTGTAGATAGAAGCACCCGGTAGCCCTGTTAGTTTTTCAACTTTGCAAAATAGGTGGAGCTACTTCATGTCACTGTGCAGTGGTGTTCTGCCTTTTGTACACCATTCCCGCTACAGAACTGTATAACACATCACAAGAACTGAACGCGTTTCTTTTTTATTGAAAAATGATAAAATATACAGAACTAAATGCCAAAAATTCACACACTAGATCACGGTTAGAGTTGATCAAGTCAATTGGTTTGAACAAATCAAATCTAAACTACAGGACACTCTACAAGCAGGAAAAAAAGGATATCGCTGCCTCAGCGGTAAAGTGCGTTATTTTTAACACTTGTACCTCTCATGTTATACTGCAGTTTTAAATAGCACATTAAAGTACACAGGTGAAGTCATTCTGACAACTTAGTAAGACAAACTCTTTGTCATTTTGCTCCTTACTACTTCACAGTACACATTGGGTGTAGTATTCACTGCTTCAATAAAAAAAATGTATATTTTAACAAAAAGGTGTAAACCCAGCTCTTTGTAACTGAGGACTCTAATGCACATAGCTCAAATATGTGCTGAGAAGGCAAAATCTCTTAATTTTGGCTTCTGTGTGTGTGCATGTGTTTGTGTATTTACACGTAAGTGTGTTTTTTAGTCACTATCATCAGACCAGCCCAACTCCATCATGTCCATGGCTGTAGTAGCCATGTTGATTTTAGTTCCATGCCGCACACTGCAGCTCTTCAAAGAGTTCTGATTGGATGAAGCGTGCATGCTTACCTGCACCCCAGATTGACCCACAACTCCCTGCTCCCCTCTAATTTTCTGGCTGATGGCCTCACTTACGACTCCCCTATCACTCCTCCGACCTCTGACCCCAAGCTCACTTCTGACCCCATGACCGACAACTTTCATTACGGCCAGGTCACCCATGTTCATTTCACCCAGTCCCTCATCCTCCCCCATGCCATCCAAATCTAAGGACAGCATATCTCCAAACCCCCCCAAACTCCCTTTGAGACCTTTAAACATAGTCGGGAGCCTCCCTCCCTCCATCCCTCTCTCTTCTAACCTGTCTCCCAGCCTCTCCATTTCCCATCCTACCTCCTTTTCCCTTTCTCCTTCTGCCTCTCCAAACCCCCCTGAGAACCCGCGCAATATGGTGGTCACCCTGCTCCTCTGCATGCCTCCCCTCTCCTTGTCCCCCTCCTCCCAGGTCCTCTCCTCCCTCTCCACCACACCCCCTGGGAAGCTCCTGAGCGTAACCTGCACCCTCCCTCCCTCCAAGCTTCCACCTTCGTCTCTCTCCCTCCATCCTTTCTCTTCCAAGGTTCCATCCTCTTCCTCGTCTTCCTCTCCGAAACCTCCCTGGAACCCTCGGAGCATGGCTTGCAGTCTCCCACTGTCGAGCGAACCCATCCCCCTGTCCAACATTCCACTGGTCCCCCTCTCCGTTTCTCCATTGCTGAGGGTGCGGAGGAGGCTGCTGACCCCAGCACTGCTGACTCCTGCACTGTTGGACTCCTGGGAGTGTGAGCGGAAGAAGGAGCCAGAGGAACCGATGGATGTGAAGAACTGATAAGGTCAGAAAGAGAAATCAAATGATTATCAAAAATGTCTCAAACTGTACATCTTTCTCTGCCAATGTTATCCATTCATTTACATTTCTGCTTACAGGTGAGATGTTGGAGCGCTCCATGAGCAGGGAGGTTGAACTGGGAGTCATGTTGGACCTCTCCATCAGCCTCTCCTCCCACAGCTTGAGCCTCCTCTCTCTCTCCTCCAGCTCTTTCTCCTTAGAGTAGAGCTCCCTCTCCAGCTTCCGCAGACGATCTAGAGTCGCCTCAATCTCACACCTATGGTATGTACACACACACACGTGTCATTTATTACACAGTGTAGATGATGAGCTTGTTTTTACTGGACTTTTATAACCTACTTTACTGTGACCTGAAACAAGTTCAGTAAACTATCAATTCTAAGGCTGTTGTCTCACTGTTACTTAGTTGTCTCATGAATGACACTTTACCAACATGTACACTGTGTTACAAATTTTTATCCAGTCCAATAGCTCTTCAAAAACAAACAAAAAATTATTTTGTTGACGATCACAGGTGTTTCTTTAACTTGGTGATTAGAGTGAACAGAATTGGTGGCAGTATTTGATATATTTCTCTTTGTGCAGTATGTAAACAGTAAGTGTAAAAAAAACACAATATACTGTAAATGTATATAAACAGCAAAAAATCTAAAAAAAAAATTACTCATGACATGATTGGACGGTTGTTTAGACTGGTAAACTTGTGTCATTTTGGTGGACAGGGCTTTGACTAACTTTCAGTCCGATCATAGGTCTGCAACTGCAACACATGAATTACGACTTCAATTAATCGCCTGACACCAAAGTTGCAACTATGAAACACTGGCAACATTACAAGATAACACAGTTGACACATTTTTAAATGAGTGTTCTAGTTTAACATAACAGACTGTTATGTCATGTCGCCTCAGGTTGCAGTCACTGCGAGCAGCAATGATTATTTACAAAGTTATCAAAGTGTCATTGTAAAATAATTGGTTTTTCGTTTTTACATTCCAGTACCAGCAGAGGTCACTGTGGGTCATGCTAAGTGCCAATGAGCAGGCACTGTCACACATCAACCCTTACAGCACCCAACTATATATATAATGCAGATCCATACCTCCTCCTGTCTTTCCTGTCCTCTCCTTACCTCCCTGTTCATTCACCCTTCCACTCTAGTTCCCCCCCTCCTCTTCTTCTTCTCCTTCCCTTGCCCAGGTTTTTCCACTAGTACCCCAAACCTCACTCAGAATTGATTGCCTCGCTGTACTCATGTCAAACATGCATAGAATCTCACACCTTCTCTCCCGTGCTTCCTCCTCCCGTTCTCTGTCTGACTGTGTCATGTCACCCTCTTGTTTCCTGCTGTCCTTGTCGTTTCTCTCTTACTCAGTGTTTTAGATTTCACATGCACTCAGTACATTTCTGTTCCTCCCTAAATGTCTCCTCTTCTTCAACCCATACTTGATTTCTCTTCTACCTCTCCCTTACCCCCCACACACACCCCACTGTGTTTCTTCCCCTAGAGTTGGGGAGGAGTGGAGGAATCTCTTCCATGGACACTTTCCAGGGAGCTTATTATAGATTGAAGTAGAGTGCAAGGTCACACATTCAGCTACTCTCTTGAGTCTTGAGGGTCCTTAGAACTGTGTATGTACTTTGTGTATTTTTGTGCATGATACATCAGTGTGTACGGTATACATTTACAAAATGACTGAAGAGGGCTTATGTACCCTTGCACAATCACAGTGTAGGTATACCCAGTGCCTTTTTACAGATGGGGACACAAGTCTGTGTGTGTGTGCGTTAAGGTACCTCCACTGGTCCTTGTTATGCAGGAAGGAGTTACACTGGTCTGGTAGCCTGCTGTCATTGGCCATGGTCTCGAGGGTCACCAGCACCTGCTTGAACTGTGGACGCTCCTGTGGACACATAGACAAGGTAAAACCACCACCGGACACAAACATACACAAGTCCCCAGAACTTAAGCCTAATCACAGTATCCCTCATTCATCAGCATACCTTGGGTTCTGCTTGCCAGCATTTCCTCATCAGCTCTGCAAAACTTGCTGGACAGCTGGTGGGAATGGTCAGCCTCTAGATCCCACACACACATTTTTGCAAGGAAAAAAAAGAAGGTCTGATTGAAGCAAGATGCTTTTCAACCCATTAAAACTCTTAGAGTAATACAGTTTGTTTTCCAAAGTGCATTTCTTGTCAAAAAAACACTTATTTCAAAAAGCACATTGGGGGTCTGGTATACAGTGCTGCTTGAAAGTATGTGAACCCCTTGAGCAGTTTAGATTTTGCTGTTGTTTTATCAGGATTTTCTTATTTTATCATCACCAGTTCTTATGAAATGTCAGGTTTATGTTTATCAATTGCATGTACTTGTTTAGAGGGAATTGTGTAAGTAGCCCAAAAACTCCATGAAACATGGGATTAGTATATGTGCAAAAGTAAGTGGAACCCCGGCTGCATTGGTAACGTCCAGTATGTAATAGATTCAGGTGAAACACATTTGGGTGCTAAATCAATCAATTAAGCAGACCAATCAAATGAGACATCCCTGGGAAAGGGTTTGGGCAGCACTGAATAAAAGAGAGAGGAAACCAACCAAGCCACTATAGTGCCAAGGCAAACCCACACTAATCAACAATGCCGAGAGGAAAGGAGATATCTGAGGACATCAGGAAGAAGGTCGTGACATCCCATCAGTCTGGGGAAAGCTATAAGACCACCTCCAAAAGATTCCAGCTCTATAAATCCACTGTAAGACAAATCATTTATGGGGGGCATTCAACATGACCGCAACTCTGCCTAGAAGTGGACACCCATCAAAACTATCATCAAGAAGCACCAGAATAATGATAAATCAGGTAAAGGCCAACCCACACATCACCTCGAGAGAGTTGCAGACCTCTCTGGCAGCATCTGGGGTAAATGTACATGCATCAGACAAAAATTGGATAGACATGACATTCATGGGAGGGTTGGACTATGCAGACTGGGTTATGCAACACGACAATGACTGAAAGCAATCAGCAAAACGACCAAGGAGTGGCTTAAGAGAAAGAGGATTCATACTCTGGACTGGCCCAGTCAAAGTCCGGACCTCAATACAATAGAAGTGTTGTAGATGCGCAATGTCATGTAAAATGTTTGCTTCATTAAAACAAATAGTACAAAAAAATGTTGCGGATAGACCTGAAGCAGACAGTACATGCCAAATGTCCCTCCAACCTCTCTCAACTGGCTGAATTCTGCAAGGAGGAGTGGGCAAAAATCCCCAAAAGCAAATGCCAGAGACTGGTTAGTAGTTACAGGAGAAGTTTGGTGGAAGTAATGTAGCATAAGGAGGTGCCACAAGCTACTTATCAAAAGGGTTCATACTGTCAAATGTGCAGTGCAGTGAGATAAAACAATTTTGTTAAATAAATAGTGAAACTTTATCTTTTTTTGTGTGTCCATTATATAGGTCTGCTTTACAAATTGAGATTTGAAGGTTATTTTAAGTATTTCTTTTCTTTTTTACAAAATCGGTGACCATGTGTGGAGGGTTCACAAACTTTCAAGCAGCACTGTATACCATGTAGCCTGCGGCAACCCTATTCAACTAAAGCATGCCACAATGCTATTCCATAAACTTGGCATCAGCAGTGGTCTGAATGAGTCCAGGCAGTTCCATAGTAAAGTGCAGTAAATGGAAACAGTTTTCTCTGGGGATTAATCTCAAAATACCACAGACTCTGAACACAGAGGGCGAGACAGGGGGTCAGGAAGAGCAGTATGGCAATGAAGGGGAAAATAAGAGCGAGACTGGGAAAGGGAGCGAGACGGGGAGACAGAGCGCGAGAGACAGGGTTATTTAGGGAGAGAATTTGGAGACGAGCCAACAGCTACGCAGGAATCATGTTCTCTGGGTTGCCTGTTGGCCACTGTGTGTGTGTGTGTGTGTGTGTTTTTGATTTAAAGATGTCAATAACTGGAACACATACACCATATAACCATCATCTCCCACCTCTAATAAACCACTTGCATTAACCCTGTTATCGCTGCAATATCTCTCTCCCTCTCTTTCAAAGGCCTGTAGCCAGGAGTCTGGCTGAGCTCCACTGCTGTGTATCCAGGCCTTACAAGAGCAGAGCGCTGACATCAGGCCTAAAAATACCCAGCCTCAGCCTCGCCACCTCACAGTGGAAACCATGAGAGCATTGTTCCTCCAGCATTCACAAACTATGCTGGGTGTACATGCTTACATGTTTGTGTGCGTTTAGAAAGGTGTGCTCGTGTTTCCTACCTCCTGTTTTTCTACCACCAGCCATGCAACTTGCAGCCCTTCGAAGCCTTTGAACGGAACCTCCCGAGTCAGCATCTCCCATAACACCTGGCCACAAGCACAGACAGTGTTGGTTAATTCAGAAAGGGGTGAAGCAGTGATGTTAACATTAAATTAAATCAATGTGCTTTGTTTTATAGGTCGTTCTTGAATAGCTTCTTAATGGGAGACACCCCATTGTTCGCTTACATCCTAACAGGGCACCGCCTACTCACCACACCATAGGAGTAGGCATCACAGGTCTCAGACACAGGCAGGCTTTGGATGACTTCAGGAGCCATCCAGGGAAAGGTGCCCACCACTGTCATGTGTGTGGTATGAGATAGAAACTTAGACGCCCCAAAGTCACAAATCTGGAATCCCCGCAAAGAGACAGAACAGAGACGTAATCACAAACATGAGGTGTGTCGGATCTTAGTACAAAAAGCTATAAAGCTTTAAATCACATTACCAACCTTTAGCACTTTGTCTGCCGTCATCACCACTGTGAATGAAACAGAGATATCAGTCTAAATTCAGCTGCAGTTTCATCGGGCTATAAGATGTCAATGAATAGTTAAAGACAACTAGTGCTTTTTTTAGATGTGCGTGTGTGTGCATTTTTCACTGTGGCTCAGATCATTCATTACCATTTCGTGACTTGAGGTCTCTGTGAATGACTTTGACTGGAGCTTCTGCGTGCAAGTAATGCATTCCTGTTAGAAAATGGAAGAGTTAATAACTGCCAAAACAATTCTGTTTATTCCTTAACTGTTTTGTTGATTACATTTTTTTTTTTACTTAAGCAAACATTTTATATCACAGTGCACAAACAGTGAAATTCCATTTTGGAGAAATTTTTTTTATACAGAAAGAAGGGGAAAAGGGGAGAGTATTATTAGCATTATTGCTGTTGTTTAACTTTTTTCGAAGACCCTGAGGTAAAAAAGGCAATATGAGGTACAAGTAGATTGAAATTGAAACAGCAGGAAGCCACGGCCGCTGGAGGTTGTGAGAACATGGCACAGTATTTAGTATTCCTTAATTGTTTTGGTAGAATTTCTTTAAGTTGATGTTCAGTTAAATCAGTGGTTCCCAAAGTGGGGGGCGCAGAGCTACTGCAGAGGGGGCAGGGCGCGGGATCGGAAGAGGAGCGTTATGAATAAGTACCGCCTAAGGAAATGAATGAGGCGATACTTCTTGTGTCGCTCACCCTCACCCCCTGTTCACCCACCGATCAGCCGTCCCATATTGTTTTATATCATATCTCCACCCCGTCAGACTGATCAGCAGGCCCGTATTATTTTATATGTTGTTTTAGATTGTGCTTATCTGCATTTGGGTGCATGTATGTGGTTACAACAGTGCAAACGTTATTACTGTACCTCACAATAGCTCTATCTTGTTACAAAGCGCCAGGTCTGTCGCCATGTTAATTTTGGATATTGATACTTAGAAATCCCTCTGAACTCTTAAGGTGTACCTTTGGCAATCTGTATGGCCCATGTCATGATCTGCTCCATGTCCATCTCCTCACTCTGCTCACTGGACAGGTACTCGTACAGAGACCCACCACCAGCATATTCTGTAGGAGGTAGCACACACACAAACTAAGATACAATGGTAAAGAGAGCAAAAAAAGGGAGAAAACGTGTACCCAGCAGTTTGCTGACACAAGATGTGTGTGATTTTAGGGTTAGGCTGTTTGGCCACATTTTATCCATATCCTATAGAATATTTAAGTTATTTAAACCTATCATGACTTCAGCCCTTTTGATCTTATTTGGACTTTTGCTGTGCAGTCGTAGCTTCCTTTAGTATATCACAATGTCTAAAGTGATTTGTTTTTCAGCACAAGGATGATAAACAGCAATTGTATATAAGGCAAGTTTGTATCACACACTCATTTCCAGATTAATGTGAACCTGAAGGTATTATACAAAAAAAGCCTTCTTGGGAATCCCTCCTATGCCTGCAAAGTTTTTGCTTAAAAGAAGAATAGCCGTGGAGTTGTACTAATTGTTGTTGTGATCTAATGTGTTTATAAAATGGGGCAATTAAGATATAAAGGCGAATTACAACATTTATTATAAACCAGAAGATGACGGAGAAACTTAAGTGGCCGAAGTTGATAGTTGCACATTTCCACCATGTTACTGTGTTTGTTTGTCTCCTGAACCAGTTTGTATGTATGCATATTGTACTATTTATTGTCAAGTAAATTCTGAACTTGGTCAATTCTGGACTCACTGCAGTAAAATTGGTTGCCAGGCATAACTTGCGTTTCGTTGCTGCTTTATCTCAACCTTTTTACTATATCCAAGAAAACATCCACATCAACACACACACACAGGTCTCAGTTACAGATGTCCTGCCAGGAAACACAGCAAGGGCCTGTGCTCAGAGTATACACCGATATTACACAACACACATACTACACTCTGGTTAGCAATAACAGCGTTGGCCAACATGTTTAATCGGTAATCCTCGACCCAAATACCTTGTAGTAATGTAAACACATGTGCACACACTTCTGTGAGTTGACATTCTGACCCTACCTCAAACCTTGCCCCACTTCACCCTTATCCAATTGTGTCTGCTAAACCCAAAGATAGCCACATGTGAAGGATGCTAAACTTAAAGCTACCCACCATAACAGTTTCATAAATGTTAAATTTGTCGCAACTCCTGAAAGGATACATTCATCTCACAAATACACACATATATCGGGTCTGACCTGTGACAATGCCATAGTTTGGAGATTCCAGAACAGCTCCATAAAACTGAATGATGTTCTTGTGACTCAGGACACTGAGAATCTCAGCCTGGACAGAGAGACGAGGACGGAGAGAGAAAGAAACAGACAAACAACGTCATTAGCAGAATATTTTACCACACAGGCTATAATGCAAATCATTCCTGATGTATTGTAAACATAAACGCTGGAACTTTTGATTTGTTTTTAAATTTAAATTAGGCCCTAACATTTGCAGGAACAAACTGTCTGCACATACTTTCTGAGGTATTTTGTGAAGTCCAAGCTTTCTCGTTCCTACTGGAGGTCGCGTCTGCAAAGATCTTCCACACCATTGTGACAAACATGTCATCAATCTGAACTGACATACAGGTCATACCCTCAGAATATGTAGCTGTTGCCAAGCAACATAACTATCCATTTTACGAGGCGACACAAAAATCTCAATGCAAGGCAACAATGCAACATTATCCCATTTGTTTCCATTATTTTAGACATCTGATGTATGGGCCATCAAAACATATGCACACATCTGAACAGAAATAACGTGTTGTACCAGCTCCATTTCACATTAAACAGGGATCAACAACACACATCTATGTCACACTACTCTGATGACATCACTGTAGTTCTCTCATAACTCCATAATCTATTTATATTCCCACATACAAAGTACAGTACATATAAATGTATGCATGTCTGTAAATTCAAATGTATTTCAGTTAATTACGTTTGTACGTGCATACAATGTTCACTTTTGCTGCCATAACAATAACAATGGCTTATCACCCAAAGGTCACCCTAACTTGTAACAGTTTCCTGACACTGGGTCAAGAACCTTTATCACTCCAGTATTAATAACACGGCAGGAAATCACCACCGGGGTCCAAGCACCCAGCCTGACTACAAGCACACAAACCCACTGTGACCACACACCTCGCCCTGACATACAATAGGAGGAACATTGGAGAGCTGGCATAAATAACTTCCATCCACAAAAAAGAGGGAGGAGGGGGATAAGGAGAGGTATGTTTAAGATAAACATGTTCAACGGCAGACAACAGCAGTGGAGGAGGAGAAGGAGGGAAACAACCACTAACTCACAGTAGAATTAAGAGAAATTAGTGGAAATTGTGACACATGTTGACATTCTGTTCAGTAACTTCCCACTGTATGATCCTAACTGATGAATTACTTCGATCCTAACATCTTGTGTATTTGGACTTCTTTGTGCATGTGTGTGTGTTTGTGTGTGTGTGCGCTCTTACCTCTTTGTCTATCTTTAAAAGCTTTTTCACAGCCACTTCCTTGTCCTGGGATATCCAGAGAGCTCTGTAGACGCTCCCAAAACTGCCTCCTCCACAGTTCTCATAGAAGAGCAGATCCTCATGCTTTATCTGCACAAACGACGAGCCCATGGACGACATGGCATACTGACTCACGCAAACATACACACGCACGCACCCGCACTAACACACACAAGCAAGCACCCTCGATCACAGCTGCCCCAGAAACACACACAAGCGCACACCTTCAGAGATCACCAGAGTGTGAGAGAAGGATAAGAAATAAGCGAGGCCGCGTAGCTCCTCCACAGGGTTACAGTGGATGTTGTGAGTCAGCAGAACAGAAGAACAATCCAGAAAGTGCTGGAAAGAGAGAGAGAGAGAACTTTAGTCGCTGTGAGTCAGTTGAAGGTGAAGCCTGGCGTCACTACTCGAAAAGGAATTACATTGCCTGATAGTGGTGATCCAGTGTAACTACAGCACACACACACACACACACACACACACACACACACACACACACACACACACACACACACACACACACACACACAGCGTGGAGATGAAGGGGATAAGCTTGTGAGAGTCTGAGTGTGTGTAAGTTATGATCCGTAGTCAGTGTGTGCAGTCGGCCTGTAGCAAACACACTGTTCAAATATGGTCATTGGCATTCAGGGCATTCCATCTTCCTGGACCACGATAACTGTTGCTATATAAAGCACTCCATATAACACACACACACACACAGAGGCAGAGAGAGAGATGCAGCTCAAGCCTTCTGGTAAATCAGTTAGCAACAAGGGTGATACTGAAGTCCCTCTCTTACACACTCTGTGACTGCAAACACACATACATACTCACCAACGAAGCCAGAAAGGGAAACTGCACTGAGTGACTACAAGAGACAGGAATGACCCAGTGACATCATCAAGCAGGATAGGCGATGCTGACATCGCTGTGCAGGGACAGGTGGGATCTGCCATGGGATGTCAAGACACTTCTCAGTTAACCCTCACAGATTCAAATGACACAGCTACACTGAATAACTAAAACATGACTCAAAGTCTAAAGCCAACTAGTTTGCCCATAGTGTTACACAGCACATCACACTGATTTATCAATCATCAACATCCGTTTGATATGCTCCACTAAGGGGATTTCAGGTCGACTTCATAAGGGCATTACAGAATAGGCTGAGCAAACACAAAGTGTAAAGGTCCATCTTCTGATGAGCATGAATTGACTGCGAAGGGAAAGGTCAGCAGGGACTTCAAAAATGTCCAAACTGGAAGAGTTTTTTTCCTCTGGTACAGTGAGTATTTACAGCATGGCAAGCCCAGAGGGAAAATTACTACTCTTACTCAGCTGAGTGAATTCTGCCACTTCCCTCTCCCCCGATACATCATGATTTGGCAGCAACACTAGATAAAAACACCTGAGGTTGGTCAAACACAAACAGTTAACCTTTCCCATCAACCTTGTCAAGAGTAGAGCAGCGCTGATCACTGCTCTTCCTCTCGGTTCCATTTCCAGGCGAGACACACTCACGACTCCACTAAAGGCTTTACAGAGCTCTATACACCAATTGTGGTACCTTATATTCTTGGGTAAAAGGGGATAATCAACCAACATATACACAGGAGAGCAAAAGCAAATAGTAATTTGTAACCAATTTTGACTATCAAACTACTTCAGGAACTGTGAGTGAAACTGAGTTAGATGATGAATTACACAAGTTAGATGTGTTGCAAAGTTGTGATGACCTCTGACCCCCACTGTAGGGGCAAAAATACAGGTTGAAGAACATCATGAAAGCATCGGCGTTATATTAGCTGTTTTTATTTACAGGCAGACTACACATACAATACAGATACAAACCAGCCTTGTGGCAGTTCTCAACACACACCAACTACCACACCAAAAGCTCCTGAGATCAAAGGAAAATAAATGACACTTTTTCAGGATACACTCAAAATCTATACCCACATATACGAAAGAATTACACAGACGCAACACATCTGGTAGAATACAAGATATGCCTGCAAAGTCAAAGTTACCTGCAGACCGACTCTCTAGGATCGATGCTTCCACACCAAATCTGGTTATACAACTGACCAACAAGTCCTCCTACTGGGTAACGTCTTCATCTAGAATGACTCGCAAAAGTCAACTCTCCCAAGGCAAAAGTAATTATTAAAGTGACAAATCTGAACACCGTTTGTGATACAGTTAGGAATTTTAACCGACTAATTGTGTTTTCCTTACATCTTAACAAACACATTTTAGAAGTGTCTGACTGGTTAAGTGACACCGATATTCACCTAAAGCACATCAAATCCTATAGACTTGGATATACTCCTAAATAGATTATGAAGTGAATAAGTAACTTTTAGATTTCATACACATTTATTAGTATATTCAACTGGCAAAGAAACTGGATTTCATTTGTCTGGGCTGTGTGACACTGAGGACAGTATGGTTAGTTTACAGGCAGGTACAGTGACGTGTTGTAAAACTAGGTTTCAATCAGGGTGGCACAGAGTTACAGGACACTCAGATAGAAGTCCGCTGTATAGAACACCAAGCCCACGAAGTTCAGTCATGCACAATATCGAGTCAAGTTCTATACATTACAGTTCTATCAAACAGGTCCTCATTCTGAGACACAGCAATGACAGAGCAGCTGGGCAGGTTTCTGTCCAGGAAAAGGAGGTTTTGAATGGCACAATATAAGTTCTTCATCCACAGTCCATATTAAACATTGACTGTTGTGATTTGCTACTAAATGTCCACTTGGGTTGTTTTTCCAGGTATTGTGTTCTTTTTGCCAATGCTAATGTGAAGGCGACTGTGGTTGGCTGGCGGCTCAATTTATGTCCGCCTAGGCTCCAGCCTATAGGAGAGCTGAGTTAGAGCCCTCTGGTTGTCAACAACACAGAGCTTCCTGACATAACTCCGTACTTCCGCTTGATTCTTATTGGGTTGACAAATGTCAGGATCTGGAGAAGAGAAGGAGGGGAGGGCAGAGGACAGGAGAAGAGAAGAGAAGAGAAGGACAGAGGACAGGAAAGGAAAGGAAAGGAAAAGAAAGGAAAGCCAAGGAAAGGAAAGGAAAAGAGTAAGAGGACAGTAAACATGATAGATTCTCAGCCTGTAGATAAATTAGTGCTGATAGATAAAGCAGACTTACTGAACGGTTGGCTTCTGCAGTGTCTCACTTGCCGAATCGTGTTCGCTATAATCCGCTGATAAGACGTAAATAAACACAGTATTACAAGACATTTCAGAGGAGGGCAGCATGCCTCTGCTATGGTCAATGTGACATCCATCACCAAATCACCAAAAACAACTCTCAGCTTCTGTGCATAGAAACTTACCATTTTCTCAAAATTGACCATGCTATCAATGAACGTCTTGTTGCCCTCATGTGTGAATGTCATATCTGTGAACAAATTATTGGTACTTGAGAGATCACAGCCATTATTTCCCTAAAATTGATTCCCATGCGATGTAGTGACTGAAATGTAGCTGATGTATTATGTGCTTTTGAACATACCTTTGAGAAGGAGCGGCATGAAGGGGATTATTGGCGGCTCCAGTTTGGTAACTGTGAGTCGATATGCTCTGTGGTTTCTGGATGGATCCTGATACCAAACATACAGTATCACCAAAATTAAAGGTTGCTTACCTCAACAAATGATTACACACTTAATTACTCTAATAGTGGTTTGCCAGCCTTGAAAATGCAACTCACCATCATGCTCTCAAACTCAGCATAAAACTTCTTAAACTTGGTGGGAAGCTTCTGTCCAGATAAAGATGGCAAACAGGAATGTATAACAATGCAGGCTGACTCAGGAACTAGAAATGGTGTAAAAGTGGATGATAATGTTTTGAGTTGAGGTTTACCTCCCAGGTCTGACTCAGTCTGCTGACAGCAGGGTTGCTCATCCCCATTATAATAGCAAAGAATGAATTTAGGTTCTTAAACTCCCGGCAGCTTTGCACAAATACAAACACACAAGAAAAAAAATCATATTAGTGAGTGTAAACAGCTGCATTCAGAGGAAGCTACTGTGAAATGGCAGCTACTCACTTAGATTAGATTAGTTAAGATTAGATTCAACTTTATTGTCATTGCCTGTCACAAGTACAAGCAGCATTTATGCTTGTACTTGACAATACCTACAGTACTTAATTAAGTACTGTAGTACTGTAGGTATTGTAACTACACTACATGCTCCAGAGAAAAGTTGCCAACTAATTTGAAGCTAATTTGAACTACTCTGTTTAAAGTCAGAAACTCTGGACAGTATACAAAAACAATTATAGTATGATTTCAAACAGAGACTTCTATGTAAAACAGTAAAAAAAACAAGCAAGATTTGTTACAATTCATTGTATCCGATGACAAGTGTGATACATTCCATGACTCACTGTGCAGCGATCTTGATGAACTTTTTGAGAAGCTGGACTCTCTTGCTGAGCTGCCCACAGAGGCAGACCTCAGTCACCACCCACATCTGGACCTGGTTGAACCTCCTCAGGAACAAGTCCAGGTTAGCCGTGGTCCTCCTGAAGCTCTGCCGGCCAAACGTGTGGTAAAGCAGCTCGTGCTGAGGAGGCAAGGTCAGACACTGTGTGAGTACAATTCATTCGACAAGACCAAAGGTTGTTACATTAACGTCCAATAATACAAAAGTGATACACTGAGTAAGAACAATAGCTATTCTATCGTTATATTCATTTAACAGGCCATTTATCCTATCCACAGCATGAACATGTACAATGACTACAACAGTGATCTATGTATTACACTGAGATTTGTTTTTGTACATTTTGACCCTAGGGTGGTGCTAGAGTTAACTCAGTGTTGAGTGCACAAAATAGAAACGGGCACTAATGTCATTATTTGGTCTGATAGTGTCACCAAACGAAAAGTTAGATTTGAAAGACAAATGTACCAAGTGTGATGAACACAAAGACAAGATTATCACATTTAGTGGACACTTATGGGCTTAAATTACTGACTGTTCAGATGAACTTGCATCACAGTGTTACACACCAAACCTTTGACTGAGCACTAGTTTGTTTTCACTGTGCACATCTGTGTGTGAATGTGTGTGTACCTCATGTACACAACTGAAAAGCTCCCAGTCAAACATGGTCATTTGGTAGGCCAGGTCCTTAGAACTCATCAGCTCAAAAGTAGACATGGATCCTGCTGAGGGGCCTTCCTGGTCTGGAAGAGGATTCTGATACACACATGCACAAATAACATTGGGGCAAATATGGGAACCATAACGTTATATTTACTACATTACATTATTCAAACCTCCATGGGAATACTGTTTCTGATGTTAGTCCAACTGAATTAATTTCACGCACACACGCGCACACGCACACGCACACACACACACACACACACACACACACACACACACACACACACACACAGTCAGGAGTGAACATGTGGTTTCAGGCAAAGCAATGGGTCAGAAATGCATTTCAATATTCATAGATAATGGTGCTTTATTGGTCATTATTTTCCCATCGAGTCATTGCTCAGAAGCCATCTGTCTCTCTGGACTCTCTCACCAGGTTGCCGAGTTGCTCCCGAGGACACGCAAACAAGCGTCCGTTGATGCCCAGAGTAGAAAACACCGACACGTCATTGGGCTTCAGGATTTGTTTCTCTGTAATAGGAATGGACGAGGCTGAATATGATACGGCACGTCCCAACTATGTTTACTTCCACAGTACCATTTCCTGTTCCTGCCCTAGAGTCATACTCATGTGTTCATTTTCAATAAGCTTTTTTCCACCGGTTGTATTTACTCATAAAAGGGCATTGACCGGCATGCAAAGAGAACTTTGAGTGGAATCTGTTCTTACCCCCTGCTGAGCTGAGGAGCACCAGCAGGAGCTCGTCACTGGTGCCAAGTTTGTCAGCCACAGCATTGATCACTTCTCTTCCTGTTGCAGCGACAGCAACCCGGATGGTGGTGTAGGTGTGATCGCTGCAGTACACTTTCAACAGGACTGCACACACACGCACGTTCAGAAAACCATTATGTAATGATATACAGCAAAGGTTTCATATACAGCTAAGTGTTAATGTCCACTGAGGCAACACATTTTCCAAGCAAAGAAAACAACACTAAAACCAATATTACAACATTACACACCCACCAAACCCACCCACACACACACACGCGCGCGTGCTTACTGTCATCTTGATTCCTAATGGGCTGCTTCTTCTGCAGCCTCTCCTCTCCGTTGCTGAACTGTCGTATTAGTGTCTTCTGCAGAATAGATACGTTGTGTATATATGTTGTGTCAGTGTCCATGTCACCAGCTAACATGTCAAATGTACTAAAGCCTCGTCTGCAGCCTGATCTTACCTTTCTTGTGGCTTTGCCTTCCTCTGAACTGAAAATTGTACAAAATGTACAACACAATTAATAAACAGTATTGGTGTTGGTGCATAAAGTGTATCCATAGTGAAAGGACAATACTGTAATTTGACGACTTTCTCCAGGTCAGGAGCGAAATCTTTGAGAACTCGGAGGATCCGTGAATCGTTTGATACGCTCCCATAAAGCTCCTACAGACAGAGGAAAAGGAGGTACAGTCGAACGAAGCGCATTTACTGTCTCCTGTGTGTCCTGCGTGTTTGTGTTAGTGTGTGACTGGTTGTACCTCCAGGAAAGAGATGGCAGCGGGCTCTTCCTGCAGTAGATAACCGTGTGCATTCGCCCAGCGCAGGGTCATACTGAGGGCCCTCCTCTTGATGTTCACAGCGTATTCCAGCCTCTCCTGCTCAGAGCCGGGCGGAGTTGCGGCAAGATAGGTACACGCTCGGTTAAAGATAAATACAAAGGTAAAGTCTTACACCGCAAATATCTCCAGAATGAAAAAGTGCAATATGACTTCTATAATTCAATGCGAAAAGCGGCAGAAAGGATATTGTGCCATGAGCAGAGGGCACAGCTGGCTGTTGGGCATGAACACACAGTGCATGAGTACAAAGTCGTCCACTGTCGGATCTGCCAAACAGGAATGAAAAGCGTCAAAGCAGAAACTCAAAATAAATGTATACCACTTATCCATTGCCCATTTCACTTCTTTGCTTAATTGACCTGGTTCGCTCTGATGTATGTCCATCCTCATCGTCTCCAGGAGGTGCTCAAGGATCTTCTCTGGTGTTCCTGAAATCACAGTGTACCTACAAAAGGATGTTGAGTTGCAAAAAACAAACAAAAATTAAAGCTTTCCTTAAAATCAATATTAAATATTTTCATACTAAATAGAAAATATAGATAAACATCCTTTAAAATGTAACGTAATAAGAATAAGTCATTGTCCTCAATCCAAGATACACACACTTACTTGATAGTTCCCAGGGTGGAGGCTCGGGGGCTCTTTTCTAACACCAGCACAGCTTGTTCGTGCTCTTTCAGACGCACTGTATTGGCTTCAACATCCTATAATTCAGCACAATGCATATACACAATCTAGACTACTCTGTGTCCAACAAAACATTAAACATGTGGTACAACTTTGCCGCCAGCAGGGGGAAGCAAACATCACATAAATATCTGCATAAAGCTTCACACGCTTTCCTCTGCATTGAATTGACACTGTCCAGCAAATCAGACAGCATGTAATTTGTAGCTTGTACTTTAAAAGTAATAATTAAGAAATCAATGTGAAATGAGACTTAAGTCCAACTGAAATCCAAGAACAAAGCAAAAGTCTGTTTCCTACCCTGAGTATCCTGTTGAAGTCTTCCTTGTCTACACGAAGGAAGTGGCAGTTGTCCTCTCTCAGAACAATGGAAGCAGCACGAGGAGAATCTGTCACCAGGGCCAACTTCCCAAAGTCATCGCCCTCGTGGAGAGTGCACACCACTCCCTGAGAGTGAGAGTGAGAGAGAGAGAGAGAGAGAGAGAAATATAAGAAATATAAAGCCAACACTTTCAATTTCGAAGATATTATTAAGCTCAAAGGTAATAAGCTTAAAAAATAAAAATAAACCAATCCAAATAGATCCATTAAGAGCTTATCTATTGATTTCATGGAGATGTCATTTAAACAAATGGAAAATGGCTTCAAAAACAAGTCTTGTTGCGTTTCTATTTCTGTTCAGTGCAGTTTGCTCCTCATCCTAAGCACAGAGGAGCAGGAGCTCTAATGGCAATGACAAGTGTGATGAATCATACAGTGTGTACACATGGACTTTGAATACAAACACAAGCACAGATATTTGTCTGTGTATGTGTAGTGATCATCAAGTTGTGTGTGAATGTGAGAGTATACGATCCCTTCAAGACATTTACTCATAGTGATGAGTCATGATGAACTGTGCAGGTTTGCACAGCTACTACTGGTGTTTCCCAGGCCCAGAGGGGACGTTGGCCAGTCTGCTCCACATAGACACAACCCAGATGACAGACAGCTGAGCTCATTAAATACACACAGGATATCATCAAATGAAGCAGAAAACCAATCCAGGTGTCGAAGAAATGAAAACTAACATGTAGGTAGATGCATTCCTGCATTCAAGCTCTTTCAGGAGCACAAACTTACACACAGAACACACACCTTGCCATAGATGACCACATTGACAGAGCCCTTCTGGATGATGTACCACGATGTGCCCTCCTCTCCTTGGTTGAACACTGGACGATAAGAGGACACATGCACACATATGCACACAATTATACAAATCCCAATTCCAATGAAGTTGGGACGTTGTGTAAAACGTAAATAAAAACAGAATACAATGATTTGCAAATCCTTTTCAACCTATATTCAATTGGATATACTACAAAGACAATATAATTAATGTTCAAACTGATAAACTGTATTGTTTTTTTGCAAATATTCACTCTTTTTGAATTTGATGCCTGCAACACGTTCCAAAAAAGCTGGGGCAGGGGCAACAAAAAACACCTGTTTGGAACATTCCACAGGTGAACAGGTTAATTGGAACAGCGAGTGTCATGATTGGGTATAAAAGGAGTGTCACCGAAAGGCTTAGTCGTTCACAAGCAAGGAGGGGGCAAGGTTCACCACTTTGTGAACAACTGCGTGAGCACATAGTCCAACAGTTTAAGAACAAAGTTTCTCAATGTACAATTGCAAGGAATTTAGGGATTTCATCATCTACAGTCCATAATATCATCAAAAGATTCAGAGAATCTGGAGAAATCTCTGCACGTAAGCAGCAAGAATACCAACGAATACCAACATTGAATGCTCGTGACCTGCGATCCCTCAGGCCGCACTGCATGAAAAACCGACATCATTCTGAAAAGGATATTACCACGTGGGCTCAAGAACACTTCAGAAAAACATTGTCAGTTAACACAGTTCGTCTTCTGACGGTAACACATTTCAAATTGATTTTGGAAATCCTGGACGTCGTGTCTTCCGGGCCAAAGAGGAAAAGGACCATCCGGATTGTTATCAGCGCAAAGCTCAAAAGCCAGCATCTGTGATGTGTGTTAGTGCCCATGGCATGGGTAACTTGCACATCTGTGAAGGCACCATTAATGCTGAAACGTACATACAAGTTTTGGAGCAACATATGCTGCCATCCAAGCAATGTCTTTTTTAGGGACGTCCCTGCTTATTTGAGCAAGAAAATGCCAAGCAACATTCTGCACGTGTTATAACAGCGCGGCTTCGTAGAAAAGAGTGTGGGTACTAGACTGGCCCGCCTGCAGTTCAGACCTGTCTCCCATTGAAAATGTGTGGCGCATTATGAAGCGCAAAATATGACAACGGAGACCCCGGACTGTTGAGCAACTGAAGTTGTACATCAAGCAAAAATGGGAAATATTTCACCTACAGAGCTTCAACAATTAGTGTCCTCAGTTCCCAAACGCTTATTGAGTGTTGTTAAAAGGAAAGGTGATGTAACACAGTGGTAAACATGCCCCTGTCCCAGCTTTTTGGGAAAGTGTTGCAGGAATCAAATTCAAAATGAGTTTATCAGTTTGAACATTAAATATCTTGTCTTTGATGTGTATTTAATTGAATATAGGTTGAACAGGATTTGCAAAAATCATTGTATTCTGTTCTTATTTACGTTATACACATCTTCCCAACTTCATTGGAATTGGGGTTTGTACAAACTATCACCATCAAACACTATGTAAATGCAGAAGCAGTAAGTGTTTAGAACAAAGTGAACACCTACACACTGTTCCAGCTTTCGCGTGCGACTCGAAGATCACAACGCTTGCCAGTTCCCTCTTCACCTACAAGTGAAAATACACGTCTTCTGAAATTATAGAGGACTTAGTGACAGAAACACATATATCAGGGATTTGAGGATTACGTAAAAAGAAGATGTGGCCACCCACATGGACTTTTGCTTTGATGTAATTAATAAGCAAGGGTTAATAAAATCATTATGATTATAAACCACTTATTAGGACCTTTGAGAATGAGAATCACTGAGAATAATTACACGTGATTCCATGTAATACTGATTCCTGGAGGGAAAGTCTCTTTTGATCACATGGATGGAACACAAAGATCAGCACGAGGACAGATCCACAATGGTAAGAAGACTACTGCAATGATGTCTCCCTCTAATAGAAACACGTCCTGTCCCTTTAACAGAGCTGTGGAGCCTCTGACTCACAGTGTTAGAGAGGTGAGCTAAGGCCTTGATGTGAAGTAGCTCATCATAGATGATCTCAAGGTCGTCCCCTGTCCTCTGACCAGGCCTAGAGACACACACAGATTAATGAGAAGCCCGTGGATGTGCCATTACATTACATTTTTAATGCAATTTCGTATCATGCTGGAGTGAAATTAGCCATGACATATTATCCTTTTGCAAAAAAAAACAAGACTAAATCTATCTATGTAAAGCAGCAAGAAGGGAAAATAACATGTTCTCACAGCACATTGCTACAGGCTGAGCATGAATTACCCCAGAGTTCACTAATAATGCAAACATTTTTAATACAATAATGTTTCAAGTATGTTAAATATTAAGTGTCTTGTTTAGTTTTCCGAAGCAGACAGTTGTGTAGTTAAAACATTATTGGTGACCGATACTGACGATTTCCTGAGGATCATGCGCAGCAGAGCGTCAGGGCCAGTCTGAGCCAGGAAGAGGATCGTCTCGGGCAACTCCTCTTCACTCTCCCTCTTCTCCTCCTCGCTAGGCAATGGTGTATCCTCCTCTTCGTCATCGAGAAACCGGTAGAACAAATATTTGTCCTGGAAGCCCAGCTCCTGGTCGACTGAAGGGCAGGAACACATGCACGACTCAGAGAAGCACAAGATCCTGATTCAGGCATAAAGCAGCACTAGACTGAGGCAGAGTAACTGCATAAGGGTGTCAAAAGTATTAAAAAAGTATTGTTACTGAAATTAAAAAAAGACAAATATTCATTTACACAGTATCAGTTCTACATTTACTGTTGACAAAAGATTGTACTATTTTATTTGTACTATTTGCATTTAGAGGCTTCTGGACTCGTCAATAAGAACTATTGATATACTAGAATATATTGATATAATAGAACTAAGAAGGTCTATTGTATCTATAGCAACAAGGCTTTATGGAGCAGCAGCAGTCTGCAATGACGAGTATGCATAGCCGGTCAGCTTAAAATATATAAATCTTCTCTCTCAAAACTCGGCAGCATGAGGAAAGATGAAAAACAGACGTGTTGGTTACCGTGGTTGAGTACCCCTTCTTCCAACAGTGACTGCCACATCCCAACAGCATGGGAGCGTGTGTGGACACAGGCACTCTGCTGCACTAGCCAGTCCACCAGCTCTGTGCCGACACAGCACTGTCTGAGAGACACACACACAGAGAGAGCGAGAGAGAGAAAGAGAGGGGGGGGAGAAAAAACATGATGTCACAATATGACAAGCCGAGAAATTCAAACAGTACCTACAGTGTATGTGCATGCTAGTCAACACACACTGCTCACACCTGTATGTCTTGAGATGGTATTTCCTGTCGCGTATCATGTGTGGAGCTCTGGACAGAATGACATTGCGGAGGACCTTCCCCGCTCTCTGCAGCTTCTCTGAGGGGACCTAAACACACACAGAAAAACAGTCGTGTGGCATGACAAACTGGTCTGAGAGTAGTTTGGAATGATGAGAAGATGTAGAACTCCAGAATCAGAATCCACCCCCTTCAAGGCCACAAAAAGTTGGATTCTGTTCTACATTAGCCAATCTTTTCTTAACACTGACATATCAGTTTTGCATCTACATGTCTTTCATACTAATGTTACTGTTCAACTGTAGAAAATAATGAGTTGTAGTTGCTTGTTCCAAACAAACCCAACACTAACATGTTTCAGATAGTGCTGAATGATGAAAAAACAACTGACCATACAATACTGTATTTCAAATCAGACATGTTTGTCACGGCAACATCATACTTTTCGCCTACATGGCAATACCTGGCGAATAGAAAGTCATACCTGCATCTACAAAGACAAATTATGTCCCAAACAGGTAGGACATAGAAACAATGATGTGATAATACACGATTATCACACACACACACACACACACACACACACACACACACACACACACACACACGCACACAATTAAACACAACAAAGGAAGGCATGCTAATTGACCAGATGGGATCTTTCTTCTGAGTGCATGCATTACTAGCATTAGCATCAATACAGAAGCCCACAGCTGTGAGTCATCGCTCGTCAACAAACAGCTCCAATGTCCACTCCAGCATTCTGCCTCATTCACAAACATGCAAGTATGCGGTAGTGCATAATTTCAATCACAAGGTGGTATGATTTCAAAGGTTCCGTCTATATCGTTCAAAACATTTTTATCCAGATTTTTTACTTTAACATATCAATGAATCTTTGATCAGATGTTTACTGAACCCTAACGTAATAAGCAGGATTCATAAAACACTTCATAAAACAAGTTCTATGATCAAAAACCACTTGAGACTTTTTGGTCCCAAATGTGAGCTGGACCAAGTGTTTACCTTGTTATGAGTCTTGTTGACAGAGTCTGAGTATATGCCGTCTTTGTCTGCGAGTCCTGTGGAGGGAAACGATCATCAGGCGGGTGTTGTGGAAAAATAACTATCCATGTATGAAGCATTTTATGTGTTTGATGTGTTTAACTAAGCATCCCAAAGATTCAAACTCTGTGATATATAAAATATGAGATGCGTCTGGGTCGCCTTCACCTTTTGTAATGTTAGGCTTCCATTTGTGCATGCTGTCGCATTCTCTGGCCTTGGGGCCATCCAATCTCCACTTGTTTATCTTGCCCGTATAAAAAGCCATATCTGTATTGGATCGTCGTCTTTTCTTTCTAGACCAGAACTGACCCACTGCAGTGTAAAGGAATAAACTGATGTGTCTGTTTATTTCTGAGTCTTCTCAATTGTCTTACAACTAAGAACGGAAATTTCCACCACAACAGGTTTCAAGTTTTTACCTCATAATCAAACTTTTAATGTACAAAAACATGAGAATAACCATTTTACTTCTCAAATCTGCTTTCATTTTGGTGTGTGTGTGTACACTCACTGTCATTGTTGGATCCACTCTCCATCGCTCCATACGGAGGGGCCAGAAGTGCAGCCATGCTCTGACGAAACTTCTATAAAGACAAAACACACACACACGCACACCCCAAAAGCAATCAACTGCTGAAACATATTGATTTCATACCCCTCTGCACAAAACAAAACAAAAAAACACACACACACACACACACAGCCATACTCACCTGAGTATTACACTCAGCTGCCTAAAGCTGGGGGGAGAGAAACTCCAGAGAGCTGCTGCCCTCCGCTTCCTCACAACTCACACACACACACACGCCACCGGATAGTATCCTGATCAAAACAAGCTGCTCTCTAACACTTCCTTTCACTCACTCACACACACACAAACACGCACGCACGCACACATACACGCACCCTAGTCTCTTTCTCCTTCCTCTCTCTCTCCCTCTGTGATCCAGCCAAAAACCTAACCACTTTCTCTAACAGGTTACCACGGTGATCAGTCTCAGGAAAGGAAGGGGGGGGGGGGGGGGGGGGGGGGGGAGAAGAGAGAGAGAGAGAGAGAGAGAGAGAGCACCAACAGATCAGCCATATAAAGGAGTAGTGATTGTGGGGCTGGAGATGGAGTGGGAAGAAAGGAAGTGTGTGTGTGTGTGGGGGGTGGGGGCAGAGAAAGAGGAAACGAAAGAGACAGTGCCAGCTCACCACAGTGCAGGGCCAAGCAGCTTTGACACTCAGATGCATTTGATATAATGATTTATATGACGTATTTACACACATTTGTCAAAAACTAGCAAATTCTTATTTACACAGGCTCTGTCACTTTCACTTGCTACAATTACGAGCAGCCCCCTTTCATCCTTCCATCAAACAGGTGACTGTCTTCACAGTGTAGCTTTCTAGTTCTCAACACACGCTTACACACACACAAATTAGTCTGCGAGTACACACACACAAACATGAAAGACAAAGATCCTTTTACTGGGAGATGAATGCGATTCAAAGCAGAGCGACCCTCGGGCTATGTTTTCTGCTTTGCGTCTACTCTCCTACAACAGACAGGACAGAGTGAGTTTGAGTGCATTTAGCTGACAGACACACACTGCAAGTTGCACGATAATAACCAACTACTCCTTATACTCCGTTGCTTTAATAGAAAATATCACATTTAAGTAAAATTGGTTTCTTTCCATTTAATGATGCTGAAGAGGTCATCATGGCAAGATATTCTACACAGAGGGGTCACAAATGGATAAATAGCCGAGCAAAACCATTACGTGAACACACATCAAAGGTTGAATGATTGCATACTACAGGGGAACTGAGTGGATGTTGATGCATTGTGACTAAGAGCAGCTGTAAAGCCTCTTAATAATCCTCAGCACTGCTTCATGGTGGAGGGCAAAAGACCCGAGATCATGTTTCACTCTGGTTAGGTAAAAGCCCGGCTCCAAAGTCACCCTGACTGCTTCTGGAGTCAGTTGTGCGCTTAAGTGTCCTTTCACTGCAGGATCTGGATTCAAGGTCCTGGGTTGGAGTGCTGAAGTGTCCTTGAGCAGTAAAACCAAATCCCTCCCAGGCCCAGTAATGCTGTATTGCAACTGATCCTGACCTCTGACCTTCAATAACAAATATCTTATTCAAATATGTGATACTATACAAGTTTAGAATCACAATGAAGATTAGACCATTTGGACAAAAGCTACAATCACCAAGGAGTCTAGAAGTTCTGTATGTAAATATACCTGTTCAGATACAATGAAGTACTGTATGTGAGCTTACATGAGTCCATATTACATCACGGATTCAATATTGTGCTGACTATAGCTTACCCTGTGTAATATTAGCAGAATACAATTATTTATTATGGTGTAAGTAAAAAAGTAAAAATACTTCAATACAGTACTTAAGTCAGTTTCGGGAGTGATGAGTATTATCATATTCATTCAATTGCTCATTAAAAATTGTTTATGTGTAAAATATGATAGAGAGAAGCCTCCCGTCACAGACGGAGAAATTCTAAGAGAAGAGGGCTCAGTGACGGGCTCCAACTGGGGTTATGTATAACTGACAAGATAGGATAAGATGATCCTTTGTTCGTCCCGCAGCTGAGAGTTTACATGTTGCAGCAGCGGCAAGGTGGATAGTGCAAAGCAATTATGATGGGATAAGACCCTGGCAAAGTAAAAAGTCTGTCAAGGGTACAGCTGTACGAAGCACGGAGGGTTTTCAGGGTCAATAAGTAAATTAATGACTAAAAGCATTACATATTGCACATCGGGGATATTCCACGGTGTGACCATTAGACCGGGTTTACTGGGAGAGGTAACCTCGCCATAGTCATCAGATACTTCCCCACCCAGGCCCTCAACTTCGCCTTCAAGGACAAGTACAAAAAGATCTTCCTGGAGGTGTGGACTTGCCTGTACACTAACCAAAAACTAACCGACACAAAGGAGGAGACACACACAAACATTGAACAGTATATTTTGTATGAAAATCCAAGGTTCAGGGCTCATGTGTGTAAGCGTAGATAGCTAACTGGTTGCAGTCTGTGGACCACTGAAGACCAATCATGAGACCAATACTTTGTCAATACTCTCTAACACAACTTTAACCTCAAATGCTTAATAAACAGATATGTGTGACCTCTCTCAACTTGAAGTCCTTCTTGCCGGCCTGATGAAGATTCAGAACTTGACAGGAGAGATTTTACTGGAATAGTACTTATATTATAAGTATATTATATTGAAAATAAAATATTAATATTTTTAATCTAGTACTTTTCACACCTCAACATTACCACTCAAACATGTCTGCAAAATCTCTGCACTGATTTGTTTTATTCCACCACCTCACTGCACAAATAACCCATGCACACCACTGGGGTCATTCGGTTCATCGTCCATTTTAAGATAAGATAAGATAAGATAAAAGTTTATAATTCCGAGGGAAGTTACTGTGCAACAGTTACAGTACAGTGCAGAATAGAACTGGAACGAGAATCACCTAAACTAGGGCAATAAGAAAAAGCGTGAAAGAATGCATGCAGATAACAAGTACACACAATAAGGGGTACAAAGTACATATTATAGGGGAACAGTACATGACAGTACAAGTACATAAGGAGGACAAGGGTACAAAGTGCAAAAATGCAAAAATGTGCATCTGACTGGGAGGAAGAGTAATTTATATAACTACAGCATACACATGTGTATATATGATATACTGCTATATGTGATATAAATGCTGCACACTGAGCCTCAACAGGCTACAAGAAAAAAAGAGCGCACAATGGCAAACTGCATGCATACACATTGCGTCTCTCTTCCAGCGGAGTGGAAGAAAGACAGTGTCATCTACACAGTCAAAGGGGTAAACAACAGTACTGTTATGGCAGGCAGCCCCCTTGTGGTTGGAGGGAGACTTACAACAAAAGGTTTCCTAACAGAGAAACTTTTCCTTTAGTTACCAGGAGAAAAATGTTGGTTTGGGTGAGAAAGCAAAACAGAACTCACACATGCAAACATTCCAGCTAGGCAAGTCGTGCTATTTGTACAACCCTCTCCCTCTCTCTTTCTCACCTCCCACAGGGTCTTGAACTCCCTCTGTTCGATGCGCAGCAGCTCGCTGGTCTCTCTGCTGACGATGGTGGCGTGCCGCGGTGTGTTGTCCAGGATGGACTCGCCAAACGCTGTCCCAATCCCAAGTGTACAGATAGTGACTGCATCCTGCATGCAAACACAACGGATTAACCAGAGTACACAGACTCATTACCCATTTACCAAGCCAAAATGAGGACCAGTTTTTTTTTATTAAGAGCAAACCACTATCTTGTGATAATATAAATCCGCATCACAGCATTCATCCAATTTGCATTGCAAACATAGCACTCACCAACTCATTTATGGTAATTGCTGCCAATTAATTAAAATATGGCAGACTGCTAAACAGACACTCTTGTTGAGAAAATACCTTTAGGTGGGGATATAATTGGACAGGCCTGAGGTGAGTGAGGACAAACACACATGCTCCACTCAGAGAATAACACATACATTCTGCATAAACCTTTTCCATGTACAAATTGACATTTCAAACCTAGCCACAAAAACTAGGCCAGTAATGATACTTCAGGCCCTCATAAATGAAAAGGGCCTTTCACAATCAAGAAGCTTCTTTTCTACGCTTTTCACTAGGAACAAATCCTCTCTTCCTCTCTTCTCCTCCTCACTGTATACATATCACCCTATTTCCACATTTGCCCATAATGGGCGGCAGTGTAGCAGAAGCACAATTCTCAGTGAGCCCGTTTGCTTTGTGGTGGCAGCTTCGTGCTGGCGTATGTTAGCATGGGGACATGAG
The DNA here is from genome assembly GCF_046128005.1 of Genypterus blacodes. Taxonomy (NCBI): domain Eukaryota; kingdom Metazoa; phylum Chordata; class Actinopteri; order Ophidiiformes; family Ophidiidae; genus Genypterus; species Genypterus blacodes. Next base: position 7,477,982 of record NW_027466842.1, read on the forward strand.
CTAATGTACTAGAACAATGTTAGCATTCACGAGAGCTGTGCCAGGCTAGTGACCGAACACAGCAAGCGATTACAAAAGGGCACGGAATGTCGGCGGCGGGAGTGCTGGGGCACATGTTTTGACTGAAAATGTTCATATAAAAACGATTGTTTGATTTCTGCAATTCATCCAACGGTATAATGGGTTTGTGGCTCCAGACTGGCCGCTTAACATCATCTGATCTTACCTGGTGATTGGCCGTTTCTGACACTTTGACATCTAGAGAGCCAGACAGTACGGCATACCAGCTGGTGCCTATGTCTCCCTGTCGAAACACTGTAACAACATGTAAAAACACATCCAAATCTGTGTAGAGGCCCGTTTGAATCAGCAGGGGAACAACAGATCAATGTATTTAAGGCTCATTTTCTACATTATGCATTAGTTTGCCCCATTGTTTCAACGTAAAAATGTTAAATACATTATAATGTGCCTGTTTACAGAGCACTGTATGTCAGAAGCATAAGTTGATGGGTTCTGTTGTTTGAAAATGAAAAGAATTTCATTAATGTGTGTTGCAATGATGATCCCAAATAAAACATAACATAATAAATAACATAAAATCGCAGTACTATTTATAAATCAAAGCAGTCTTAAAACACATTTCAGCCAGTGGTTTGACATCAATAGCATACACAGGCAGCATCACTACAGCAACAGCCTTTGAAGGTGAGTTGTTTTTTTAAAATGACGAGCTGCGTGGATCTTCTGTGTATAAGTCACACAAAGTAATAATCAAACCAAATATACAGAGCACACATAATATGTTGCTGAGAGCTCCATGGGGGTGGGAACTCTTGTGATATAATTCATCTTTAATTGGACATTATACATTTAAGCACTGAATGGAGGAGTGAGTAGTATAATCGGGTGTGTTTTGGTGCAGACAGACAATTGTATGAAAAAGGAGCACAATGACTAGCAAGATAAATAAAAGGTGTGATGAAGATGGTTGTATGTGCTCTGTGAATTTTACACAAAGCTGATTAAATTTCTCACTCAAAGCTTTTGTACAGACAAACAAAGGGCCATTCAGATGTAAGAAGGCAACTATAACACTTTAAAATATTCCAATAGAGTTTTGCCTCTTGGTTTATGGAATTGTTTTATTTAATACAAGCTTTCTGATGTGAAGAGCGGACAGAGAGTGGGTCAGTTTTCTCATATGTACATTTAGGGAGTACAGTGTTTGTTTGGTTGTTTCAAGTTGTTCTCCACAATAAGGGGTTGGAGATGTGTTTGTCTGTGGAGCTGGTGGCAGCTGCTCAAGAGATGCACACCGTCAGCAGAATATTGATAACTTGCAGTGATGTTGTGGCTCCACATTACTGGGATGACTGCAGAGAATACGCACATAAGCCATTTGCACCATCAGACTAGCAGTCTGCACTTAGAAGGAGCTTTTATGTGGAGTGCAACAGCTGACTGAGGTTTAGTGTGGAGAGCCAGAGGAGAGTCTGAGTCCGACCACGGGATAGGATGTAATGGGATGTAATAACAGCCATCTCATTGTATAGTCCATCTGCACCAGCATGTTTGTGTATGTGCTTGTGCATGTGCGTGTGCGTGTGTCTGTACATACACGTGATGCCTTTCTCCAGACATTCGTAGAAGGCACAAGCACAAATCTGCAATAAGAGCGAAGGGGGGAATCTTTGGAACGCTTTGACCTCTCGCAGTCTTGTCAAAATGATGTCCACGTCCTCTCCGGAGCGCTCCGAGGGTCTGTGGGGGAGAGACCCATGTAAGATATACCTTCAGATCCATGTGGTTCGAAACAATCACATACATAATGTGAATGGTTCACAGTTTCCCTCATTGAAACATGATTCTGGACACTGGAGGATAGGAAATCAATCGCACAATGATGTCATGAAACGTGCAGAATCAATGGTGTAGTCAAGTTGTAGGGTCGCTGTATTGTTTGTTATCTATGTTACATGTGGGCGTGCAGGTCTCACTGTGCTGTTTGGTGTCGTAGCAATAAACGCTGAGAGCTGCAGGGGTTACTTCCCTCAGCTCAGACCCCCCACAGGGTGTGGATGTAAGATTTCATTTGTACTGCTGCTATGGCTAACATGCTTAAACTAGAGTGTGCACACGCTCGCACACACGGGCGCAGTGATGCTCATTTATCCTTAGGCATGCGCACAAACTCAAGTTTGACCGAGAGCTTAAACCTTCTGTTCCACAATGTGGTGAAACATCACAAGAGCCAAAACTGCACTCCACTAAGCATTCTATTGAACTCCAGCCATCTTCCTCCATTCCATTCGAAAGCTCTGCCCGTTTTCTCCTAACAACGTGATATGCTAAGATATGATACGATTAGATCGAAGAGGAACAACATGCTCTCTCCTCCATTATGCATACACTTGCATTAGTCATGTCAAACCACTCACACGCAACACTTGCATCTTTATCGCTTTATTTCTGCTTTATGGCATACAGGCTGTGATGGCCCTGTTGCCCTGGCCCAGCACACATGCTGTATGTGCATATCGTGACGTGAACACACTTTTGCATTGCCGAGTAAGAGCAGGGCGACACTCGGAGATAAACACAGACACTGCAGCGCACAGCAGAACTTCTGGCCCCAACACATCTGCAGTGGTCTCAGGGCTATTGCACGGGGGTCCTTTTCCTCTCTCTCTTCATCAGTGACGCATTCTCCCAACACCCACGCAATGCCTATTCGTAGGTTGGGTCAATGGTTTAGGCATGCAGGCGCCCACACACTCCAATTAGAAGAGACAGGGAGGTTAACTAAGCTGTGCTGAACAGGTAAAACAGTATCAGCCTTCGCCCATGCAACTATTGTTAAGCTGCAAAGACACCAGGTATGTCAGGTATAACCAGCTGGTTCCTGACTCTTTATCTCCCTCTCTTTGTTCTATCCCTGCTCTGTCAGTGCCTGTCTAAAGGAATCTGGCTCCCCCATTGAAGAGAGACAGATGCGACCACAGAGCTGTTCAACTTATCAGTTTTCCCCCTTCATTTCTCAAACCTCAGCTTTCCTCCCGCAGCAGCGCTGTTAAGGTCAGCAAAGGACTCAGTTTTCACACAAATTATGGCTAAATTGCGCACACAGGACCGCGCGCATACAATTTACAAGTAGCACCAGACGCTGAGCGGAAACAGTGATACACCAGAAGGTTCTTGCAGATTGTTCCAAGAAACCTCCATCTGAAAATATCCCCTGTTGCAGACAAATGAATTATAGGTTGATTTGTAGCAGCCACACATATTGTCAAACAGATTCAACACAAACAGATTCCCCAAGTTGGCAGCTTAAACTGTTACAATATCACAAAGACTCTTGAATGGTATGTATGCAGTTCTGTCAGCACCTATCTGAATAGCTGCAAGCAACACTGAATATGAATTAGTGAAAACATTCATGTGGAATTAATTCCACACACATTATGGTCTGCACTTAAATATCGCTTTTCGGCAAGGATCTTCACACTGATCTCATGTTCACACACTGAAGGGAGGGGCATCCTGCACATCAGGATCCGTTATGGGGTTCAAGTGTCTCGCTCAACACACACCCTAGGAGCAGGAACCTTCCAATCTCTAGATCAGGGGTGTCAAACTAAGGCCCGCGGGCCAAATCTGGCCCGCAGTGTAATTATCTTTGGCCCGCGAGATCATGTCAAATGTCTGCTAGAGCTGGCCCGCCGGTATCGAATGGTCTGACGTGACACTTGGGTGCCTCTCACCACCCTTAAATGTGCCTGGAGTTGAGTGGCATTCATCATCCAGTTCCGCAGGGCACTGTTCATAATGAAGCGGTCATCAGTGTGGGATGTGGAGAAAGGACGTCCACTTCTATGCCTTTCTGTGACTCTTACAGTCTCTCTGTATCTCTGTTGCAACCTGCTGATGACACTCTGTGACACTCTAAGCTCAGTGGCCACTTCTGTCTGAGAACATCCTGTTTGAAGCCTCGCAATGGCGAGGTACTGTTGATCAGTTGTTAGGTGTCGTCTTGGTCTCATGATGTCAAAATGTGAACAGCATGATGAGGAGGACTGTTTAAATACCAATACTGATTGAACCAGGACATTTATTGGTTGATTCATGGATCAAACACTGTTGTGAATTTTACTGTTAAGCTCCTTGTTAGAGAACAGCAAGTTGTGCAAAAAGTACTGAAACATTGAGCAGTTGGACATGTGCATTCAAAAGTTTAGAGAAGGTCACATTAAGTTCACCTGTAAAGGTTTTAGTGCATTTTAGGTTCATCCTGAAATTTCACCCGAAAGCTGAATATCCCTAACTTTTTGTGAGTAGTGTATACATTATTATCCCTGACACATAATCCAAACATTAACCGACATACTGCAAACGGAAGAGAATATGTTTGACATCAAGTGTTTCTTTAGCGACTGCTTCACATTTCAAAAGGCAGGTGTTCTTTACATGTTGAAAGGACCGTCAGTAACGTGAACAACACTTACAAAGCAAATCTGGTCTTATCTCACATAGTTCACACTGAACAAAGAAATAAATGTCTTTGGAAAGATCTAGTAGAGACAGCCCTGTCTTAACCTTTTTCTCCCTCCCCCCTGCATCTCACTCTCCACTCCCCGCCATAAACTGATGTAGTAGACCAGGGGTATAAAACTCAGGCCCGCGCCCGCAGTGTAATTATATGTAGCCCGTGAGATAATATCAAATGTCTATTAGAGCTAGCCCGCCGGTATATAGCGCATGCACCACTAATACATTACATTACGAGCATTTCGCAGACGCTTTTATCCAAAGCGACTTACATTACATTACCACCCTTTGCAGACGGGGGAGCAATTGAGGGTTCGGTGCCTTGCTCAGGGGCACCTCGGCAGGGACTCGAACCGGCGACCCTCCGGTTCCCAAGTGGAAGCTCTACCCACTGAGCTACTGAGCTCCTGTCATGTAAAACTACACATCCCAGAATGTTCTGTGAGTGCGTTCTGTGTGACATCATGAGCCATCTCGATGTGCTCAACCTGCAGCTTCAGGGGCAGGGCCGTGTCATCACAGACATGTACGCTGCGGTGAGGGCTTTTCAAACCCAGTTATGTCTGTGGGATACTCGGATGCTGAAAGGAAACTTGGGCCATTTCCCATGCTGCCAAACCATGAAAGAGCATATCTCCGTGTTGCCAAGTGCACAGTTTGCTGAATAACTCTACGTACTCAGAGCCGGCGATTTGTCGACTTTGAAGCCCAGAAATGTAAGTTTGGATTGCTTAGTAATCAGTTTGCAGTTGACGTGGAACCCGCACTAACCAACCTCCAAATGGAGCTGATTGAACTCCAGTGACGCTCAAAGTATGACTCTGTTCCCTCGTTTCATCCCCGACACAATTCCCCAACTCTGTCCCCAAGCTGCTCAATTGCTCTCTATGTTCGGCAGCACATTTCTATGTGCATCAGTCAATAAGAGTGTAGCAAATTGAGCCTTTCTTTATGCACGTTTGTCTTACTACTCCAAGGCATGGACTGTGAGTAGTTGAATAGTTGGATTTTCATTGAAGGAAATTATCATTTTATTTTGGTTGTTTTGTTGTTCTGTGAAAAAAAGGTTCCCATTGAACATTTATTTGAAAGGTTACAGATCGAGAGAGGCATAAAAGTATTTTCTTTTATTTATTCAAATAAAAATAAGAAACAAATGCCACTGATGTATCTCTTATTTGAAAATCAATTTCTCATGTGTTTAAAATGAGATAAGATAAGATAAGATAATCCTTTATTCGTCCCACAACAGGGAAATTCACTTGTTACAGCAGCAAAGTGGATAGTGCAAAGCAATAAAGGGCATTAAGATAAAATAATAGCCTATTTATAATATTAAGCTGTGCTTGTTCTAGACTCAATGTTTAAGCTTAACTTAAGTATGTTCCATATGAAAAAGTTGATCATCATATATCTGGAGAGAAGGGAAAACATGCACTATTGTAGTCAATTTTTCAAGAAATGTACAGCTGCATATCGATTGAATGAGAGACGCATAGCTCATAGGTAGTGAGTGCTCTACTAAAAGATCATCTTACGTCCGATGTTATGAACCTACCAAGTGCATTCTTGCCTTTTACTCCTATATTCTATGCTGCTGTGACAGAATAATTTCCCAGTTTGGGATCAATAAAGTATATCCGTCCATCCATCTATCTATCTTATTGACACTCAACTAATGCATTTACGATACAGTAACACATGCCATTGTATTTCGTGGGCAATTCAATTTCAAACACCAAAGTGGACGATGGCTGACAACGTTTTTGCACCGCCCAAACCCCTCAAGTTGTACTCAACAACTTCTAGTAATGACATCAAAATGTCAATATCAAAATGTATTTGATAGTTTCAGTTTCAAGTTTAAAGGTTGCCTATGTTAACATGTGGATGTGTGATTGAAAGATGTTTTGGGTGTATGACTTTACAATTTAGGTGCATGCTGCCTGCCAATGTATGTAAACTGCCCTTTCATCTTGTTTATTTATTTAAGCCCAGGGCCAGCCATCTCCACTGGGTGTTCCAGCTCTACATGAGTGCACCAATGTCACCCAGTCCCGTTTCTAAAAATACAAATTGTGGAAATGTGGGATAGAGTGAATAAAACATCATATCTGAGCCATATTTTTGGTCTGACAAGGCAAATCCTAGCCTCACATGCAGCTGCGTGGCAAGAAATTATCCTGCAACAGAGAAGCCAATGCTGCTGTCCTGCCCCCAGACACTTATTTCATGGAATCGCTAAAAAACATGTCGAGATGCGCCTGTTCCAGTGTGTGTGTGGCCGAATAGGACATGTGCGTTTATCAGGGAATCTCCCCAAGAGCCGTAAGAAGCAGACTGGAGCGTCCCTGTGAACCTCGACGCCACCAACGCCTTTCTGACCGGTGAGACACCGAAAGGGGTCTTTTTCTAAGGAATGCATTGTTACGAACGGCGGCCTGGTGTGTGGGTGTGGGTGTGCAGCGTGTATCATCTGTTCGAAATGTTAAACGCGGCGTATTGTAAAGAGAATCAGGCGTGTCGTTGCACACACACGCGGCAATAGCCGGTTCCCGATTATTCACGTTGACGCGAATGAATGAAGCGGGATGGAGAAAACGCTAGCATGGCCGTGGGGTGTGTGTCCGTGTGTGTATCAACGCACCTTTTGTCCAGGCAGCAGATCCATTCCGCCGATGGGGACGAATTGGGGGACGTCTGCACCGCGACCATCTTCCCCGGGCTCGTGTGTGCGCCGCTGCCAAGGTGCTACGGGGAGGCGGCGTCCGGGATATCGGTGGTCGTTAGTGAACGTGCGCTCCGGTTGCGCCCCCTCCCCTCTCCTCTCCTCTCCTCTCCGCCTCCAGCTGGATCCCAGAGCCACAGCATGCGTGGGCCTCCGTCGCGGCATGCAGATGATTTGTGTCAGTGCGCCTTTAATGGCGATGAGAGGGCAACCGGAAGCTTCCATGCTTTTAGGTCTGTCAAAAAGTACTTTCATAGTAGTTTTATTATAACATATGACACCAGTGAAAAACGATTATAGCAGCGAATGTCTGTAATATCTGTACAATGTTTCACAATATTTCTTTACCAAATAAATATTTTGGACAGTCAGCTGTCAGAGCTTCCTAATGGTCCACTCTGTGTTTTTGGTCTTAAATATTCCTTAAACTGAAATTGGGCTGTTATAAACCATAAGAAATTCTGACTAGCTATCAAACCAATCCAGGATATTTTATACTTAAGGCCAACAATAGTTCTGAAATCTTTACAAGGCCATATTGATATGTTTGCCTTGTGTACTTGCATAATGGTCTTGGCAAGAGAAAAATGGAGAGCAGGGATACAGCACTGACCACGAAAAACTTCTGATCTATATAAGGGGGCGTGAAAGAAAAAGTTTGGGAACCACTGCTTTAAACCATAAAGGTTTGTTCTATGCAAATGTGTAAATAGAGGAAGAAAGCAGGAGAGGGTCATTTACTTTGCATTTGATGTTGTGCAATCTGCTCTGATGGGACAGAGAGAAATCAGCTGGCACAGGGGTGGGCAATCTTTTTGGCTCAGGGGCCACAATGATTTTTTAAATTTGACAGATGGGTTGGGCCAGTGTGAACTTGCATAAATTACCTGTAAAAGCTATTGCATAAATTTCTTCCTTTTATTTTTATATCATTTCTGTTCAAAATGCTGTTTTAGAGAGGATTACGGCGACGTTGTTAACGTCAACACAATGGCAAGTTTATTCCCTATTTATACACCTGAGCCCAGGTTGGGAGCGTAGAAGAGACTCACCAACTTTCCCTTTCACAACTGAACAACAATTAGGGGTGCGACCCCCCCCCCCCCCCTGCGTGCGTGCATGTCCGGGATGCTACAGTACAAAAAGAGAAAAGTATGTTACTAACTTGATACACAGGCAACAATGCACAGAACTGACATCAGCTGTCAGGAAGTCTCAGAAATCTCATTCTAAGAAAGCATCCATCCCGTCTACATAACTGGATACACTAAAGAGTTAATCAAAGCAGGATTTAAGTGAGGTTGCAAGCCCATCATAAACACATAAAAAAAAATATATATATTGATGGTGTGTAGGCAGGACTGACATCATACCAACGTTTGGAAAGAAAAATCTCCCTGTCGGAACACACACGTCTGTACAAGGCCTGACCTGCTCCGCGTGGGAGAAACGGGAGTCGGGAATTATGTCGGCACACACTGATCTCCATATTTCTCATCTTTTTAGATCTTGTTTTTTCTTCTTTCTTTTCTTTTTCCATGATAAATGTCACTGCTGATTTAAGAAAAGGTTTTAGTCATAATTCTGCTGCCCCTATCCAGTCTATACAATTCACATTACAGACATTCCCGCCACAACATTTTCCACTGCCCTTCAAAGTTAGATTTCTCATTCATTACTCACTTACTTGCAGCATCAACCTCACTAAACTCACTTTTCACGCACATCCCTCCCTCATTCTCCACCTCTACTTCGTAACACTTTCCATCTCTCCCCTCCCTCTCTCCATTAGCCTCATTCTGTGGAGGGCTTTTGTGATTGGACAGTATTTATATCATCTAGGTCCCGGTGCCACCTGGGACAATGGTCTCCAGTCAGAACCAGGTCACAGCACGCAGAACCATTCTTCTGCTCGGCACGGACCAGACGAATCCAGTAGAGTCCAGTCCAGTCCATCTGCTGCACAGCAGGCAGAGGTACTGCACCATCACAAACACACAGGAAGCCCCACACACACACACGCACACGCACACGCACACACAAGCAGGTGCTGCATCACTGCTCTCCTTCGCCTCACACTCGCAGGTAGATCTTGGAGCATCATGCACGTACGTAAATATTCACACAGATCTTACCTCTGAGTGCACAAGAGTCTCCGCCGGACGGATATCTGTTCATGGCAGATGACAACACTGGACCTGATGGTGAAAGAAGGTAAAGGTAGGGATGATTATACATAACTTATATCAGGATCTAGCCATAGAGTGCATGTTAAGATGCAAACCTGTAATATGGTGCCAGGGATTTAAACACTCGAATTGAGGAAACAATGGAGATACAGATTGTATGTTTCATAACAACATAGTAACCCTGACACTACAAATGGTCACAGCATGGCCAGAAGTCAGCACTTTTCAACAAGTGACACAACGTTGACCCATACAATATGGCACACAAGTGTTAACCTGGCCCACCAAAACAGTTAGCACTCACCGCACTGGAGTAGTTTACACAGGATTACTGCAGGATAATCCATTTACTGTGTTTAGCGACATGAGTCTCCATCTGTCTGTAATTAACACAGCAAAAGAGCCGTGGACACAAGCTCTCTGCAAATAAACAGGGATAGTACGGTGAGAGGAAACTAACAAGTCCTGAAATATTACATAAATATGTCACCTTAAAACTCCAATTTCACTTTATATTGCCTGTAGTTTACCGCCGCCGTGTTCGTCATGAACTCTGAACCAGGTGGAAGAGATTGTTGCATTCAAATATGTTCGTAAATTCCCATTTCGATGTAAAGTAAACGTAGTCACAAATTACAATGGCCACGCTTGTTTTATTTTAGAAACTTAGCAGCACTGAGCTATCGACGCACTGTAGGCTCATAATGAAAATATCACGGCAAATATCATGCTGGGGTTTACTTAATCTAAGTTCTACAGCAACGCCACATAATAGTGATTATTGATTAAAATATCTATTTTCGCAGCACTGGCTTGTTCAGCGCTCCATTTGCTTATTGCCATATTTCCGACTGCACCTGAAAGCAGCTAATGTCGACGGGAGGTAATTAGCTGGATACCTGGGTCAGGTAGCAAATGCCACTTGGAAACACAACTCAGCCACGTTTGGTAGCTTTGACGGAGGTGCAAATTGTGAGTATTTAATATGTGTAGGATTTTTAATCGTCATTGTTCCAAATAAGCTGTGAGGATAACACACAGGTAATGTTACGATTACGTTTTTCCCACATGAACGGTTGTCACGTTTGCGTCACAGTGTCATTTCATCTGAATTCACGTTTCATACTTTTTAACTTATTCAACTCCTCCTCCAGGAGACCTTTTTGTCGTGATTGTGACTGAATAGACGACATAAGCCGGAAGACGATGACGTTTACAAACCAAGAGCAGTGACCTCATTCAACACCAGCTCTATGTACTTAAGCATATTCTTTGCCTTATTACGAGCATTCCGCTCTACCAGGAAATCCTCAAACACAAAGCCTTGATACGTCTCTGCACTCAACACTTCCACGGGTGCTTTGTGTATTTTTTTCATTCCGGAGAAGCTCGATTTTCAGATGATGCGGACAGACACCAAAGGCCGAAGTGCCTCCCCTCACAGAATAACCTACAAGTCAGATTTCCAAGCTCTCAAATGCTCATTTGATACTAGTACCTCTCAGCAACCAGGGACCGAAGCTGCTATGCTGCCAACTAATCTGTCTGATCCCGTAATGTCCCACAACAGCAGCAGCAGCAGCATAGGAGGCAGAGGGAGGCTCCACAGCAACAGAGGGACCAAAATAAGAGACAACATTTTCCTCCAGATGGATTGCCAACATCTAAAACAAGACACAAGTCCACTCTTGAGTGCTGGATCCATTCCCCAGCTTTCTCCTCAGCCTTCACCTTCACCCACACCCAGATATGCGCTCGCCAGCTCCTCATCTGTTCTGAGTACCGTAACCAGCATTTCAACTCCAGAATCCTCAATTGTAGCTCAACCATCCAGATCGGAGGAGATTGGCAGAGACATTGACAGAGCTGCTATGGCACAGAAGTTCTCTGTGACCCGGAAGTTGTTTGAAACTAAGTTGATGGATGTTGGTGAAGGGCAAGGTTTAAAAAACCTCACGGGATGGGGAAGCAAAGGGTTGGCCGACGGGAAAGGAGAGGAGATCAACCATCAGGAAAAAGAGGAGGGAGCAGGTGGAAAAGGAAAGCACGGTGAGAAGGAAGACCTGGGTCTGGACCAGGTCAAATCCATAAATGCACCCATAGTAAATATTTCCTCTCCAGATGCAAAGCCCCCTGCACATGACTCACCGATGAGTCGATTCCATCATTCAAGCCACCAGCCTCCACCACCTGTGGCAACAACTGAGCGCCTTGCACATTCTACATCAGATGGTCCTGAACAAGAGCCCAACACCCAAATGACCTCCCTTGTACCGCTCATTTCCCAATCGCTCTTCCACCTTAATGAGCAGGTACGTGATGCCGACTCCCAGTGCAAGAAAGCAACAGAAGAAGAGACGGCAGGAAGTGAAAGTCTTGATCCCTGCTTGACCTCTGAGGAGCCAGTGCGTGCTGTATTGGTGGACTTGATGAACGATTCATCAGAGAGCGATGAGCACGAAGAAGAAGGGGGAAGGAAGAATAACACAAATCTGATTAAGGATGACTGGAGACTTCATATGGACATTGTCAAACAAGAGATTATGCAGGCTTTGGTTGATGATGTTTTTGAAGACCCCTGTATGGAAACATCACCAGGATATGAATTGATTGTTGGCCCTTCCATGGCCGGGCTCAAAGGACAGCCAACATCAGAAAGTGATATTACCTCAGACGAACAGGAGAAGTTATCTACCCGCATGTCATTCAAAGCTGAGTTTAACAATGACAAGGAAGTAATGCGAGACAAGTACCGGCAAGTGAATGGACATTGGGAGGATGAAAAGGAGGAGCAGACGGAAGTGGAGACAAAGTTCAGTGCAGAGGGTGAGAAGTCAATAAAAGGGAGGATGGAGGACAAGGCTGGAAAGGAAGAGGAGGACGTCGACAAGGAAGTTGAGCTGTTGCGTGAGGGGAGAGCAGAGGATGGGAGGGCTGGTGAGGCAGAAAGCAGGCAGAACGAAGGGAGTAAACAAGGTGGGGACCTAAAACGACACGAGAATGAAGCAGATGCAACCCCCGAGTATCCAGAGGAGCATCCCAAGGAAGAGTGCAGACCAGAGGAGGGCAAGTGGAAAGATGAAGGGGGACAAGGGGACCATGCAGGGTCTGCGGGTGGGATTGAGAACAAAGCTTTTGTGTTCGACCAGGAACGGGATTTGGAGTCCAACCCGGAGATTTCCGAATCACCAAGACAGGATTCGGAAAGCTCGACAGATTATGGAAATGATCTCTCAGTGGAGTTTGAGGAAATTGACGGAATTCGGGAATTGGTCGATGAGGATGAAGGAGATGCAGAAGATCCTGGAAAGAGAAAAGTGAAGTTCTCCACTGCGCCAATAAAGGTAAAGAAATGACTCACTGCACAGCACAGGGTGATCAGGATGAGTGTGTTAATGCCAAGCAGCTCTACATGCAGAACCAAACTCATGTGGCTGCCAGTTTCAGCTGGTGTTTGACAGAAGTGGTAGCCCAAAGCCATGTTTTGTATCCACGAGGGGAGGAGGAAAGGCAAGATCACACACGTTTCTCTCAGTACACAGAGCCACGTCGATGTAACGGCATATGAACACATTCCAGTGGGTGCCCTTAGTATTAATCTTGCTCTGCACATTTACAACTCTTGAAAGCGTCTCTGGAAGCTAATCACTGACAAGGACAGATTTCTTCAAATCCTCCCATAAATTCTGCACACTTGGATCAAGTGTGTCTGACAAACACACGCTGGAAAATATGCCAATACAAACGTTATGTAGTGTCAATAGCAGCATATGTCTTGCAGTTGGCGCCGCTCACTGATTCTCACACATCCGCCGTGCTTAAAATTGATTTTCTTTTTTCACGTCGGCGTCACTGTAAGTCACCAAACACATTGATTTTTGAAACATGATTGACATCTGTTTCTTAGGTCTACAGCACCTATTCCAACATGGTGTACGACCGGCACAATGAGGATATCGACCCCGTGTCCGCTTCGGCTGAGTATGAGCTTGAGAAAAGAGTGGAGAGAATGGACGTCTTCACCGTGGAGATAGAGAAAGGTTTGCATCGTCTTCCTTGTTGATTTTCTGTCCCTCAGTTGCTTGTTGTCATATTGTCATATAGTGTCTTGTGTGCGTATCTAGCGGGACTGTGCCGCCTAAGTTAAGACTTCACAGCTGTTTCTTTCCCTCTGTTTCACCATGTATGAACAACATTCCCACAATCAATCCTCTAACTTTACAGTGAAAGTTATTACTTTACACACACACACTTGTATTTGTTTCATCTTATCAGTGTAACAGGTCCTCCAAGTTTGAGCCATTAACTCAGTGGCACGTGAGGAGTTGATGGGTCTGTTATACTACAAAGGTTCTGCAAATACAAGTATGTGTGTAAAATTCCAAACTAAGGTCACTTCCTTGATGTTGAATGTGCAGGAGATGAGGGTCTGGGCATCAGTATCATAGGTATGGGGGTCGGAGCTGACCAGGGATTGGAGAGGTTGGGAATCTTTGTCAAGACAATAACAGAAGGAGGAGCCACGGAAAAGGACGGCAGGTAATCTCTGACCTTTACTTGTTTGTTGGAGAGGAAACGTTGCTCCAATGACATAGCTTCCCTTTGGTCTACATGTGCTTGTGTGTTTTAAGGATTCACGTTAATGACCAGATAGTGGATGTGGATCGGGTGAGTTTGGTTGGAGTCTCCCAGCTGTTTGCAGCCACAGTCCTCAAGAATACTTCAGGCCTTGTCAAGTAAGTGAACCGCGGTTAACGGCTGTAGTGAGGGACATCGGACTCACTTTTACTGCTCAGCTATATCTTCGGCTATATCACTGCTATTTTAGACAGACATTTTCATATCTATTTAATGCACCCTATCCAGCACGTTTTCTATCCTGCCTTTAAATGAATTGCTTGCACCTTGTATTTCAAGTTTTCAGGTGTACTCTCAGGTACTTGGGATACCAGGTGCTAGCAATTCATTTAAAGGCAGGATAGAATACTTAGCCAAGCCCATCTCCAGCTGGGTTCACTGATTAGCTCCTCCTCTCCGTGTGTTTTCTGATCATTGGAATCAGCTGGTGCGTTGCTCTGGGTTGGAAAACAAACCCTACAGCCACTCAGCCCTCGGTGACATACATGTTTAGGACCTATATTATGTGTTTGAAGTGTTTGCTTCTATTTAGTATTGATGTTATTGTTGCTCTCAGCTCTGATCAGTGGCTCTCTTTCAGGTTTTTGATTGGTCGAGAGAAGGGGGGCGTGGAGAGCGAGGTCGCTCGCCTTATCAATGAAAGTCTGGAAATGGACAAAGCATCTACTGAGGTGTGTTAACGAAAAGAAGAGGGAGGATGTAATCCATATAAGCAGTCCATACAGTTTGTGTCACGTGTGTGTGTGTGTGTGTGTGTGTGTGTGTGTGTGTGTGTGTGTGTGTGTGTGTGTGTGTGTGTGTGTGTGTGTGTGTGTGTGTGTGTGTGTGTGTGTGTGTGTGTGTGTGTGTGTGTGTGTGTGTGTGTGTGTGTGTGTGTGTGTGTGTGTGTGTGTGTCAGAGAGGGAGCGTAGGTGGAGACGAGGACAATGATGTCAGCGTGTCAGAGAGCGGCTCATTGGATGAGGAAGAAGATGAGGAGGGGGATGTGTCTTTACTCGCCAGTCTGGACAACAACCAGCTCTGCCTCAAATACCAGCAGGTTCTTGACATCACTCAACTGAGACCACTTAAGAGCTTTAACTTATAACCCAGTGGTTCCCAAGGTGGGGGGCGCGCAGAGCTACTGCAGGGGGGCGCAGCGCGGGATCGGAAGAGTAGTGATATGAATAAGTACCGCTTCAGGTAGATGAATGAGACGATACTTCTTCGTCTCGCTGCAGGAGAATGAGCGTCCAGAGCGCGCGCCCTTCCCCCCCCCAGACTGATCAGCCATCCCTTATTGTGTTTTTTTTATATATATATATATATATAACCTTTTTGATCATACCTGATTAATAAA
Source organism: Genypterus blacodes (assembly GCF_046128005.1). Lineage (NCBI taxonomy): Eukaryota > Metazoa > Chordata > Actinopteri > Ophidiiformes > Ophidiidae > Genypterus > Genypterus blacodes. The sequence goes on from NW_027466842.1 coordinate 7,493,424, forward strand.
TAGCTCAAGTTTCACTCATACAGCTTGTCGCATCTCTTGTTCCCCTCCTCTCCTCATAGCTTCGATCAAAACTAAGAAACAAAACAGCCCATCTTCACCAAGTGGGTAAAAAGGTAGGTCACTCAGCTTAGGTTGACACACACACACACACACACACTACACACACACACACACACACACACACACACACACACACACACACACACACACACACACACACGTACAAACAAATAACGCTTCGACTTCTTCATACACAAGTTTTTCTCGCACATTTGGAACAGTTTGACCCATTTAACAGTGTATGAGATGGCTTGATGTTTGAGTTATTAGGACATGGGCAGTGTTCCAACACTTATTCACATCAGCCCTGATTCCCTCCCCCCCTTGAAGTAATCACCACTATGACATAATTGGGTTGGCGAAAGCCTTCCGGTAGCAGATCTGTCTCTTCTTTTAGCCGACTGCTTGATATTTAATTTGTGGAAGAAGTATTCAGTCATGCCAAGTAGCTATTGTTTTTTCCAATTCAAGAATGTTTCTTTGACTTTTATACATGCATACTCTGATCGCTCTTGTCTCCCAGTTGAAGGCATGTGAGGAGCAGCAGGTCTGTTGGAAGAGCCAGAGGGCTGAGTTGGAACAAAGAGCAGAGGATGGAGAAGAGAAAGCAGACAAACTAGAAAAGTATGATACTTAGTAGTGCTGTGTATCAGTGCTGTCTGTCATAGAAGTACTTTGACTGTTATTTATATGCAATTTCCGCTCTACAAATCTCCTTCTTATCAGGTACTGGCAAGAGGCCCAGACCCTGTGCAGAGTGGTGAGCCAGCGATTGGCTGATGCCCAGAGCCAATCAGAAAGCCTGGAGGTTAAATACAGCAAGGCCAAGAGACTGGTCAGGGAGTACCACAGCAGGTATTTACCCACTCCAGATAACTGTCTGACAGTGTGGAATACCCCCTCCTAACCACAAATATGTCCTCTGCATATGTACAGAGAGGAGGAGAGGGAGAGGAGAGAAAAGGCTCTGAAAAGGGAAATGGAGGAGAGAGACAGAAAACACCGGGAGATTGTGGAAAGACTGCAAATCCAGGTGAGGATCTCTGCATGGACTTACCTCACTGAAGCTGCATGTCTCTGTGCTCACTGTTCCATGCTGCTCACCACAGATTGCACAGCTGGAGAGAAAAGAGCCAGAAGCGGAAAGAAGGAATCTCTCTCTGGACACTCAAGTCACAGGTAGGCAGTCAATATGTTTATGAAGTGTCATTTGATAAAGAAAAGTAAAAAAAAAAAAAAGTTACACAATTATCTAGAATCAGGTTTTCAAACTGAAAGTACTCAAAATCAGAAATCTAATTTCCTTGCAAAGGTGCTGTGATTGAAATCCTTCATCAGCTTGTATTTGAGAAGACATTGGTAGAATGAACAGCTGAAGAGTTTCATAGCAGAGGACATGTTGTGCATTCGGGGCCAGAGGAGCACCAAGCTCCATCTGCTGTTTCTAAGATATAAGGGCAGTCGGAAAATTCTTTGAGTTAGAAGTTCTTGATAAGAAAGCCCTGTCTGTTTCTCATCTCCAGACTGGCACATCCCATTACCTGATGCAGGACGTCTAGACTCCAGCGCCCATATTGCCCGAGCTCAGCTGGCCCAGAAAACCAAGCGTCCACCCTCACGGGACAAACTTAGAGAAAGCTTCAGAAGACAGGTCAGAAGAAAACCTCATAAGTGAATAAGCAGATTTATTCTACACTGCTTTGTTTTTTTACACACATGCCTTCTGCTGCAATAGGAAGGTGAAGTCCAGAAAGCCCAGGTCAGCCAGGTGCTGTCCGCTCACACAGGGGGAGGCACCATGCAGAGGAGCAGTAGAAGTGACCTGTCCAGTCCTTCCTCTTTCTCAGCATTCAGTTCTCAACTCACATCCACGTCCGTCATCATCACTCCAATCCACAACATTGATGTCACTCCCTCATCTTGCAAATCTTCAGCATCCAGAAAATCCAAAAAGAAATTCCCAGACTTCAGGTGCAGTCTCTTGTTGTCTAGGATTTGGTTGATGATATTGATGTTGTTGCAGAATTGTGTTCTGTAAGACGGTAATCATTGCTTTATATTCCAGCGGCCTTCGGAAATCTCTTGGCAGAAGGAGAAGCGAAAAAAATGGCAGAAGGTCCACGAGCAGCAGGTGTGAAAATGTGACAGAAAGAGAAAATATAAGCCAGCAATGAACATTTAATTCCCCGATCTGACTTCACGTACGCGTGTTCAACGTTCTCCTCCAGGGGGTCGTGCAGTGACCTGGCGGACGAGCCCATCGGGGTTTCTCCAACAGGCTCGGTCACCTCCATGCCTACCTGCTTGCCGTTTCCGTGGTTCGGCGAGCGGGTACGGGAGAAGGAAGAGGAGGCGGAGAGAAGCAGGGAGAGGCTCCGGTCCGTGTCCAGCAGCAGTCTGCCGTACCTGACCACTACAGGAAGGGACGAGGTGAGAGAAAATGCCCAAGTGCTTAGACAGCGCGCTCCCCTCCCAGCTACTTTCTGTCCCTTCCTGACATAGATCCCAGGATTAGAAAATACTTTACACAACACTAAAAAATCATAGATACGCATGAAACAGATTTGAGGTCTGCAGGCAGCCTAGGTTTGTTTGTGTTGGTTCCAGAGTATTGGCTCTCCAGTGGGCAGCTCCAGCATGGTGGGTCATGTCTCTGGACACTCCCTCTCTGGACACTCGCACAATTTCACCTTTTCCTCCACAGAGGTGAGTCTGTCCTTCCCTCTCCTTCCTCTTCTCCTTACTCCTTGCTCCTCCATAGAGTGCCTGAGCCTAGACTGTTAGATTTTCCCCCCTTTGTACTCATTTTTATATATTTCCTCTTTCTGCTTTTCGCTCCAAATCTCACGGGATGTCAGACCTTGGACGACGACCCCATTACTGCTCATAACAACAACCACTGGCAAAATCGACCAGTCATGGAGTGGACCAACCAGCAAGTGTGCCTGTGGTTGATTGGCATGAACATGGACCAATACGCAGCTGAGTTTAGTGCTAGAAGTGTGGATGGGGCACAGCTTCTCAACATGGACAGTGAGAAACTGAAGGTAAGACACTTCCAACACATCTATGATAGGTATGAAACCGTATCCATCATTCCTCTTCCCCTTGACACGTTCTCTTCTCACCGGTTTCAGGCCCTCGGAGTGTGCAGCCAGAGTGACCGTTCTGCTCTGAAAAGGAGGCTGAAGGAGATAAAGAAGAGAGAGGAGAAAGACAAGAGACTGCAAGAGCAAAGGGAGAAAGGAAAGAGCGCAGTTTTGGAGCAGGACAGCGAAGGAAGAGACAAAGCAAGGATGATAATGGAGGATAAGTCTGGAAAAGAGGCCAGTCGCAGTGGCAGAACTGTGAGAACTGAGTCTCTCTTTTAAAGGAAGCTCAGACGAACACCTCAGGCCAACATCGGTTGGTTCCCTGATTTTGTCGTCACCAGCATGAGGGTATTCATGCAGGCCAATACACACAAATGTGTGTTTTAACATTATCTTAAATTATCTTTAAACTCTTAACAAAGCAACCATTTTAATATTAAATCATGTGCTAATCCAAGCACACAAATATTTGCTGTAAATGCTTTTTTATGTATTAATAAATAACGCTTTGAACCTAATGATGTTGCATTAAAAATCTTTCTACTTAACTGTCAAAAAAAGATGATGTGGATGTGACAGCAAAACCAAAATTTATTCAAGAAACACTCCTCTCTCCACTTCGCCTCTCCCCTATTTGACAGCCAGTGAATATCGACAGTTGCAGATGAGTTACACTTCCTCCACAATGAACAAAAAGAACAACAGTTAAGGCAGAGGTAAATTGTTACTAATAAAATTGAGCAAAGACACATTTTAGATGTATTCTATTTATGTATTGCATGACTCTTTGGTAGAGGTGGGACAAACTGCAGGAACACAAGTTACTCAGGTTACTGAAGTTTCAAGTCAAATGAGTCACAATTCCAGACGGTCTAATATCAGATCACTCGTGTCAAAGTCAATTTACTGTCATATTGGACATTGTAGGTTGTTAAGTACTCTGAACATGACTTGGTTCCACCTCTGCCCTCTAGCCTGAGGAGCAGGTAACAAAGTTCTCCTGACAAAGAATAAATACAAACGATTCAGCAAAATCTTTTCTTTTAAATGTACAAAAACCTAGAATCCCCCCACCCCACCCCTAAAGCAACACTGTGATTGTAATGTAAAAAGGTTCCAAAGCTGTGACAGACAGTAGTTGTGTAGGACCATCACCCATACTGCAACTCTCCCTCCAGTGACTGATAGACTCCGTCAAGATCGAAAGCAGAATATTTGATCGAGTGTGAAGTCCTACAAAATAGAAAAATTTCTGTGTATTTTGGTATTTACAGTCCACATTGCAGAGACGGGGCAGGGAGCGGTCAGGGGGAAAAAACAGTGAAATCAGGAGTTCAATAGTAAATGACAATGTCTTTGAAATCAAAATTCAAAGGCTATTAAGAATAATGTTCATTATCATGCCAGCTTGTCATCCAGGCCTTCTTTTCCAGCGTTTCCCAGTTGCCATTCCCAGAGTTTATATCTCTTTCCTCTCTTTTGATCTGTGCAGCATTGTAACTGGGAACATTGTCTTCATATTTGGCCCGCTTGAAAAAGCCACACTGCAGAGACAGACGAGAGAAACAAAGATTAAAATGTAGCTGAAGACATCTGAGAACATTCTGTTTGAAGACATTCAGAGACAGCAAAGGTGGCTGATGAAGCATTTAATGCCGTCTCAACTTAAAAGCTATCTGTGTTCCTCCACACATAAAGAAAACGTATGTCCCAGATGTTTGTTTTTCGTGTAGAGAGCCAGTGACTGTTTTGCAACAGCGACGAAAAGAAGTGAGAACAAGAGAGAAAACCAAAGAGATGCAAAAGAGCCCCGTGGTTTTGTTTCCGCCCAGCATGAAACAGCAGCATCACCTTCCTGGCCATGTGTAAACTGTAGTCATCCACACATGATCAGGTGTGAAAAAGACTCAAGCACAAACTCTTTGCAAATATAATGTCAGCTTTTAAATCTGCATTCAGCATCACATCAGCAGAATGTCACAGTTGCCTGCTACCTGGCTAATGTCAGAAAGCAGTGCCAGAGGGGAGCAAGAGAAAAAGTGTCACTTTTACACTCCTCAGGCCACATCATTTTACCCGCTCTCTTCTTTTTTATGCACTTGATGTCAGTCTCTCTTTGTCTGATGGGTGATTGTCCTCTTTTTCCTTTTTCCCAAAGACTCCACACTGAGGAGAGGCAAATTGTTAGACAATGTGTGTGAGCCTACAGTTTCAAGTGCTGGCTTTAACTGTTGGGATTAAAACTTGAAGTCTAACAGGGCAGGGGCGTCACAGTTGGGGACAGGATGAGGTCCCATGTACTTCAATCCCTTACCTTCCAGAGGAGGAAAACCAGCAGGGCCAACAACAGCAGCCCAAGAAGGATGGACACAACGATGATCCACCATGGTGTTGCTCCATGCTGGGCCTCCCGCCTCTCTGGGAACACAGTCAGCCTCACCTGGGGAAGAAAATTTTATATGTAATTATATCAAGCAACAGCTCAGGTTTTTTATGTATATGCATTACACTGAGATCTATATGAAGACCGACAAACTGCATGTTGTGCGTGAAATAATGACAACCCCATACAGGACTGTCACACACGTGTCTTATTACCTCTGTCTCTGCATTGTGCAGCACCATATTGTCACTTGCTCCATCAACCCGCAGGGAGGCCATTACTGGGATGTCTATATAATTCAGCTTTGAGAACCCCTATTTGATAAAACAAAAATCAGATGAAATAAACATTATTCAAGGTGATAGTTTAAAGTGTACATGATCATTTCTTATAATAAACAGTGTTCCATTACCTCTAGGAAGGTGCTGTTCCAGAGGCGAGCATGAAGCATAATCATTGCATTACTGTCCATGCCAAACAGGGGGCAGATCAACTCCACACATTTTGCCCCTTTGTTACATGACTGTGAACAGAGAGGAGTTTGCAGTCACCACTGGTTTCTCATAGTGGTTGTAAATTCAAATAAAACACTATAATGGATTTGAAGGAATGCTGGACATTATAACTTGCAGTGTGCCTTGGTCAAAAGACGAATTAAATGAATATTCACAGAGCAGATAACAACAGACTATAATTCAGCACTACGGTGTTACCAGAGTTTCAGTTTTCCTCTTGTCAGTTAAAAGTGCAATCGAGCCCTCGTCATGATCCTTGTTGTTTTCTATTGCTCGTCTCGTCCTGGATTTAGCTGGTTCCTACAGACAGAGCAGGACAAATACAGTTAACTATTACATTCAATTGGATTTCAAAAATAAATCAATAATTACAGCAACAAAGTGGGGGAACAAAAGTCATAATGACAGCTGGCACAGGGACTTAACCCTAACATACTCTGTCCATGCCTGCACTGACCTCTTTGAGCGTGCGAGGGTTGATCTCTCTTTCAGGGGTGCACCTTATCTGATCCACGCCTGTAGAGCTGATCTTCATCAGGTAGAGCAGCCACTTACCGTCCGATGTCTCCTTCGGCCAATTGATGACAAGGGAGGCATTGCCTAGGCCTGCCAAACGTGTTCCCAGGTTGATAACCTGCAGATCAAGACACAACCTATGTTCAGTTGCAACCATGGCTGAACTATTGTGTAAAAACTCACTACATGTTCAAGGTATAACAAACGCAATAAGCGACTGTAGCTTCTGGAACTATGGATCAGTCTGGATGCACTCACTCTGAACTGGAATTTGATGGGATTGCCCATATCACTTTCAGTCTTCATGGCACTTTCACCTTTGACAGCTCCTGAAAAGTAGGCCTGAGAAGGCAGGGCCTGCCTGGAAAGATGGAGATAAACTGTCAACAGTGTGTTAACATGTATGCAGACTTAAATATTTGTATGTGTGTTTGCATGTGTCTTACCCTGATACAGACAGTTGCAGCATGACTATCACCTTTGCTTTTGCTTTTACATGCTCTATTTTCTGCTGGTCACTTGTCCTGTTAGAACAAAGGTTACACAAAGGTTACTAACAATGTCACCCACTACATCTCTGAAGTTTAATTCACTGGAAAATGTCAAAAAGGAATAAAATCGTAAAACTGTATCATGTCGTCATTGTTGCAAGATTGAAAGCTTTACTTACGTTTCCAACTGTAGATTAATCTCCACTTCTTTAGTGGTTAGAGCGATGCCTGCTGTGTCGAGAAGTATGTAGAAGGTCGTCTACATGCACATACACAAACATAACACATACACAACAAACATGCATAATGTATCAATATTAATATTAACACATATGGGGCATACCCACAAATCACACAGAAGGTAGGCAGTGTTACCTGAGAGTCACGTTTGAAGGGATTTCCCAGCTCACAGTCAGCTCTAGATCCATCCTTATTGGCTACACAGACTACCTCCTGAAATCAATAAGTTTCAGTTAAAACGAAAACCGTGTACGTGTGACAACAAACGAGAGAGAACGACAGAGAGAGAGACATACATTAGGTGGGGCATCGAAGGCAGAGTATGTGAGGGACGGCGGGAAGGTGGCAATCACAGAGGCTTCGTGTGCATCATCTCCATTCAGGTTGGTCACCGTGATCTCCAGCGCGATGTCCGTCTGGTCGGCAAGCGAGACCACCGGCAACCCATTGTCCCTGCCGAAACATTTAGGTCATGACCCGGTGTGCTCACCTTGCTGTGCAGATCCATTTAAGACAAATAATCACATAGTGCCAATACAGCTTCTGTGTCTCTTACATGGTCAAAGGCGTGAAGACATCTTGGTCAGTTGTCCTGTGGCCATAGCGATATGTTACGAGCAAATTGCTCCGACATATATTGTCGAGGCCACAACCCTGCTTCACGAATTGCACCTGCCATTGAAAAAATGATAAATTAAACAATACTAACAGAATAAATCTCTCTATTAACTCTTCTGAACTGATAGTATGTAATTGCGCAGATTTTGGTCGTTTGTGTACTTTCAGTTCCAGAGGTTTTTACTTCTCTGGATGCTCAAGGAGTTTGTTGCAATTGAGCTTTTATCTTTGATTTGATTTTCCTTGATAAGACCAAACGACAATCAACTGTGAAAGATTGTGTCATTAACTTGATTTCAGAGCATCACCTTGTCCTGTAACTATTTCCAGATTTCCAGAAAATTCCCCAAAACAAGCAAGCATGTATTGAAACCCATTAATTTTTACTTGTGTAAAGAAAATCAGACTTTCTGGACTAAATAACAGAAAAAATAACCATGATGAGGAATAACAGCACCATTTTTATGTGAACATTTCAAACATTTTTGCTGAACTTACTCAAATTTCAGGATGTGGATGTAACCTTGTGGCACAATTATTATAAGCAAATGTAATTTTAAGGGATTAAATGCTTGTAAAAAATCCATTAAATCTAATCTGGCCATAACAATGCGACCGTAAATTCTGATGTGATGTATGGGCCAGATGCCATCCATATTTGAACCACATTCGTCTTTACAGTCTTACAAACCCTGCCAAACCTGGGCAAATATGCCTCCTTGATGCCACATCTGGGCCGGATCAGTGTGATGTGCCTGTGTAGATACACATATCACTTCAGTCCATTCATACAGTTTGATGGGCTTTACCTGAAATCCAGCTTTCGGCGGATCTTTGGCATCCAGGACAGGAGCTAGAGCAGCATTGGTGTCCTGTCTGCGTTTACGTTTAGCACCCTGGATTTCCACAGACACATCGATGGGGATTCCATGCAGCTTGTCTCGGATATTGTCCTGTAGAATAACACTGTAACATTGTAATAACATTGTACTGCACATACTGTAAATCATAATGTATATACTGTAAAATCATTCTTTGCACTACTGTATATACTCTACTATAAATACCCCTCTGTGGCATTTATTTAATAATTGTAATACACTATTTAATTAACACTTATGCACTTCTGGTTATCTGCATTCAGTTGCTTGTACCTGTCAGAATCCTAATCAGAAGAGCTTTATTGCCAAGTAGGTTTCCACTTACAAGGAATTTGTTTAGTAGTTGGTGCAATCAACATAATAAGAGCAAAAAACAATAGATTTACAAAAGAGTAAATCTAAAATAAAAATATTCACCATTATTTACAGAAAATGTAACTGTGACATGCAATGACAATAAAGTTTAATCTAATCTAAAATGTATCATTTGTATCTTATTGTGCAACAATACCCACGTCACCTTTTTTGGAGGGAATGGAGAAAGGATTCACTACCTGTATGACAATCTCACGCGTGATGCACTTCTTCTTCTCCTGGCCGTCAATGACGACGATCCCTTTGGACTCGTGGTTATGAGAAGAGCCGGTGCGCTGGGTGAAAGCCGCTCTGGGAAGGAGATTTTCAGCATCTGCCTCCAAAGTGTACGCCACGGCTGAAAGGGACACGGGCCGCAATGTAACAGAGAGACAACGAGAAAATGGATGATAGGAATAATGAGAAATGGATTAAGATTGTTCATAAATAGGTTGACTTACTCAGTTTGGGAGCATAGTTCGTAGGCATGGCTTTGTAAGAGAAACATGCCTCAACGTTCAAGCTGGGGACACAATGTAGGACAATATTAGCATTTGCACCAATAAATCATACATCAGTGAGATACAGTAGGTATTGTGATGTGTTCACCAGAAGTTGTTGCCACAATTCTTCTGTGTGAGGTCGATCTGCTTTGGCATGAACTTGATATCCTTTATGATTTTGATAACTGGACGGGCTCTAGGAGAACAGAACTCAATCAGCACTTTGATAAACCTTAGCTGCAAAGTCATATTAACTTATTGACTCGCACACCTGTAGACAAAGACAGAGTCAGAGAGGGATCCAACAGCCAGATCAGGGTAGGTGTTCCTATCCAGGTCCATGTTTCCTGCCAAGGAGTAGCCAAAGAGTTTCACACCTAGAGGTTCCCCTGACAGAATCTAAAGGAAGAGGAACACACACTTACTGTATGTATCTTGGTGAAAAAGAGCAATAATTTGGACACTGGAAGCAGTTCATTATTATCAGTTTAGTACCTGTGCATCTTTTTTGGAGTTCAGTCCTTTGTCTGATCCATGGTAAATGTAGACATTTCCTGCACCATTACTATCATAAGGAGCTCCAACTGCAACATCTGGCAGGATAAAGAACAGTGCTGATAAACATTCTCACAAATATGTACGCACACAATAACACATCACAGGTGCATCCCCAAAAATGTACATTTATGTAGCGCACTGTGTATCCACAAACACACACTCCGGCCTCACCGTCGTAACCATCCTGATTAATATCTCCTAAATTCTCCACAGACAGGCCAAACATGGAGTTCTGTGGTCCGTCAATCCTTATTGGTGTGATATCATCCCATTTTCCAGCCTTATTGATGTAAACATAGATGGCTCCTCCGATGACGCCCTCCTTCTCAAAGTACTGGGGGGCTCCCACCACTATGTCCTGCCAGCTAACACACCACAGATGGCAATGATGAGGAGCACACTGGTCAAATGAAGACATAAAGTTCTCATCTGTGTACCAATTGAGCATCAACCCACCCATCGTTATTCAGGTCCAGCACAGCCAGGTCATAGCCGAACGACGAAGCCAGCCCCTCGCCTTCTAGCGTAAACTCCTTTATCAGGATGCTGCTCGTGTCTCCGCCTTTTTTTAACAGCACGACCTCTCCGCTGTGGTGCGCTCTGGGTGCTCCTGCCACCACCGTCAGCTGGCCTTTCTTGGTCAGGCTCTTACCTGAGTCCAGAGAAAAACCTTGGAGGGTGAAGAGAATGAAAAAGAGGGAAGCACGTTTACACAGACGAACAGCGGTTGTGGGCGTACAACAGGCAACGCGCAACAAGTCGGAGCGCTGATCATGACATCCCCGCCTTTATTTTCTCTTCCTTAAAATTGGGCTAAATGTAGTGAAGTTGTGAGAATAAAGAGAAGTAAAGTGCAGGCACAGAGCGAGCTGTGTTTTACCCAGGTAGCTGTTGGGGGGGGCAGGGACCAGGTCAGGGTTCTTGCTGTTTTCATCACCTACTTCAAATGGGCCGTCGTCATAGATATCCATCTCTAACAGAGTGTCATTTTTCTGCTCCAACCGTACCACACCTGGAGGCAGAGAGAAGAATTTAAAGGTCTGTACTTGCTATAACGCCGTGCTTCTACCTGTCACACACACACTACCCTATCTACCTTTCCAGTTGTACGCTCCGGGGGCCCCAAAGATGATGTAGTGGTAGTCTTTGTCGAATGTGGCGGAGAGGCCCTGCTGGCAGGAGCCAAACATCTCATGTCCCCTTGGCCGGCTCTCGCAAAAGTGCCAGCTGCCTCCGTCTTCGCTTGACCTGGGGTCGATGGTTAGATCCTGGCTCAGCACATAGCAGCGACCTATGATGTCGCGGGATTCGATGGGTGTGTTTACGTTAGTCCGCCGTTGGTAGCGATGAGCACAGGTCTAACAGAGAAATGACAGCACACAGACAGACACTGATAAAGTTGAATAGAAATGGCCGCTTCATCAACTGCGATCAATCGAAGTGTTTTTGGTGGATTCAGGGTCAAACACACACACACACTTACCACAATCTTGCCTCCTGGCCCCTGACTGTTTACTGTCACTCCCATCCACTGATTCTCTTTGCTCTCCTTCTTTGGATCCTCTACACAGATAAAGGGAGAGAGACAGGAGGTAAAGAAATACAAAGATGCCAGTGTGACTATCAGAGTGTGTAAAATGTCCCAAAGCAATAAAGAAAACACACGAGAGAGACACACGGGACTAGACAATGTAGCTCACCTTCATTATCAAAGTCGAGTCTTTCGCAGCCAGTAGTTGAGGAGCTGATGTCACAGCTATAGAGCCCCCCGGTCACTTTAGCTTTCTGACCACTCAGGGCTTTGGCTCTTGGAGAACCGACCAGAAGTCTGAAACACACACACATGCGCAACAGGGTTAAGTCTTCGTCTTCATTATCCACACACAGTCTAAAACCGATTTGGTGAAACTGATCTCATGCAGGGTTTAAAATTGAAAGAACTTTGGCATTTCCTCTTTTTTCCATTAGATTATTATCACACATTCCAGTCCCCTGTGTCACACAACAGACATATTCACACATATACACACACACATATACACACACTCACACTCTGCAACACTCAACCAAACTGATGTTCCATGTCCTCTCCAGTCAAAGACCCCTTTCAAATGCCTGCTGTGCTTGATTGAACCACGCTCTCTTTCTCTGTCTCTCTCTTTCACACACACACACACACACATACATACATACACACATACAGTGACTGCCTTTGTGAACCAAGGACAAGGGCAAATACCACACCCAAGTCTCGGCGATGGCCATGCAGTTCCCTGGATTTCCTGCAGTATGTAAATCAAGACAACACAAGGATGTTGTCCTTTAAATTGATGCTTTGTGTAGATTTACGCAGGGAGAACACACACACACTAGCTAACAACCGCCTCTCTGTCAGCCTCAATCTCAGCTTCTCTGCGTATGTCCCAGGGACTCTCTCTGGCTCGCTTTGTCCGATCTAGTGAGATCTGGAGTTAATGTTGCGCAGCAGTCTTCATCTTTATGGCACCAGATGAGATTAAGCGAAGCCATTTTTAACTCAAATACAAACCTTTCTCAGATATCTACATCACCCAAATGGAGGCAAAGCAAACCTAATGTGATCAACTTGTTTGCAGTGTTGGCTTCAACAGTCAACCACATGTGGGAAAACATTTCAGGGAGGATAAAGGGAATTATTGTGAATCCTTTGTTATGTTCACAAATACACATTCATCTACTCTTTCGTTGCTACAGTGCCACCGTGCACATTGAGTGAAAACATAGTATCTAAGGTTCTGTCCCTTTAAGGCTCCTGACCTGCCTAATTTGCAGTATAACAGTAGTTTTAAACTGCATGTAACTATACTGAAGGCCGAACACACACTCATATGTCATGGTGTGTAGGTAGGTAAATTCAATTGTGTTACGATATTGACATAAAATGCTCGGAAGTAAAATGCTTCTAAAACTAAGCTTTTATTTATTTATTTATTTATTTATTTTGTTGCACTAGCATAGGTGATTTCTCGTTCTCGTTTCATTCTGCACTGTACTGTAACTGTTGCACAGTAATTTCCCTCAGGATAATAAACTGTTATCTTATCTTATGGCTGGTTCTGGACCTATGCATTAAGCCTACTCAAGCTTATCTTATATAGCGCTATAAAATGAGAAGATATAACAAGAAGCACAACATGTCCCCTTTAAATGTGTTTCCAGCTGCAAATTTTAACTTTAATAGAAGGAAATGCTTAAGGCCATTTCATCTAATTATGTATGCATGTATGAATGGTTTAAGAAATATGGCAGAATAAAACAACGTATAAAACTGTGTACGTAGTTGCACATCCCATCGTCTTCCCCTGTTAACCATTATTTGATAGCGAAACAGTGAGAGTGTGATGGAACTTCCCTCTAACATTCACCACACCTATTCCATGCATCATTCTTCATTCGTCATCCCGGCCCCTGACTTGACATGCCCTGCTCGTTCTGGTATCTGCCTCTACATGCAGAGAACACATATTTGCACACCATGCAATTGCGAGAGTACGTGTGTGCATGAGTCAGCACTTTCAAGGGTCTACCTCAGGTGATCAGCTTTGCCCCTGTTATCCTCTCGGGCACAGGAAGGAAGGAGAATGGAAGGAAGGAGCTCTGCCAAGACACAGCAGACTCCCAGTGGGAAATTGGGTCAGTGGGTCTGGGGGCTTAGCTGCTTAGCAGCTAAATCAACATGGATACAGTATTTACTCCAGGCTGTTTCCTTTGGGTTAGGTAACACATTTTATTGATCATAATTAATAACAGCCACATAGGATCATCTGGAGTATAATCTAAAAAAGACTCATATATATATTTATTTATAGTTTTTGCAGCACATTACTAATAAAGAGTGAAGTGCTGACATGTCAGTGTGATAGACGCACTGTGATGAGGCTGACCACTAAACCAATGACAGTGACTGACCTGTTTATCTAATCATCCACCAGCAGCAGAGGAAGAACCCAACACACAGGCTTAGTCTACAGGAAGGACCAAGACAAATACAGAGATGTTTGGCTGAATGTGTGTGTCAGGAGAGGGTGCAACCCCAACACACACGTACACACAGGCAGTCACACAGGCAGTCAGTAGCACTCGGACACACTCTCCCACCGCAGAACAAACTCCATAGCAGTCAGTACACCATTAGTGAACCATCCCATGATGAGAAGTGTGATGGTCTTTTACAGCAGCGAGCTGGCTGCCTGCAAGGGCACAGCCTGTTGCTTGGCAACAAGCCAGTGGCGCCCAATCAACTAGAGGCGTTCATCTCCAAATGGGTTGCTGTTTCAGAGGCTTTCGAGAACAACTGCTGTGATGTGTTATCAAAGTTCTCTCTCCCTCTGTCTGCCAGCTGGTGTGTGTTTCACAGTCAGAGTCCTGACTGGGTGAATAATGGGCTGTTTGGTGCCCAGATGTAACCCTGATTTATGTTCTTCTCCACATTCTTTCTTCTGTGGCCTTTCTTCTCCTCTCTCTTCCTGCTTTGATGTTGGATAACCTTGGCTCACCTGAGGGGAAGAGAGGGGATAAAGGAATTCTAAATCTCACTGTTGGGAGGGGATGGAAGGGTGTGTGTGTGTGCCGGGGGGAGGTGAGTCTTAAAAACACACAACTGGTATTCTCGCTTCAGAGTCCATCTTTTCTCTTTCAGTGTGTCTCTCTGTGCTTTATTCACGGTACATCCGTCACTGTAATACTATTGATGAGTTTGTTTTCTTCAGTGACATTTTATTTCCCATATGTGGCGTATTTACTTGCACCCACACATTTCTCACAGTAAATCCTGCATCTCCAAGCTCTTAAACTTCCTAAATTCTCTGTGTGGCTCCTCCTCCTTTTCTCTCCACTCACGTTCAGCTCTTTTCCCTCTTGACTGTTGTCAAACATACAGCTCTATTTGGCAATTATGACCGACCATGGAATGTTTCACACATGCATGCAGACAACTATGTGCACACACACATGCCTCACACAGGTTGCTCCCGCCATGTAGTCTCCTGCAGGTACATGTAACACAACGGCATGAAAGACTTTGGAAGACAGAAGTCTGAATCAAATTGGCAGGCATGCCAGGTGAATGATTGTGACTCATGGTGCACATCCAGGGGAGGCTGATAACAAGCAGGCACACACTATCTATCTGCCACGCCTCGGGTTAAGAATGTATCACTGACACTCATCAAATGACTGACAGAAAACCAACACCTCAAGGGTACAGCCACAGCCTGCATCTGCATCAATAAGAAACACAAAGAGACACAGTGTGCACTCAGCCATACATACTCCTACGAAACTCCACAACACAATCAAACCATCCACACATTCCACTTCTGTAACAGAGTGTGAACAGTATCACTGCAAAACAAACATGGCGTCCTGCTCCAACATGTTCCCCCACACACACACTCAAACTCGTATAACTCGCACAGGCTCCAAATTGCTCAAGATTAGGTCTTTCTGTATTGAATAATGGCAAGACTACATGTAATAACCCAGCAGGTACTGAAATTAGAGAATACACCAACATTAACATTATCATCACTGTGATCTCTTGAATCGGTGCCCATAAACATGCCAGCAGTGACTTCAGGAGAAATTTTGCTCCTAAATGCCAAATAGCTGTCTCACCTAAAACACTCAAAAAAGGAGAACGAGGACGCGCAATAGTGTGCGTGTGCGTGTGTGTGTGTGCGTGCGTGTGCGTGTGTGTGCTCCTCCAATATAAACTCACAAATAATTAACCTCGAAGGCAAAACTTAAAGGACAAAGATTAACAGGAGTACGAACTACAGTCGACAACTCAGAACAGGTGTACACGTTTCATTTAGCGACCTTAATCACCACTTACCGAATATTCACCTTAAACTATTCCAATGGAACCTTTAAACTTTACAAGTAGTTACTTAAATCCAGCTCCCTATAAAAAGTAAACTTACATTCTCTTATCCACCGGATTAAGTTGCCAGTGCATGGCGAGAGAGAAGCCAAACAGGCTGTCTGGCTCTCCGCTCTTTCGCAGGACATTGTCCGTGTCCAGGTTGAAAGCCGAGAATCGCCCGAGTCCCACGAGAAAGACGAGCCACAGTCCACAGAGGCTCCGAGTCCACATATCCTCCATGACGGACATACTCACGCCTTCGACTGACAAGAGTAATGACGCTGCCTGCAGGAGCCCAGGAGATTGGGAGTGTGAGTGTGTGTGAATGTTTGATCACACTTGCACCTACTTAAATTTACCCCTCCCACTGACGTGCGCGCGCACACACACACACACACACACACACACACACACACACACACACACACACACACACACACGCACACACACACACATCTTCCACAAGTCTATGGTCAATCATCCCCAAGGCTGTGTTAAAATTGTGGCTGTATTGGTGTTTAAAAAAAGTAAATGATAGATCTCTAAATATACATAATGTATAATGTAACAGAATAAAGGCTTTAGTTTAAAAACCAATGGCTCAGAGTGGGGGAGAGAGAGAGAGAGAGAGAGAGAGAGAGAGAGAGAGAGGGAGAGAGAGAGAGAGAGAGAGAGAGAGAATCCTGCCAGAAGTCCTTTAATATGTCCTGCTTGCATTGACTCTTCACTCCAGAAACAAAGGGGAAGAACATAACAGGAGATAAGACAAAGACTCCAATTAAGATGCGTACAAATAGTATCAACGAAATATGAAATTAAGTGTTTATACCCAATACATTAGCAAGCCTAACCCTAAAACCATAGTCTGAACCTAGAGATTAGTCACATTTTAAATTCTCAATCCCTTGAGTGTATCTGGCTCTGACATTATATCATTATGAGTCCTGGCCATGTCCTGGCCCATGTCCTCTGTAATGGCACATTGGATGAGTCACACAGACAGGACGGGGCACAAGCCCTCGATCACAAACGCGCTCCCTAACTACCAGGGCCTCCAAGGCATTCCTTGAGACGCTGACCCAAAGCTTGTCCTCCAAAACACAGCGTTCCTGACAGACAACGCCGGCTTTGTCCTAACAGAAAGGGCGAGTGCAGACAGAAAGGGAGAGAAACATGCAGCCCACATACAGTATAAAAGACACAAATAGTGGCAGAAGTACGGGGATACAGATGAGGGAAAGGGGATCGGTGTGATTTACATACCTGTTTTGGAACTGTAAACTCTTTTAAAGTAGAGTAATCCCTGAATCACGTGATGGAAGACTGTAACTCATCCTGTCTATTGTTGCCCTTATTATTTTGCTGTGCAGTTCATGCTGGTGTTTAGTTTTTAGTTTTTCTCTTCTCCTCTCTTCTTCTCTTCACCACAGCCTATGATGAAATTTTGTAGTAACCTACATTGCTGTTTGACATCATCCTGTCTAAAACTGTATTTACCCTATGAGATCATCCCATCAACATCATTGATGCTATCCTGGACTATGCATCCACACTAATGTGCCATGTTCTCACAACCTCCAGTGGCCGTGGCTTCCTGCTGTTTCAATTTCAATCTACTTGTACTTCATATCGCCTATTTTACCTCAAGGTCTACAAAAAAAGTTAAACAACAATAATAATATCAATACAACCCTAGAACCCTCTTTTTTTCTCTCTCTCTCTCATTTTCCCCCTCTTTCTGGATAAAAAATTATCTCCAAAATGTCTAAAACTGTATGCGCACTGTCATGTCAAATGTTTGCTTCAATAAAAAAAAATAAAAAAAAGTGCTGGACGGCACCAGCGGTTTTCTATGATTCTGTGGGCAGAAACGGGGAATCAGCCTGTTCACTGATGAGGAGCAGCGGCGTGTACAGTGAGGTGAGTGTGTGTTCAATCGTCTACGGCCTTTGCTCGGTGAGTGTGCATGGGAAAGAGACAGATAACTTACTGACAACATGCCAAGAGACGCAAGACCCGATAAATTAACAGATATATGACACTTCCTCTGCCTGACATCCATCCTCTCTTTCCCTCTCTCTCTCTCTCTCTCTCTCTCTCTCTCTCTCTCTCTCTCTCTCTCTCTCTGCTGTTTGTCTTTGCAGGATTCCCTTGGTGGCTACAATTGAGTTTCATAACTAACAAAAATTAATTCTGATAGTGCTTGTTTGTTAATCTTATCTCTTGCCCCAGTGGCGACTACACACACCACAGTATGTCAGCACCTCAGCGTCTCCCTCTTCTGTTCCTCCCTATTTGTTCTTCTCCTCCGCTGTCCCTCAGGGCAAATAAAGGTCACAGCTCTTGCCTACACACAAACACAGTGAAAAGATCAATCTGTTGACATTCAGTCTGTATGAGGACTCAGAACATACAAACATACAGTGTGTTCTGCTAAGAAGTACATTAGACAACTGCTGCTCTAAAAATGAGGGGATGTTCAATTCTAATGAAAAATGTATTACTGACATGAGTAGTAATAAATATTCTGGTCATAACACAAATAATTGCAATACATCTGCTGTGTTCATTAATAGCAGAGGAATAATTATTACCAGGGAGGGGAATACGAAGGAATGAGAGTCACAGCAATATTCTCTACAGTCATACACACACTCGCAGACACACACACACACACAGTGCCTAGACTTGCCCGAGCCACAACCCTGTGTTTGTTCTTAAAGCTGCGTCCTCAGGAACAGTAAATGAGTTGAAACACATTCTCACCTTAGGGTGTGGCATGGCCGACTCAGTGTGTTCTAGTTTGTGATGCTGTAGAAATATGTAGCCTTGGGATACTAACAAACACTAAAAGATACGCACGCACAAACCTTCATGATGATATCAACCTCCTATTCCAAGATATTTCACAACATTTAAGCATTAATTCAGTTTTTCCCAAGCCCAATTGATTATCTAAGCGGGATTGATTTTCTAAGCCTGTAAAAGTTATGACAGCAGCTTCATCTTAAGTAATTTAAGGCCCATTCTCCATTCTGATTCAGAGCAGAGAAATGGATGACACAGTTGACATCTGCAAACCATAAATGTAGAGCGATCCTCTACATTCATGGTTTTCAGTAGGGCTTAACCGCAAAGTAATGAGTGCTGATGCAGCTCTATAGGGTTTGACGATATATAGTGTATAGTCACTCCAAACAGGAAAGTATGTCATCCCAGTCTGCTGATTTCAAAGAATATACCCTTGCGTCTTTGTGGACCCACAGCTGAAATAACGTTACGTTAGACAAAATATTCACGATGACAAAACCTTAAACTCTCTTTTAATGACTTGAGTCCAGAAGAGCCTGAACAGAATAAGAATAAGCATGTTCGTGTGGAGACATGCCAAAATACACTGTGTGACAGAAGCCAAGCAAAGCTATCAGTTAGCAATCAAGTGACATTGGGGGGGACAAATGTCTTATTAACATTACCCATAGGGGTATCTGTTATTCATTGTATGGATCCTATTTTTCATAGGAGCCATGCTCTCATGGTTAAAACATACAGTCACAAACATACACACACACACACACACACACAGCTGTAACAAATCCTTCACCCTTTCTAAAGAGTGTATTGATAGTCAATAAGGACCAATTGATGTCATCTCTTGTCCACCAGTGCTGTAACACCTTGGGGACAACTGCAACCACTTTTTGTCCGTGTACCTTCTAAATGAGGGCTGGCAGAGTAAGTGTGTGTGTGTGTGTGTGTGTCTGTTCCCTTCTCTTTTGGCAGATTCAGGTCGCCAATGATACTTTGGATGGAACTTCTGTATCGATTCATTACTTTGTCTGTAATGCCATCATGGCACGAATAAAATGCATTTTGAAAATGTAAGTGGCTGCTTCATAGAATGCACACAAACACAAACACCAATACACACTCGCACCAGTGGATCCCAGTGGACTATAAGCTAGAAGCTGGCAGCTCAACAAAACAGTTTTACCCACAATGCCTTGCTCTGGCAGATAGATAGCCCTATACTTCACCGGGTAGAACTCATTGTTAATTCAGACACACATCCGACGTGTGAGGATTGTTTAAGAAATTCCTGCACTTTTCCACCACAGAGAGAAGTTCCTCCCCTTTGCAGTACTATATGGATTCACGCGCACACACACATACACACACACACACACACACACACACACACCCACACAAAACAACATCTTTAAAAGATCTGCAGTGTGTAAGAAGTAGCAGAGTCAAAGCAGAGTCCATGTTTGGATGTCCATGTCATATGGAATGTTCTTAAAATATTTGTTTATGCTGAGAAATAAAGAAATGTCACACCCCTAGAGAGGTCCAAATTCCACGTACACAAACACAAAGCATTATAACACTGTGCCCCTGAGCTGCATAACCGGTTCTCCCTGGCCAGAGCCCAGAGAGCTGGGGCGTTGTGCAGGGCAGTGGGCTCCTGTGTGTATTTCAGTGTCTGTGTGTGTTTCTCAAAAGACAACAGAGACAGATTCACCATTTATCTGGGACCTTTCCAGATGCCTTAGGCAATGCATACCATCTACACACCCTCACACAAAACACCAAACCCTCATTTCTTATTTTGGCAGTCTGCGCTCAGTACTTAGACTCGGGAATGGTGTCAAAAGGACAAACAGAGACAGAGAGGTCGGAATTCTATAATCCAGGCTACACAGGGATGTCTTTGCGCTGCAGAACTCTCCTGAAATGTATTTCCAGTGTGTTCAAAGAAAATCTGCATTCTGCCAGTGAAAGAGTCAAAATACACACACACATCTGCAAACTGACATGTGGCACGCATATACTTTCTGCACCCAGATTTAACCGCATATGCTGCAAATGTGTGTAGCTTCTTGGAATCTCTGTCATTCTCAGTGTAATTTTTGGATTTAATTGTTGTTAAAATGAAGGTTTCTGTGGACACACACTCAATAATTCTTAGACAACACAAGACATAAAGAGACACTATGGCAGAAATAGAGAAAACATTAATTAGAAATCAAATTAAGGCAAATAAACTAAGCACAGACAACAACTACAGCAACAAGGCTGGACTAAATCATTCTTTTCAATAGTAGATCCCGGAATATACACATCTATAGAAAAACAGCTATTTCACAATGTAAAGAGATATTTTAAATTCCTAGGTCCCAATTTACCGGTATATTTTGATGGGTTCTTCCCTGAATATTGCAACCCCCTTTCCCCAATTTTGATCTTAATCTGTTCAGAAGTTTTACAACTATGAACAATCAAATCATCAAACACAACAGCCTTAACACACTTTTAGACAAATACTATCCTATAAGGTGTCTACCAGTTGTGTTCAGAGTGTGCATCCTGTCTTAACTGAATTAGAAATGGGGCAGTGTAAAATGCAGTGTTTGACCCCCATTTGGGCCATTTACTGGCATCTTCTCTGCTCTGCTCTCCAACAGCATTGCTGTGTAAAGTGTATTACATGTACATTACATTCACCCATTCATACACAAGGTTTGATAGTACGAAGCTAATTCATCTCAGAGATTTTTCTCATTCAAAGGTTTTTTTGCTCATCATGACAAATAACATAGCCTGTAGCTACTTGCAGCAAGTGTTCAAGTCCAAGCAAGAAACTCAGCAGCTGTTTTGTGTGTGTGTGTGTGTGTGTGTGTGTGTGTGTGTGTGTGTGTGTGTGTGTGTGTGTGTGTGTGTGTCTGTGTGTCTGTGTGTGTCTGTGTGTCTGTGTGTCTGTGTGTGCTTGTGAATGACAGATCCATCTCAACAGGTCTGGAGATGATTTGTAAACTTGTTAATGGTATGAATCCACAGGTAACCAAGGAAACCAAAGATTCCTGCAGTCCTCTTCAGTGAAATCTCTCAGCTATGTGTGATATATCGCAAGCAGTTTCTCTCTCACTCACACACAAACACACACACACGCACAAAAAAACAGTATGTATGCACACCCATATGGTGAGAATGTGGTAGAAAACATTCATCAATTTAAAGTGGCTACAGAACAGTTTGTCATAGTAGCAGTCAAATATGTTGACATATGTGCATTCATACTGTTTTTATTGCACATGAAGGGCCATGTGAGGAATGCAGATTGCAGATAGGAAAATCACATGTAACCATATCGTCAGGATTTGTGTGTCTGCAGCAATTCGACAAAACTGTTGTAGGATCCAAACCATATATAGTATGTTTCACATTCATGCTGAGCAGAGAAGTAGCAGCAAAATAACATATTGCATTTTTATAGGTAATATATTATGTCATGTTGAAATACTGAAGAGGAGTCAAAGGAAAACAGAAGAGGGAGAGACGAAATAACAGGAATGAGTCTCAACATGCAAAAGGAGAAAATCTGCGACCACAATCCGACACCTCGCCTTACCACTCCCTGCTCCTCCCTGAATCCTCCCCGCTCACCCACCTCGACTCCCCCTCGCTGCCTGCTTCTGATCTTTGGTGTTTGCACTTTTTCCCCTTTGTCCAGAGAAAGATTGTCTTTATTTACAGATTAGCATGCACGTCAGTTTTCATGCAAACCAAGCATGTCAGTGAGGGACCATTAAGTATTGTTTACATGACTGGTGAGAGAGAGAGAGAGAGAGAGAGAGAGAGAAAGAGACAAGAGAGAGAAAGAGCGAGACCACACCCTGTGCTTCTGAAAGTTGTATTGCTTCAAACAGTCCCAATGCCCACAGCTGCAATAAATCAGAAGTGTGCAACTTTGAAAGTGTTTCTTTGCTGCTTTATCGTCATATCATATGAATCATGTCCGTGTTGGTATGACCACACCCAAGATTATCCGACCCACCTTTATTTGTAATCCTTCCTGCCGCACCTACAAACTGACATTGGCATGGGCACAACACTCGCATGCACGCACGCGTGCGCACGCACGCACGCGCGCACGCACGCACGCGGGGGACATTCTTTGAGCAAAGTGCAAAGGAAGCACTCTTAAGCTTCGGCCCATGAGTGAACCAATTGGACGGAAAGCTTCAATGCTTCAAAAAGCTTCTTCTCGCCATCACTACTGATCAGCAGCTACAGGAAACATTTATGCAAGATTTGATGTTAAAGCAATAACCTTCCAAAGGATCCTGTTGAAGCATCTACTTGGTATAAAATGCAAGGTTGAGATACTTTTACCAGCCTGGACTGTAATTGTCATTAATGCAGATATTAAACAAATTCCAAGATATGGGCTTTTGAGGTTTTCTCTAGTATAACAAAAAAATGACCGCGGGGTAAACGTTTTCAGGCGTTTTGTCAAAATTCTCAGATTTGCCCCAGATTCACATAAATTGGTGCCAGGGCAGAATGAAGGCTGTGTCTGAAATATTTACTTTCCTGCAACTTCCTTGTCCAAGATATGGGCTCTTAAGGTTTTTCCTAGTTTTACAAAACATTGACAGTATTTTTCAAGTTTTGTAAAACGATGACCCCGGGGTCAACGTTTTCAGGATTATGGCAGTATTCTTGGATTTGCCCCAAATTCGCATCAATTGATGCCAGGGCAATGTTAGCTTTGTAGCTCCTTCCTTGTCCAAGAGCGTCGGTCAATGTTTTTCAAAAATGTTCAATATTCCCCAATTTGCCCGAAATTCACACAAATTGATGACATTTCTGCCTAGATGCTGCGTCTGAAATTTTAGCTCTCTATCTCCTTCCTTGTCACAGAAATGGGTTTTTCAAGTTTTCTCCAGTTTCAAAAATCGATGAAAATTTTCAACGTTTTTCGAAAATTTTCAATATTCCCCAATGAGCCCCAAATTCACAGAAATTGATGCCATTTCTGCCTGGATGCTGTGTCTGAAATTTTAGCTCTCTATCTCCTTCCTTGTCACAGATATGGGCTTTTCAAGTGTTCTCCAGTTTCAAAAATCGATGACCCGTGGGTCAACGTTTTCCGAAAATTTTCAATATTCCCCAATTCGCCCCAAAATTACACAAATTGATGCCATTTCTGCTTGGATGCTGGGTCTGAAATTTTAGCTCTCTATCTCCTTCCTTGTCACAGATATGGGCTTTTCAAGTTTTCTCCAGTTTCAAAAATCGATGACCAGCAGGTCAACCTTTTTCAGAAAATTTTTCGATATTCCCCAATTCGCCCCAAATTTACACAAAAAGATGGCATTTCTGCCTGGATGCTGCGTCTGAAATTTTAGCTCTCTATCTCCTTCCTTGTCACAGATATGGGCTTATCAAGTGTTCTCTAGATTAAAGAATCGATGACCCGCGGGGTCAACGTTTTTCCAAAATTTTCAATATTACCCAATTTGCCCCAAATTTACAAACATTGATGGCATTTCTGCCTGGATGCTGCGTCTGAAATGCTGCGTCTGAAATTTTAGACGGGTCAACGTTTTCGGATATTTTCAATATTCCCCAATTTGCTCCAACTTTACACACATTGATGGCATTTCTGCCTGGATGCTGCGGCTGTAATTTTAGCTCTCTATCTCCTTCTTTCTGACAGATATGGGCTTTTCAAGTTTTCTCCAGTTTCAAAAATCGATGACCCTCAGGTCAACATTTTTAGAAAATTTTCGATATTCCCCAATTGGCCACAAATTCATGGCATTTCTGCCTGTATGCTGCGTCTGAAATTTTAGCTCTGTATCTCCTTCCTTGTCACAGATATGGGCTTTTCAAGTCTTCTCCAGTTTCAAAAATCTGGGGCAAATTGGGGAATATTGAACGTTTTTCGAAAATTTTCAATATTCCCCAATTTGCCCCAAATTTACAAACATTTATGGCATTTCTGCCTGGATGCTGAGTCTGAAATGCTGCGTCTGAAATTTTAGACGGGTCAACGTTTTTGGATATTTTCAATATTCCCCAATTTGCCCCAAATTTACACACATTGATGGCATTTCTGCCTGGATGCTGCACCTGTAATTTTAGCTCTCTATCTCCTTCCTTGTCACAGATATGGGCTTTTCAAGTGTTCTCCAGTTTCAAAAATCGATGACCCGTGGGTCAACGTTTTCCGAAAATTTTCAATATTCCCCAATTCGCCCCAAAATTACACAAATTGATGCCATTTCTGCTTGGATGCTGGGTCTGAAATTTTAGCTCTCTATCTCCTTCCTTGTCACAGATATGGGCTTTTCAAGTTTTCTCCAGTTTCAAAAATCGATGACCAGCAGGTCAACCTTTTTCAGAAAATTTTTCGATATTCCCCAATTCGCCCCAAATTTACACAAAAAGATGGCATTTCTGCCTGGATGCTGCGTCTGAAATTTTAGCTCTCTATCTCCTTCCTTGTCACAGATATGGGCTTATCAAGTGTTCTCTAGATTAAAGAATCGATGACCCGCGGGGTCAACGTTTTTCCAAAATTTTCAATATTACCCAATTTGCCCCAAATTTACAAACATTGATGGCATTTCTGCCTGGATGCTGCGTCTGAAATGCTGCGTCTGAAATTTTAGACGGGTCAACGTTTTCGGATATTTTCAATATTCCCCAATTTGCTCCAACTTTACACACATTGATGGCATTTCTGCCTGGATGCTGCGGCTGTAATTTTAGCTCTCTATCTCCTTCACTGTCACAGATATGGGCTTTTTATGTTTTCTCCAGTTTCAAAAATCGATGACCCGCGGGTCAACAGTTTTAGTAAATTTTCAATATTCCCCAATTTGCCCCAAATTTACACACATTGATGGCATTTCTGCCTGGATGCTGCGTCTGAAATTTTAGCTCTCTATCTCCTTCTTTCTGACAGATATGGGCTTTTCAAGTTTTCTCCAGTTTCAAAAATCGATGACCCTCAGGTCAACATTTTTAGAAAATTTTCGATATTCCCCAATTGGCCACAAATTCATGGCATTTCTGCCTGTATGCTGCGTCTGAAATTTTAGCTCTGTATCTCCTTCCTTGTCACAGATATGGGCTTTTCAAGTCTTCTCCAGTTTCAAAAATCTGGGGCAAATTGGGGAATATTGAACGTTTTTCGAAAATTTTCAATATTCCCCAATTTGCCCCAAATTTACAAACATTTATGGCATTTCTGCCTGGATGCTGAGTCTGAAATGCTGCGTCTGAAATTTTAGACGGGTCAACGTTTTTGGATATTTTCAATATTCCCCAATTTGACCCAAATTTACACAGATTGATGGCATTTCTGCCTGGATGCTGCACCTGTAATTTTAGCTCTCTATCTCCTTCCTTGTCACAGATATGGGCTTTTCAAGTTTTCTCCAGTTTCAAAAATCGATGACCCTCAGGTCAACATTTTTAGAAAATTTTCAATATTCCCCAATTGGCCCCAAATTCATGGCATTTCTGCCTGTATGCTGCGTCTGAAATTTTAGCTCTCTATCTCCTTCCTTGTCACAGATATGAGCTTTTCAAGTTTTCTCCAGTTTCAAAAATCGATGACCCTCAGGTCAACATTTTTTGGAAAAATTTCAATATTCCCCAATTTGCTCCAAATTTACACAAATTTATAGCATTTCTGCCTGGATGCTGCGTCTGAAATTTTAGCTCTTTATCTCCTTCCTTGTCACATAAATGGGCTTTTCAAGTTTTCTCCAGTTAAAAAAATCGATGAACGATTTTTGGAAAATTTTCAATATTACCCAATTTGCCCCAAATTCACACAAATTGATGCCATTCCTGCCTGGATGCTGCGTCTGAAAGTGTAGCTCTCCATCTCCTTCCTTGTCACAGATATGGGCTTTCCAAGTTTTGCCCAGTTTCAAAAATCGATGACCCGCGGGTCAACAGTTTTAGTAAATTTTCAATATTCCCCAATTTGCCCCAAATTTACACACATTGATGGCATTTCTGCCTGGATGCTGCGTCTGAAATTTTAGCTCTCTATCTCCTTCTTTCTGACAGATATGGGCTTTTCAAGTCTTCTCCAGTTTCAAAAATCGATGACCCTCAGGTCAACATTTTTAGAAAATTTTCAATATTCCCCAATTGGCCCTAAATTCATGGCATTTCTGCCTGTATGCTGCGTCTGAAATTTTAGCTCTGTATCTCCTTCCTTGTCACAGATATGGGCTTTTCAAGTCTTCTCCAGTTTCAAAAATCTGGGGCAAATTTGGGAATATTGAACGTTTTTCGAAAATTTTCAATATTCCCCAATTTGCCCCAAATTTACAAACATTTATGGCATTTCTGCCTGGATGCTGCGTCTGAAATGCTGCGTCTGAAATTTTAGACGGGTCAACGTTTTTGGATATTTTCAATATTCCCCAATTTGCCCCAAATTTACACACATTGATGGCATTTCTGCCTGGATGCTGCGTCTGTAATTTTAGCTCTCTATCTCCTTCCTTGTCACAGATATGGGCTTTTCAAGTTTTCTCCAGTTTCAAAAAAAGATGACCCTCAGGTCAACATTTTTAGAAAATTTTCAATATTCCCCAATTGGCCCCAAATTCATGGCATTTCTGCCTGTATGCTGCGTGTGAAATTTTAGCTCTCTATCTCCTTCCTTGTCACAGATATGAGCTTTTCAAGTTTTCTCCAGTTTCAAAAATCGATGACCCTCAGGTCAACATTTTTTGGAAAAATTTCAATATTCCCCAATTTGCTCCAAATTTACACAAATTGATAGCATTTCTGCCTGGATGCTGCGTCTGAAATTTTAGCTCTTTATCTCCTTCCTTGTCACAGATATGGGCTTTTCAAGTTTTCTCCAGTTAAAAAAATCGATGAACGATTTTTGGAAAATTTTCAATATTACCCAATTTGCCCCAAATTCACACAAATTGATGCCATTCCTGCCTGGATGCTGCGTCTGAAATTTTAGCTCTCCATCTCCTTCCTTGTCACAGATATGGGCTTTTCAAGTTTTCTCCGGTTTTAAAAAACGATGACAATTTTTGGAAAATGTTCAATATTCCCCAATTTGCCCCAAATTCACACAAATTGATGACATTTCTGCCTAGATGCTGCGTCTGAAATTTAAGCTCTCTATCTCCTTCCTTGTCACAGAAATGGGTTTTTCAAGTTTTCTCCAGTTTCAAAAATCGATGAAAATTTTCAACGTTTTTCGAAAATTTTCAATATTCCCCAATGAGCCCCAAATTCACACAAATTGATGCCATTTCTGCCTGGAAGCTGTGTCTGAAATTTTAGATTTCTATCTCCTTCCTTGTCACAGATATGGGCTTTTCAAGTGTTCTCCAGTTTCAAAAATCAATGACCCACGGGGCAACGTTTTTCGAAAATTTTTGATATTCCCCAAATTCACACAAATTGATGGCATTTCTGCCTGGATGCTGCGTCTGATATTTTAGCTCTGTATCTCCTTCCTTGTCACAGATATGGGCTTTTCAAGTTTTCTAAGGTTTCAAAAATCTGGGGCAAATTGGGGAATATTGAAAGTTTTTCGAAAATTTTCAATATTCCCCAATTTGCCCCAAATTTACACACATTGATGGCTTTCTGCCTGGATGCTGCGTCTGAAATTTTAGCTCTCTATCTCCTTCTTCTGACAGATATGGGCTTTTCAAGTTTTCTCCAGTTTCAAAAATCGATGACCCGCGGGTTAACATTTTTAGAAAATTTTCAATATTCCCCAATTTGCCCCAAATTTACACACATTGATGGCATTTCTGCCTGGATGCTGCGTCTGAAATTTTAGCTCTCTATCTCCTTCCATGGCACAGATATGGGCTTTTCAAGTTTTCTCTAGTTTCATAAATCGATAACCCGTGGGTCAACGTTTTTCGAAAATTTTTGATATTACCCAAATTCACACAAATTGATGGCATTTCTGCCTGGATGCTGCGTCTGAAATTTTAGCTCTGTATCTCCTTCCTTGTCACAGATATGGGCGTTTCAAGTCTTCTCCAGTTTCAAAAATCTGGGGCAAATTGGGGAATATTGAACGTTTTTCGAAAATTTTCAATATTCCCCAATTTGCCCCAAATTTACAAACATTGATGGCATTTCTGCCTGGATGCTGCGTCTGAAATGCTGCGTCTGAAATTTTAGACGGGTCAACGTTTTCGGATATTTTCAATATTCCCCAATTTGCTCCAACTTTACACACATTGATGGCATTTCTGCCTGGATGCTGCGCCTGTAATTTTAGCTCTCTATCTCCTTCTTTGTGACAGATATGGGCTTTTCAAGTTTTCTCCAGTTTCAAAAATCGATGACCCGCGGGTCAACATTTTTAGAAAATTTTCAATATTCCCCAATTTGACCCAAATTTACGCACATTGATGGCATTTCTGCCTGGATGCTGCGTCTGAAATTTTAGCTCTCTATCTCCTTCCATGGCACAGATATGGGCTTTTCAAGTTTTCTCTAGTTTCAAAAATCGATAACCCGTGGGTCAACATTTTTTGAAAATTTCCAATATTCCCCAATTTGCCCCAAATTTACAAACATTGATGGCATTTCTGCCTGGATGCTGCGTGTGAAATGCTGCGTCTGAAATTTTAGACGGGTCAACGTTTTCTAGGATATTTTCAATATTCCCCAATTTGCCCCAAATTTACACACATTGATGGCATTTCTGCCTGGATGCTGCGCCTGTAATTTTAGCTCTCTATCTCCTTCCTTGTCACAGATATGGGCTTTTCAAGTTTTCTCCAGTTTGTAAAATCGATGACCCGCGGGTCAACATTTTTAGAAAATTTTCAATATTCCCCAATTTGCCCCAAATTTACACACATTGATGGCATTTCTGCCTGGATGCTGCGTCTGAAATTTTAGCTCTCTATCTCCTTCCATGGCACAGATATGGGCTTTTCAAGTTTTCTCTAGTTTCAAAAATCGATAACCCGTGTGTCGACGTTTTTCGAAAATTTTCGATATTCCCCAAATTCACAGAAATTGATGGCATTTCTGCCTGGATGCTGCATCTGATATTTTAGCTCTCTATCTCCTTCTTTGTGACAGATATGGGCTTTTCAAGTTATCTCCAGTTTCAAAAATCGATGACCCGCGGGTCAACATTTTTAGAAAATTTTCAATATTCCCCAATTTGACCCAAATTTACGCACATTGATGGCATTTCTGCCTGGATGCTGCGTCTGAAATTTTAGCTCTCTATCTCCTTCCATGGCACAGATATGGGCTTTTCAAGTTTTCTCTAGTTTCAAAAATCGATAACCCGTGGGTCAACATTTTTTGAAAATTTCCAATATTCCCCAATTTGCCCCAAATTTACAAACATTGATGGCATTTCTGCCTGGATGCTGCGTGTGAAATGCTGCGTCTGAAATTTTAGACGGGTCAACGTTTTCTAGGATATTTTCAATATTCCCCAATTTGCCCCAAATTTACACACATTGATGGCATTTCTGCCTGGATGCTGCGCCTGTAATTTTAGCTCTCTATCTCCTTCCTTGTCACAGATATGGGCTTTTCAAGTTTTCTCCAGTTTCAAAAATCGATGACCCTCAGGTCAACATTTTTTGGAAAATTTTCAATATTCCCCAATTTGCTCCAAATTTACACAAATTGATAGCATTTCTGCCTGGATGCTGCGTCTGAAATTTTAGCTCTTTATCTCCTTCCTTGTCACAGATATAGGCTTTTCAAGTTTTCTCCAGTTTCAAAAATTGATGAACGATTTTTGGAAAATTTTCAATATTCCCCAATTTGCCCCAAATTCACACAAATCGATGCCATTCCAGCCTGGATGCTGCGTCTGAAATTTTAGCTCTCTATTTCCTTCCTTGTCACAGATATGGGCTTTTTATTTTTTCTCCAGTTTCAAAAATCGATGACCCGCGGGCCAACAGTTTGAGTAAATTTTCAATATTCCCCAATTTGCCCCAAATTTACACACATTGATGGCATTTCTGCCTGGATGCTGCGTCTGAAATTTTAGCTCTCTATCTCCTTCTTTCTGACAGATATGGGCTTTTCAAGTTTTCTCCAGTTTGTAAAATCGATGACCCGCGGGTCAACATTTTTAGAAAATTTCCAATATTCCCCAATTTGCCCCAAATTTACAAACATTGATGGCATTTCTGCCTGGATGCTGCGTGTGAAATGCTGCGTCTGAAATTTTAGACGGGTCAACGTTTTCTAGGATATTTTCAATATTCCCCAATTTGCCCCAAATTTACACACATTGATGGCATTTCTGCCTGGATGCTGCGCCTGTAATTTTAGCTCTCTATCTCCTTCCTTGTCACAGATATGGGCTTTTCAAGTTTTCTCCAGTTTCAAAAATCGATGACCCTCAGGTCAACATTTTTTGGAAAATTTTCAATATTCCCCAATTTGCTCCAAATTTACACAAATTGATAGCATTTCTGCCTGGATGCTGCGTCTGAAATTTTAGCTCTTTATCTCCTTCCTTGTCACAGATATAGGCTTTTCAAGTTTTCTCCAGTTTCAAAAATTGATGAACGATTTTTGGAAAATTTTCAATATTCCCCAATTTGCCCCAAATTCACACAAATCGATGCCATTCCAGCCTGGATGCTGCGTCTGAAATTTTAGCTCTCTATTTCCTTCCTTGTCACAGATATGGGCTTTTTATTTTTTCTCCAGTTTCAAAAATCGATGACCCGCGGGCCAACAGTTTGAGTAAATTTTCAATATTCCCCAATTTGCCCCAAATTTACACACATTGATGGCATTTCTGCCTGGATGCTGCGTCTGAAATTTTAGCTCTCTATCTCCTTCTTTCTGACAGATATGGGCTTTTCAAGTTTTCTCCAGTTTGTAAAATCGATGACCCGCGGGTCAACATTTTTAGAAAATTTTCAATATTCCCCAATTTGCCCCAAATTTACACACATTGATGGCATTTCTGCCTGGATGCTGCGTCTGAAATTTTAGCTCTCTATCTCCTTCCATGGCACAGATATGGGCTTTTCAAGTTTTCTCTAGTTTCAAAAATCGATAACCCGTGTGTCGACGTTTTTCGAAAATTTTCGATATTCCCCAAATTCACAGAAATTGATGGCATTTCTGCCTGGATGCTGAATCTGATATTTTAGCTCTCTATCTCCTTCTTTGTGACAGATATGGGCTTTTCAAGTTTTCTCCAGTTTCAAAAATCGATGACCCGCGGGTCAACATTTTCAGAAAATTTTCAATATTCCCCAATTTGACCCAAATATACGCACATTGATGGCATTTCTGCCTGGATGCTGCGTCTGAAATTTTAGCTCTCTATCTCCTTCCATGGCACAGATATGGGCTTTTCAAGTTTTCTCTAGTTTCAAAAATCGATAACCCGTGGGTCAACATTTTTTGAAAATTTCCAATATTCCCCAATTTGCCCCAAATTTACAAACATTGATGGCATTTCTGCCTGGATGCTGCGTGTGATATGCTGCGTCTGAAATTTTAGACGGGTCAACGTTTTCTAGGATATTTTCAATATTCCCCAATTTGCCCCAAATTTACACACATTGATGGCATTTCTGCCTGGATGCTGCGTCTGAAATTTTAGCTCTTTATCTCCTTCCTTGTCACAGATATAGGCTTTTCAAGTTTTCTCCAGTTACAAAAATCGATGAACGATTTTTGGAAAATTTTCAATATTCCCCAATTTGCCCCAAATTCACACAAATCGATGCTATTCCAGCCTGGATGCTGCGTCTGAAATTTTAGCTCTCTATCTCCTTCCTTGTCACAGATATGGGCTTTTTATTTTTTCTCCAGTTTCAAAAATCGATGACCCGTGGGCCAACAGTTTGAGTAAATTTTCAATATTCCCCAATTTGCCCCAAATTTACACACATTGATGGCATTTCTGCCTGGATGCTGCGTCTGAAATTTTAGCTCTCTATCTCCTTCTTTCTGACAGATATGGGCTTTTCAAGTTTTCTCCAGTTTGTAAAATCGATGACCCGCGGGTCAACATTTTTAGAAAATTTTCAATATTCCCCAATTTGCCCCAAATTTACACACATTGATGGCATTTCTGCCTGG
This sequence comes from Genypterus blacodes, assembly GCF_046128005.1. Classification (NCBI taxonomy): domain Eukaryota; kingdom Metazoa; phylum Chordata; class Actinopteri; order Ophidiiformes; family Ophidiidae; genus Genypterus; species Genypterus blacodes. Next base: position 7,526,445 of record NW_027466842.1, read on the forward strand.
ATGCTGCGTCTGAAATTTTAGCTCTCTATCTCCTTCCATGGCACAGATATGGGCTTTTCAAGTTTTCTCTAGTTTCAAAAATCGATAACCCGTGTGTCGACGTTTTTCGAAAATTTTCGATATTCCCCAAATTCACACAAATTGATGGCATTTCTGCCTGGATGCTGCATCTGATATTTTAGCTCTGTATCTCCTTCCTTGTCACAGATATGGGCTTTTCAAGTGTTCTAAGGTTTCAAAAATCTGGGGCAAATTGGGGAATATTGAACGTTTTTCGAAACTTTTCAATATTCCCCAATTTGCCCCAAATTTACACACATTGATGGCATTTCTGCCTGGATGCTGCGTCTGAAATTTTAGCTCTCTATCTCCTTCTTTCTGACAGATATGGGCTTTTCAAGTTCATCCAGTTTCAAAAATCGATGACCCGCGGGTCAACATTTTGAGAAAATTTTCAATATTCCCCAATTTGCCCCAAATTTACACACATTGATGGCATTTCTGCCTGGATGCTGCGTCTGAAATTGTAGCTCTCTATCTCCTTCCTTGTCACAGATATGGGCTTTTCAAGTTCATCCAGTTTCAAAAATTGATGACCCGCGGGTCAATGTTTTTCCCAAAATTTAAATATTCCCCAATTTGCCCCAAATTTACACAAATTGATGGCATTTCTGCCTGGATGCTGCGTCTGAAATTGTAGCTCTCTATCTTCTTCCTTGTCACAGATATGGGCTTTTCAAGTTTTCTCCACTTTCAAAAATTGATGACCGGTGGGTCAACATTTTGCCAAGATTTTCAATATTCCCCAATTTGCCCCAAATTTACACACATTGATGACATTTCTGCCTGGATGCTGCGTCTGAAATTTTAGCTCTCTATCTCCTTCCTTGTCACAGATATGGGCTTTTCAAGTTTTCTCCAGTTTCAAAAATCGATGACCCGCGGGTCAACGTTTTTCGAAAATTTTCAATATTCCCCAATTTGCCCCAGATTTACACACATTGATGGCATTTCTGCCTGGATGCTGCGTCTGAAATTTTAGCTCTCTTTCTCCTTCCTTGTCACAGATATGGGCTTTTAGAATTTTCTCCACTTTCAGAAATCGATGACCCGGGTCAACATTTTAGGAAAATTTTAAATATTCCCCAATTTGCCCCAAATTTACACAAATTGATGGCATTTCTGCCTAGATGCTGCGTCTGAAATTTTAGCTCTCTATCTCCTTCCTTGTCACAGATATGGGCTTTTCAAGTTCATCCAGTTTCAAAAATCGATGACCCGCGGGTCAATGTTTTTCCCAAAATTTAAATATTCCCCAATTTGCCCCAAATTTACACAAATTGATGGCATTTCTGCCTGGATGCTGCGTCTGAAATTGTAGCTCTCTATCTTCTTCCTTGTCACAGATATGGGCTTTTCAAGTTTTCTCCACTTTTAAAAATCGTTGACCCCCGTGTCAACATTTCTAGAAAATTTTCAATATTCCCCAATTTGCCCAAAATTTACACACATTGATGGCATTTCTGCCTGGATGCTGCGTCTGAAATTTTGGCTCTCTATCACCTTCCTTGTCACAGATATGGGCTATTCAAGTTTTCTCCACTTTCAAAAATTGATGACCGGTGGGTCAACATTTTGCCAAAATTTTCAATATTTCCCAATTGGCCCCAAATTTACACACATTGATGGCATTTCTGCCTGGATGCTGCGTCTGAAATTTTAGCTCTCTACCTCCTTCCTTGTCACAGATATGGGCTTTTCAAGTTTTCTCCAGTTTCAAAAATCGATGACCCGCGGGTCAACATTTTTAGAAAATTTTCAATATTCCCCAATTTGCCCCAAATTTACACAATTTGATGGCATTTCTGCCTAGATGCTGCGTCTGAAATTTTAGCTCTCTATCTCCTTCTTTGTCACAGATATGGGCTTTTCAAGTTTATCTAGTTTCAAAAATCGATGACCCGCGGGTCAACATTTTTAGAAAATTTTCAATATTCCCCAACTTGCCCCAAATTTACATACATTGATTGCATTTCTGCCTGGATGCTGCGCCTGAAATTTAAGCTCTCTATCTCCTTCCTTGTCCAAAATATGGGCTTTTCAAGTTTTCTCTAGTTACAAAAATCGATGAACGATTTTTGGAAAATTTTCAATATTCCCCAATTTGACCCAAATTTACGCACATTGATGGCATTTCTGCCTGGATGCTGCGTCTGAAATTTTAGCTCTCTATCTCCTTCCATGGCACAGATATGGGCTTTTCAAGTTTTCTCTAGTTTCAAAAATCGATAACCCGTGGGTCAAAATTTTTTGAAAATTTCCAATATTCCCCAATTTGCCCCAAATTTACAAACATTGATGGCATTTCTGCCTGGATGCTGCGTGTGAAATGCTGCGTCTGAAATTTTAGACGGGTCAACGTTTTCTAGGATATTTTCAATATTCCCCAATTTGCCCCAAATTTACACACATTGATGGCATTTCTGCCTGGATGCTGCGCCTGTAATTTTAGCTCTCTATCTCCTTCCTTGTCACAGATATGGGCTTTTCAAGTTTTCTCCAGTTTCAAAAATTGATGACCCTCAGGTCAACATTTTTTGGAAAATTTTCAATATTCCCCAATTTGCTCCAAATTTACACAAATTGATAGCATTTCTGCCTGGATGCTGCGTCTGAAATTTTAGCTCTCTATCTCCTTCCTTGTCACAGATATGGGCTTTTCAAGTTTTCTCCACTTTCAAAAAGTGATGACCGGTGGGTCAACATTTTGCGAACATTTTCAATATTCCCCAATTTGCCCCAAATTTACACAATTTGATGGCATTTCTGCCTGGATGCTGCGCCTGAAATTTTAGCTCTCTATCTCCTTCCTTGTCACAGATATGGGCTTTTCAAGTTCATCCAGTTTCAAAAATTTATGACCCGCGGGTCAATGTTTTTCCCAAAATTTAAATATTCCCCAATTTGCCCCAAATTTACACAAATTGATGGCATTTCTGCCTGGATGCTGCGTCTGAAATTGTAGCTCTCTATCTTCTTCCTTGTCACAGATATGGGCTTTTCAAGTTTTCTCCACTTTCAAAAATTGATGACCGGTGGGTCAACATTTTGCCAAGATTTTCAATATTCCCCAATTTGCCCCAAATTTACACACATTGATGGCATTTCTGCCTGGATGCTGCGTCTGAAATTTTAGCTCTCTATCTCCTTCCTTGTCACAGATATGGGCTTTTCAAGTTTTCTCCAGTTTCAAAATTTGATGACCCGCGGGTCAACGTTTTTCGAAAATTTTCAATATTCCCCAATTTGCCCCAGATTTACACACATTGATGGCATTTCTGCCTGGATGCTGCGTCTGAAATTTTAGCTCTCTTTCTCCTTCCTTGTCACAGATATGGGCTTTTAGAATTTTCTCCACTTTCAGAAATCGATGACCCGGGTCAACATTTTAGGAAAATTTTAAATATTCCCCAATTTGCCCCAAATTTACACAAATTGATGGCATTTCTGCCTAGATGCTGCGTCTGAAATTTTAGCTCTCTATCTCCTTCCTTGTCACAGATATGGGCTTTTCAAGTTCATCCAGTTTCAAAAATCGATGACCCGCGGGTCAATGTTTTTCCCAAAATTTAAATATTCCCCAATTTGCCCCAAATTTACACAAATTGATGGCATTTCTGCCTGGATGCTGCGTCTGAAATTGTAGCTCTCTATCTTCTTCCTTGTCACAGATATGGGCTTTTCAAGTTTTCTCCACTTTTAAAAATCGTTGACCCCCGTGTCAACATTTCTAGAAAATTTTCAATATTCCCCAATTTGCCCCAAATTTACACACATTGATGGCATTTCTGCCTGGATGCTGCGTCTGAAATTTTGGCTCTCTATCACCTTCCTTGTCACAGATATGGGCTTTTCAAGTTTTCTCCACTTTCAAAAATCGTTGACCCCCGTGTCAACATTTTGCCAAAATTTTCAATATTCCCCAATTTGCCCCAAATTTACACAATTTGATGGCATTTCTGCCTGGATGCTGCGCCTGAAATTTTAGCTCTCTATCTCCTTCCTTGTCACAGATATGGGCTTTTCAAGTTCATCCAGTTTCAAAAATTGATGACCCGCGGGTCAATGTTTTTCCCAAAATTTAAATATTCCCCAATTTGCCCCAAATTTACACAAATTGATGGCATTTCTGCCTGGATGCTGCGTCTGAAATTGTAGCTCTCTATCTTCTTCCTTGTCACAGATATGGGCTTTTCAAGTTTTCTCCACTTTCAAAAATTGATGACCGGTGGGTCAACATTTTGCCAAGATTTTCAATATTCCCCAATTTGCCCCAAATTTACACACATTGATGGCATTTCTGCCTGGATGCTGCGTCTGAAATTTTAGCTCTCTATCTCCTTCCTTGTCACAGATATGGGCTTTTCAAGTTTTCTCCAGTTTCAAAATTTGATGACCCGCGGGTCAACGTTTTTCGAAAATTTTCAATATTCCCCAATTTGCCCCAGATTTACACACATTGATGGCATTTCTGCCTGGATGCTGCGTCTGAAATTTTAGCTCTCTTTCTCCTTCCTTGTCACAGATATGGGCTTTTAGAATTTTCTCCACTTTCAGAAATCGATGACCCGGGTCAACATTTTAGGAAAATTTTAAATATTCCCCAATTTGCCCCAAATTTACACAAATTGATGGCATTTCTGCCTAGATGCTGCGTCTGAAATTTTAGCTCTCTATCTCCTTCCTTGTCACAGATATGGGCTTTTCAAGTTCATCCAGTTTCAAAAATCGATGACCCGCGGGTCAATGTTTTTCCCAAAATTTAAATATTCCCCAATTTGCCCCAAATTTACACAAATTGATGGCATTTCTGCCTGGATGCTGCGTCTGAAATTGTAGCTCTCTATCTTCTTCCTTGTCACAGATATGGGCTTTTCAAGTTTTCTCCACTTTTAAAAATCGTTGACCCCCGTGTGAACATTTCTAGAAAATTTTCAATATTCCCCAATTTGCCCAAAATTTACACACATTGATGGCATTTCTGCCTGGATGCTGCGTCTGAAATTTTGGCTATCTATCACCTTCCTTGTCACAGATATGGGCTTTTCAAGTTTTCTCCACTTTCAAAAATTGATGACCGGTGGGTCAACATTTTGCCAAAATTTTCAATATTTCCCAATTGGCCCCAAATTTACACACATTGATGGCATTTCTGCCTGGATGCTGCGTCTGAAATTTTAGCTCTCTACCTCCTTCCTTGTCACAGATATGGGCTTTTCAAGTTTTCTCCAGTTTCAAAAATCGATGACCCGCGGGTCAACACTTTTCGAAAATTTTCAATATTCCCCAATTTGCCCCAAATTTACACAATTTGATGGCATTTCTGCCTGGATGCTGCGTCTGAAATTGTAGCTCTCTATCTTCTTCCTTGTCACAGATATGGGCTTTTCAAGTTTTCTCCACTTTCAAAAATTGATGACCGGTGGGTCAACATTTTGCCAAGATTTTCAATATTCCCCAATTTGCCCCAAATTTACACACATTGATGGCATTTCTGCCTGGATGCTGCGTCTGAAATTTTAGCTCTCTATCTCCTTCCTTGTCACAGATATGGGCTTTTCAAGTTTTCTCCAGTTTCAAAATTTGATGACCCGCGGGTCAACGTTTTTCGAAAATTTTCAATATTCCCCAATTTGCCCCAGATTTACACACATTGATGGCATTTCTGCCTGGATGCTGCGTCTGAAATTTTAGCTCTCTTTCTTCTTCCTTGTCACAGATATGGGCTTTTAGAATTTTCTCCACTTTCAGAAATCGATGACCCGGGTCAACATTTTAGGAAAATTTTAAATATTCCCCAATTTGCCCCAAATTTACACAAATTGATGGCATTTCTGCCTAGATGCTGCGTCTGAAATTTTAGCTCTCTATCTCCTTCCTTGTCACAGATATGGGCTTTTCAAGTTCATCCAGTTTCAAAAATCGATGACCCGCGGGTCAATGTTTTTCCCAAAATTTAAATATTCCCCAATTTGCCCCAAATTTACACAAATTGATGGCATTTCTGCCTGGATGCTGCGTCTGAAATTGTAGCTCTCTATCTTCTTCCTTGTCACAGATATGGGCTTTTCAAGTTTTCTCCACTTTTAAAAATCGTTGACCCCCGTGTCAACATTTCTAGAAAATTTTCAATATTCCCCAATTTGCCCCAAATTTACACACATTGATGGCATTTCTGCCTGGATGCTGCGTCTGAAATTTTGGCTCTCTATCACCTTCCTTGTCACAGATATGGGCTTTTCAAGTTTTCTCCACTTTCAAAAATCGTTGACCCCCGTGTCAACATTTTGCCAAAATTTTCAATATTCCCCAATTTGCCCCAAATTTACACAATTTGATGGCATTTCTGCCTGGATGCTGCGCCTGAAATTTTAGCTCTCTATCTCCTTCCTTGTCACAGATATGGGCTTTTCAAGTTCATCCAGTTTCAAAAATTGATGACCCGCGGGTCAATGTTTTTCCCAAAATTTAAATATTCCCCAATTTGCCCCAAATTTACACAAATTGATGGCATTTCTGCCTGGATGCTGCGTCTGAAATTGTAGCTCTCTATCTTCTTCCTTGTCACAGATATGGGCTTTTCAAGTTTTCTCCACTTTCAAAAATTGATGACCGGTGGGTCAACATTTTGCCAAGATTTTCAATATTCCCCAATTTGCCCCAAATTTACACACATTGATGGCATTTCTGCCTGGATGCTGCGTCTGAAATTTTAGCTCTCTATCTCCTTCCTTGTCACAGATATGGGCTTTTCAAGTTTTCTCCAGTTTCAAAATTTGATGACCCGCGGGTCAACGTTTTTCGAAAATTTTCAATATTCCCCAATTTGCCCCAGATTTACACACATTGATGGCATTTCTGCCTGGATGCTGCGTCTGAAATTTTAGCTCTCTTTCTCCTTCCTTGTCACAGATATGGGCTTTTAGAATTTTCTCCACTTTCAGAAATCGATGACCCGGGTCAACATTTTAGGAAAATTTTAAATATTCCCCAATTTGCCCCAAATTTACACAAATTGATGGCATTTCTGCCTAGATGCTGCGTCTGAAATTTTAGCTCTCTATCTCCTTCCTTGTCACAGATATGGGCTTTTCAAGTTCATCCAGTTTCAAAAATCGATGACCCGCGGGTCAATGTTTTTCCCAAAATTTAAATATTCCCCAATTTGCCCCAAATTTACACAAATTGATGGCATTTCTGCCTGGATGCTGCGTCTGAAATTGTAGCTCTCTATCTTCTTCCTTGTCACAGATATGGGCTTTTCAAGTTTTCTCCACTTTTAAAAATCGTTGACCCCCGTGTCAACATTTCTAGAAAATTTTCAATATTCCCCAATTTGCCCCAAATTTACACACATTGATGGCATTTCTGCCTGGATGCTGCGTCTGAAATTTTGGCTCTCTATCACCTTCCTTGTCACAGATATGGGCTTTTCAAGTTTTCTCCACTTTCAAAAATTGATGACCGGTGGGTCAACATTTTGCCAAAATTTTCAATATTTCCCAATTGGCCCCAAATTTACACACATTGATGGCATTTCTGCCTGGATGCTGCGTCTGAAATTTTAGCTCTCTACCTCCTTCCTTGTCACAGATATGGGCTTTTCAAGTTTTCTCCAGTTTCAAAAATCGATGACCCGCGGGTCAACACTTTTCGAAAATTTTCAATATTCCCCAATTTGCCCCAAATTTACACAATTTGATGGCATTTCTGCCTAGATGCTGCGTCTGAAATTTTAGCTCTCTATCTCCTTCTTTGTCACAGATATGGGCTTTTCAAGTTTATCTAGTTTCAAAAATCGATGACCCGCGGGTCAACATTTTTAGAAAATTTTCAATATTCCCCAATTTGCCCCAAATTTACACAATTTGATGGCATTTCTGCCTAGATGCTGCATCTGAAATTTTAGCTCTCTATCTCCTTCTTTGTCACAGATATGGGCTTTTCAAGTTATCTCCAGTTTCAAAAATTGATGACCCGCGGGTCAATGTTTTTCCCAAAATTTAAATATTCCCCAATTTGCCCCAAATTTACACAAATTGATGGCATTTCTGCCTGGATGCTGCGTCTGAAATTGTAGCTCTCTATCTTCTTCCTTGTCACAGATATGGGCTTTTCAAGTTTTCTCCACTTTCAAAAATTGATGACCGGTGGGTCAACATTTTGCCAAGATTTTCAATATTCCCCAATTTGCCCCAAATTTACACACATTGATGGCATTTCTGCCTGGATGCTGCGTCTGAAATTTTAGCTCTCTATCTCCTTCCTTGTCACAGATATGGGCTTTTCAAGTTTTCTCCAGTTTCAAAAATCGATGACCCGCGGGTCAACGTTTTTCGAAAATTTTCAATATTCCCCAATTTGCCCCAGATTTACACACATTGATGGCATTTCTGCCTGGATGCTGCGTCTGAAATTTTAGCTCTCTTTCTCCTTCCTTGTCACAGATATGGGCTTTTAGAATTTTCTCCACTTTCAGAAATCGATGACCCGGGTCAACATTTTAGGAAAATTTTAAATATTCCCCAATTTGCCCCAAATTTACACAAATTGATGGCATTTCTGCCTAGATGCTGCGTCTGAAATTTTAGCTCTCTTTCTCCTTCCTTGTCACAGATATGGGCTTTTAGAATTTTCTCCACTTTCAGAAATCGATGACCCGGGTCAACATTTTAGGAAAATTTTAAATATTCCCCAATTTGCCCCAAATTTACACAAATTGATGGCATTTCTGCCTAGATGCTGCGTCTGAAATTTTAGCTCTCTATCTCCTTCCTTGTCACAGATATGGGCTTTTCAAGTTCATCCAGTTTCAAAAATCGATGACCCGCGGGTCAATGTTTTTCCCAAAATTTAAATATTCCCCAATTTGCCCCAAATTTACACAAATTGATGGCATTTCTGCCTGGATGCTGCGTCTGAAATTGTAGCTCTCTATCTTCTTCCTTGTCACAGATATGGGCTTTTCAAGTTTTCTCCACTTTTAAAAATCGTTGACCCCCGTGTCAACATTTCTAGAAAATTTTCAATATTCCCCAATTTGCCCCAAATTTACACACATTGATGGCATTTCTGCCTGGATGCTGCGTCTGAAATTTTGGCTCTCTATCACCTTCCTTGTCACAGATATGGGCTTTTCAAGTTTTCTCCACTTTCAAAAATTGATGACCGGTGGGTCAACATTTTGCCAAATTTTTCAATATTTCCCAATTGGCCCCAAATTTACACACATTGATGGCATTTCTGCCTGGATGCTGCGTCTGAAATTTTAGCTCTCTATCTCCTTCCTTGTCACAGATATGGGCTTTTCAAGTTTTCTCCAGTTTCAAAAATCGATGACCCGCGGGTCAACGTTTTTCGAAAATTTTCAATATTCCCCAATTTGCCCCAGATTTACACACATTGATGGCATTTCTGCCTGGATGCTGCGTCTGAAATTTTAGCTCTCTTTCTCCTTCCTTGTCACAGATATGGGCTTTTAGAATTTTCTCCACTTTCAGAAATCGATGACCCGGGTCAACATTTTAGGAAAATTTTAAATATTCCCCAATTTGCCCCAAATTTACACAAATTGATGGCATTTCTGCCTAGATGCTGCGTCTGAAATTTTAGCTCTCTATCTCCTTCCTTGTCACAGATATGGGCTTTTCAAGTTCATCCAGTTTCAAAAATCGATGACCCGCGGGTCAATGTTTTTCCCAAAATTTAAATATTCCCCAATTTGCCCCAAATTTACACAAATTGATGGCATTTCTGCCTGGATGCTGCGTCTGAAATTGTAGCTCTCTATCTTCTTCCTTGTCACAGATATGGGCTTTTCAAGTTTTCTCCACTTTTAAAAATCGTTGACCCCCGTGTCAACATTTTGCCAAAATTTTCAATATTTCCCAATTGGCCCCAAATTTACACACATTGATGGCATTTCTGCCTGGATGCTGCGTCTGAAATTTTAGCTCTCTACCTCCTTCCTTGTCACAGATATGGGCTTTTCAAGTTTATCTAGTTTCAAAAATCGATGACCCGCGGGTCAACATTTTTAGAAAATTTTCAATATTCCCCAACTTGCCCCAAATTTACATACATTGATTGCATTTCTGCCTGGATGCTGCGCCTGAAATTTAAGCTCTCTATCTCCTTCCTTGTCCAAAATATGGGCTTTTCAAGTTTTCTCTAGTTACAAAATCTTTGAAGGATTTTTGGAAAATTTTCAATATTCCCCAATTTGACCCAAATTTACGCACATTGATGGCATTTCTGCCTGGATGCTGCGTCTGAAATTTTAGCTCTCTATCTCCTTCCATGGCACAGATATGGGCTTTTCAAGTTTTCTCTAGTTCCAAAAATCGATAACCCGTGGGTCAACATTTTTTGAAAATTTCCAATATTCCCCAATTTGCCCCAAATTTACAAACATTGATGGCATTTCTGCCTGGATGCTGCGTGTGAAATGCTGCGTCTGAAATTTTAGACGGGTCAACGTTTTCTAGGATATTTTCAATATTCCCCAATTTGCCCCAAATTTACACACAATGATGGCATTTCTGCCTGGATGCTGCGCCTGAAATTTTAGCTCTCTATCTCCTTCCTTGTCACAGATATGGGCTTTTCAAGTTTTCTCCACTTTCAAAAAGTGATGACCGGTGGGTCAACATTTTGCGAAAATTTTCAATATTCCCCAATTTGCCCCAAATTTACACAATTTGATGGCATTTCTGCCTGGATGCTGCGCCTGAAATTTTAGCTCTCTATCTCCTTCCTTGTCACAGATATGGGCTTTTCAAGTTTTCTCCAGTTTCAAAAATCGATGACCCGCGGGTCAACGTTTTTCGAAAATTTTCAATATTCCCCAATTTGCCCCAGATTTACACACATTGATGGCATTTCTGCCTGGATGCTGTGTCTGAAATTTTAGCTCTCTTTCTCCTTCCTTGTCACAGATATGGGCTTTTAGAATTTTCTCCACTTTCAGAAATCGATGACCCGGGTCAACATTTTAGGAAAATTTTAAATATTCCCCAATTTGCCCCAAATTTACACAAATTGATGGCATATCTGCCTAGATGCTGAGTCTGAAATTTTAGCTCTCTATCTCCTTCCTTGTCACAGATATGGGCTTTTCAAGTTCATCCAGTTTCAAAAATCGATGACCCGCGGGTCAATGTTTTTCCCAAAATTTAAATATTCCCCAATTTGCCCCAAATTTACACAAATTGATGGCATTTCTGCCTGGATGCTGCGTCTGAAATTGTAGCTCTCTATCTTCTTCCTTGTCACAGATATGGGCTTTTCAAGTTTTCTCCACTTTTAAAAATCGTTGACCCCCGTGTCAACATTTCTAGAAAATTTTCAATATTCCCCAATTTGCCCAAAATTTACACACATTGATGGCATTTCTGCCTGGATGCTGCGTCTGAAATTTTGGCTCTCTATCACCTTCCTTGTCACAGATATGGGCTTTTCAAGTTTTCTCCACTTTCAAAAATTGATGACCGGTGGGTCAACATTTTGCCAAAATTTTCAATATTTCCCAATTGGCCCCAAATTTACACACATTGATGGCATTTCTGCCTGGATGCTGCGTCTGAAATTTTAGCTCTCTACCTCCTAACTTGTCACAGATATGGGCTTTTCAAGTTTTCTCCAGTTTCAAAAATCGATGAACGATTTTTGGAAAATTTTCAATATTCCCAAATTTGACCCAAATTTACGCACATTGATGGCATTTCTGCCTGGATGCTGCGTCTGAAATTTTAGCTCTCTATCTCCTTCCATGGCACAGATATGGGCTTTTCAAGTTTTCTCTAGTTTCAAAAATCGATAACCCGTGGGTCAACATTTTTAGAAAATTTCCAATATTCCCCAATTTGCCCCAAATTTACAAACATTGATGGCATTTCTGCCTGGATGCTGCGTGTGAAATGCTGCGTCTGAAATTTTAGACGGGTCAACGTTTTTAGGATATTTTCAATATTCCCCAATTTGCCCCAAATTTACACAAATTGATAGCATTTCTGCCTGGATGCTGCGTCTGAAATTTTAGCTCTTTATCTCCTTCCTTGTCACAGATATAGGCTTTTCAAGTTTTCTCCAGTTACAAAAATCGATGAACGATTTTTGGAAAATTTTCAATATTCCCCAATTTGCCCCAAATTCACACAAATCGATGCCATTCCAGCCTGGATGCTGCGTCTGAAATTTTAGCTCTCTATCTCCTTCCTTGTTACAGATATGGGCTTTTTATTTTTTCTCCAGTTTCAAAAATCGATGACCCGCGGGCCAACAGTTTGAGTAAATTTTCAATATTCCCCAATTTGCCCCAAATTTACACACATTGATGGCATTTCTGCCTGGATGCTGCGTCTGAAATTTTAGCTCTCTATCTCCTTCTTTCTGACAGATATGGGCTTTTCAAGTTTTCTCCAGTTTCTAAAATCGATGACCCGCGGGTCAACATTTTAAGAAAATTTTCAATATTCCCCAATTTGCCCCAAATTTACACACATTGATGGCATTTCTGCCTGGATGCTGCGTCTGAAATTTTAGCTCTCTATCTCCTTCCTTGTCCAAAATATGGGCTTTTCAAGTTTTCTCTAGTTACTAAAATCGATGAACGATTTTTGGAAAATTTTCAATATTCCCCAATTTGACCCAAATTTACGCACATTGATGGCATTTCTGCCTGGATGCTGCGTGTGAAATGCTGCGTCTGAAATTTTAGACGGGTCAACGTTTTCTAGGATATTTTCAATATTCCCCAATTAGCCCCAAATTTACACACATTGATGGCATTTCTGCCTGGATGCTGCGCCTGTCTGAAATTTTAGCTCTCTATCTCCTTCCATGGCACAGATATGGGCTTTTCAAGTTTTCTCTAGTTTCAAAAATCGATAACCCGTGGGTCAACATTTTTTGAAAATTTCCAATATTCCCCAATTTGCCCCGAATTTACAAACATTGATGGCATTTCTGCCTGGATGCTGCGTGTGAAATGCTGCGTCTGCAATTTTAGACGGGTCAACGTTTTCTAAGATATTTTCAAAATTCCCCAATTTGCCCCAAATTTACACACATTGATGGCATTTCTGCCTGGATGCTGCGCCTGTAATTTTAGCTCTCTATCTCCTTCCTTGTCACAGATATGGGCTTTTCAAGTTTTCTCCAGTTTCAAAAATCGATGACCCTCAGGTCAACATTTTTTGGAAAATTTTCAATATTCCCCAATTTGCTCCAAATTTACACAAATTGATAGCATTTCTGCCTGGATGCTGCGTCTGAAATTTTAGCTCTTTATCTCCTTCCTTGTCACAGATATAGGCTTTTCAAGTTTTCTCCAGTTACAAAAATCGATGAACGATTTTTGGAAAATTTTCAATATTCCCCAATTTGCCCCAAATTCACACAAATCGATGCCATTCCAGCCTGGATGCTGCGTCTGAAATTTTAGCTCTCTATCTCCTTCCTTGTCACAGATATGGGCTTTTTATTTTTTCTCCAGTTTCAAAAATCGATGACCCGCGGGCCAACAGTTTGAGTAAATTTTCAATATTCCCCAATTTGCCCCAAATTTACACACATTGATGGCATTTCTGCCTGGATGCTGCGTCTGAAATTTTAGCTCTCTATCTCCTTCTTTCTGACAGATATGGGCTTTTCAAGTTTTCTCCAGTTTCAAAAATCGATGACCCGCGGGTCAACATTTTGAGAAACTTTTCAATATTCCCCAATTTGCCCCAAATTTACACACATTGATAGCATTTCTGCCTGGATGCTGCGTCTGATATTTTAGCTCTCTATCTCCTTCCATGGCACAGATATGGGCTTTTCAAGTTTTCTCTAGTTTCAAAAATCGATAACCCGTGGGTCAAGGTTTTTCGAAAATTTTCGATATTCCCCAAATTCACACAAATTGATGGCATTTCTGCCTGGATGCTGCGTCTGAAATTTTAGCTCTGTATCTCCTTCCTTGTCACAGATATGGGCTTTTCAAGTCTTCTCCAGTTTAAAAAATCTGGGGCAAACTGGGGAATATTGAACGTTTTTAGAAAATTTTCAATATTCCCCAATTTGCCCTAAATTTACACACATTGATGGCATTTCTGCCTGGATGCTGTGTCTGAAATGCTGCGTCTGAAATTTTAGACGGGTCAACATTTTTGGAATATTTTCAATGTCCCCAATTTGCCCCAAATTTACACACATTGATGGCATTTCTGCCTGGATGCTGCATCTGAAATGCTGCGTCTGAAATTTTTGACAGGTCAACGTTTTCGGATATTTTCAATATTCCCCAATTTGCCCCAAATTTACACAAATTGTTGATGGCATTTCTGCCTGGATGCTGCGTCTGAAATTTTAGCTATCTATCTCCTTCCTTGTCACAGATATGGGCTTTTCAAGTTTTCTCCAGTTTCAAAAATCGATGACCCGCGGGTCAATGTTTTTCCAAAAATTTCAATATTCCCCAATTTGCCCCAAACTTACACAAATTGATGGCATTTCTGCCTAGATGCTGCGTCTGAAATTTTAGCTCTCTATCTCCTTCCTTGTCACAGATATGGGCTTTTCAAGTTTTCTCCACTTTCAAAAATTGATGACCGGTGGGTCAACATTTTGCCAAAATTTTCAATATTTCCCAATTTACCCCAAATTTACACACATTGATGGCATTTTTGCCTGGATGCTGCGTCTGAAATTTTAGCTCTCTATCTCCTTCCTTGTCACAGATATGGGCTTTTCAAGTTTTCTCCAGTTTCAAAAATCGATGACCCGCGGGTCAACACTTTTCGAAAATTTTCAATATTCCCCAATTTGCCCCAAATTTACACAATTTGATGGCATTTCTGCCTAGATGCTGCGTCTGAAATTTTAGCTCTCTATCTCCTTCTTTGTCACAGATATGGGCTTTTCAAGTTTATCTAGTTTCAAAAATCGATGACCCGCGGGTCAACATTTTTAGAAAATTTTCAATATTCCCCAACTTGCCCCAAATTTACATACATTGATTGCATTTCTGCCTGGATGCTGCGCCTGAAATTTAAGCTCTCTATCTCCTTCCTTGTCCAAAATATGGGCTTTTCAAGTTTTCTCTAGTTACAAAAATCGATGAACGATTTTTGGAAAATTTTCAATATTCCCCAATTTGACCCAAATTTACAAACATTGATGGCATTTCTGCCTGGATGCTGCGTCTGAAATTTTAGCTCTCTATCTCCTTCCATGGCACAGATATGGGCTTTTCAAGTTTTCTCTAGTTTCAAAAATCGATAACCCGTGGCTCAACATTTTTTGAAAATTTCCAATATTCCCCAATTTGCCCCAAATTTACAAACATTGATGGCATTTCTGCCTGGATGCTGCGTGTGAAATGCTGCGTCTGAAATTTTAGACGGGTCAACGTTTTCTAGGATATTTTCAATATTCCCCAATTTGCCCCAAATTTACACACATTGATGGCATTTCTGCCTGGATGCTGCGCCTGTAATTTTAGCTCTCTATCTCCTTCCTTGTCACAGATATGGGCTTTTCAAGTTTTCTCCAGTTTCAAAAATCGATGACCCTCAGGTCAACATTTTTTGGAAAATTTTCAATATTCCCCAATTTGCTCCAAATTTACACAAATTGATAGCATTTCTGCCTGGATGCTGCGTCTGAAATTTTAGCTCTTTATCTCCTTCCTTGTCACAGATATAGGCTTTTCAAGTTTTCTCCAGTTACAAAAATCGATGAACGATTTTTGGAAAATTTTCAATATTCCCCAATTTGCCCCAAATTCACACAAATCGATGCCATTCCAGCCTGGATGCTGCGTCTGAAATTTTAGCTCTCTATCTCCTTCCTTGTCACAGATATGGGCTTTTTATTTTTTCTCCAGTTTCAAAAATCGATGACCCGCGGGCCAACAGTTTGAGTAAATTTTCAATATTCCCCAATTTGCCCCAAATTTACACACATTGATGGCATTTCTGCCTGGATGCTGCGTCTGAAATTTTAGCTCTCTATCTCCTTCTTTCTGACAGATATGGGCTTTTCAAGTTTTCTCCAGTTTCTAAAATCGATGACCCGCGGGTCAATGTTTTTCCAAAAATTTCAATATTCCCCAATTTGCCCCAAACTTACACAAATTGATGGCATTTCTGCCTAGATGCTGCGTCTGAAATTTTAGCTCTCTATCTCCTTCCTTGTCACAGATATGGGCTTTTCAAGTTTTCTCCACTTTCAAAAATTGATGACCGGTGGGTCAACATTTTGCCAAAATTTTCAATATTTCCCAATTTACCCCAAATTTACACACATTGATGGCATTTCTGCCTGGATGCTGCGTCTGAAATTTTAGCTCTCTATCTCCTTCCTTGTCACAGATATGGGCTTTTCAAGTTTTCTCCAGTTTCAAAAATCGATGACCCGCGGGTCAACACTTTTCGAAAATTTTCAATATTCCCCAATTTGCCCCAAATTTACACAATTTGATGGCATTTCTGCCTAGATGCTGCGTCTGAAATTTTAGCTCTCTATCTCCTTCTTTGTCACAGATATGGGCTTTTCAAGTTTATCTAGTTTCAAAAATCGATGACCCGCGGGTCAACATTTTTAGAAAAGTTTCAATATTCCCCAACTTGCCCCAAATTTACATACATTGATTGCATTTCTGCCTGGATGCTGCGCCTGAAATTTAAGCTCTCTATCTCCTTCCTTGTCCAAAATATGGGCTTTTCAAGTTTTCTCTAGTTACAAAAATCGATGAACGATTTTTGGAAAATTTTCAATATTCCCCAATTTGACCCAAATTTACACAATTTGATGGCATTTCTGCCTGGATGCTGCGTCTGAAATTTTAGCTCTCTATCTCCTTCTTTCTGACAGATATGGGCTTTTCAAGTTTTCTCCAGTTTCTAAAATCGATGACCCGCGGGTCAACATTTTTAGAAAATTTTCAATATTCCCCAATTTGCCCCAAATTTACACACATTGATGGCATTTCTGCCTGGATGCTGCGTCTGAAATTTTAGCTCTCTATCTCCTTCCTTGTCCAAAATATGGGCTTTTCAAGTTTTCTCTAGTTACAAAAATCGATGAACGATTTTTGGAAAATTTTCAATATTCCCCAATTTGACCCAAATTTACGCACATTGATGGCATTTCTGCCTGGATGCTGCGTCTGAAATTTTAGCTCTCTATCTCCTTCCATGGCACAGATATGGGCTTTTCAAGTTTTCTCTAGTTTCAAAAATCGATAACCCGTGGGTCAACATTTTTTGAAAATTTCCAATATTCCCCAATTTGCCCCAAATTTACAAACATTGATGGCATTTCTGCCTGGATGCTGCGTGTGAAATGCTGCGTCTGAAATTTTAGACGGGTCAACGTTTTCTAGGATATTTTCAATATTCCCCAATTTGCCCCAAATTTACACACATTGATGGCATTTCTGCCTGGATGCTGCGCCTGTAATTTTAGCTCTCTATCTCCTTCCTTGTCACAGATATGGGCTTTTCAAGTTTTCTCCAGTTTCAAAAATCGATGACCCTCAGGTCAACATTTTTTGGAAAATTTTCAATATTCCCCAATTTGCTCCAAATTTACACAAATTGATAGCATTTCTGCCTGGATGCTGCGTCTGAAATTTTAGCTCTTTATCTCCTTCCTTGTCACAGATATAGGCTTTTCAAGTTTTCTCCAGTTACAAAAATCGATGAACGATTTTTGGAAAATTTTCAATATTCCCCAATTTGCCCCAAATTCACACAAATCGATGCCATTCCAGCCTGGATGCTGCGTCTGAAATTTTAGCTCTCTATCTCCTTCCTTGTCACAGATATGGGCTTTTTATTTTTTCTCCAGTTTCAAAAATCGATGACCCGCGGGCCAACAGTTTGAGTAAATTTTCAATATTCCCCAATTTGCCCCAAATTTACACACATTGATGGCATTTCTGCCTGGATGCTCGGCTGAAATTTTAGCTCTCTATCTCCTTCTTTCTGACAGATATGGGCTTTTCAAGTTTTCTCCAGTTTCTAAAATCGATGACCCGCGGGTCAACATTTTTAGAAAATTTTCAATATTCCCCAATTTGCCCCAAATTTACACACATTGATGGCATTTCTGCCTGGATGCTGCGTCTGAAATTTTAGCTCTCTATCTCCTTCCATGGCACAGATATGGGCTTTTCAAGTTTTCTCTAGTTTCAAAAATCGATAACCCGTGTGTCGACGTTTTTCGAAAATTTTCGATATTCCCCAAATTCACACAAATTGATGGCATTTCTGCCTGGATGCTGCGTCTGATATTTTAGCTCTGTATCTCCTTCCTTGTCACAGATATGGGCTTTTCAAGTGTTCTAAGGTTTCAAAAATCTGGGACAAATTGGGGAATATTGAAAGTTTTTCGAAACTTTTCAATATTCCCCAATTTGCCCCAAATTTACACACATTGATGGCATTTCTGCCTGGATGCTGCGTCTGAAATTTTAGCTCTCTATCTCCTTCTTTCTGACAGATATGGGCTTTTCAAGTTTTCTCCAGTTTCAAAAATCGATGACCCGCGGGTCAACATTTTGAGAAAATTTTCAATATTCCCCAATTTGCCCCAAATTTACACACATTGATAGCATTTCTGCCTGGATGCTGCGTCTGAAATTTTAGCTCTCTATCTCCTTCCATGGCACAGATATGGGCTTTTCAAGTTTTCTCTAGTTTCAAAAATCGATAATCCGTGGGTCAAGGTTTTTCGAAAATTTTCGATATTCCCCAAATTCACACAAATTGATGGCATTTCTGCCTGGATGCTGCGTCTGAAATTTTAGCTCTGTATCTCCTTCCTTGTCACAGATATGGGCTTTTCAATTCTTCTCCAGTTTAAAAAATCTGGGGCAAACTGGGGAATATTGAACGTTTTTAGAAAATGTTCAATATTCCCCAATTTGCCCTAAATTTACACACATTGATGGCATTTCTGCCTGGATGCTGTGTCTGAAATGCTGCGTCTGAAATTTTAGACGGGTCAACATTTTTGGAATATTTTCAATGTCCCCAATTTGCCCCAAATTTACACACATTGATGGCATTTCTGCCTGGATGCTGCATCTGAAATGCTGCGTCTGAAATTTTAGACGGGTCAACGTTTTCGGATATTTTCAATATTCCCCAATTTGCCCCAAATTTACACAAATTGTTGATGGCATTTCTGCCTGGATGCTGCGTCTGAAATTTTAGCTATCTATCTCCTTCCTTGTCACAGATATGGGCTTTTCAAGTTTATCTAGTTTCAAAAATCGATGACCCGCCGGTCAACATTTTTAGAAAATTTTCAATATTCCCCAACTTGCCCCAAATTTACATACATTGATTGCATTTCTGCCTGGATGCTGCGCCTGAAATTTAAGCTCTCTATCTCCTTCCTTGTCCAAAATATGGGCTTTTCAAGTTTTCTCTAGTTACAAAAATCGATGAACGATTTTTGGAAAATTTTCAATATTCCCCAATTTGCCCCAAATTTACACAATTTGATGGCATTTCTGCCTAGATGCTGCGTCTGAAATTTTAGCTCTCTATCTCCTTCTTTGTCACAGATATGGGCTTTTCAAGTTTATCTAGTTTCAAAAATCGATGACCCGCGGCTCAACATTTTTAGAAAATTTTCAATATTCCCCAACTTGCCCCAAATTTACATACATTGATTGCATTTCTGCCTGGATGCTGCGCCTGAAATTTAAGCTCTCTATCTCCTTCCTTGTCCAAAATATGGGCTTTTCAAGTTTTCTCTAGTTACAAAAATCGATGAACGATTTTTGGAAAATTTTCAATATTCCCCAATTTGACCCAAATTTACAAACATTGATGGCATTTCTGCCTGGATGCTGCGTCTGAAATTTTAGCTCTCTATCTCCTTCCATGGCACAGATATGGGCTTTTCAAGTTTTCTCTAGTTTCAAAAATCGATAACCCGTGGCTCAACATTTTTTGAAAATTTCCAATATTCCCCAATTTGCCCCAAATTTACAAACATTGATGGCATTTCTGCCTGGATGCTGCGTGTGAAATGCTGCGTCTGAAATTTAAGACGGGTCAACGTTTTCTAGGATATTTTCAATATTCCCCAATTTGCCCCAAATTTACACACATTGATGGCATTTCTGCCTGGATGCTGCGCCTGTAATTTTAGCTCTCTATCTCCTTCCTTGTCACAGATATGGGCTTTTCAAGTGTTCTCCAGTTACAAAAATCGATGAACGATTTTTGGAAAATTTTCAATATTCCCCAATTTGCCCCAAATTCACACAAATCGATGCCATTCCAGCCTGGATGCTGCGTCTGAAATTTTAGCTCTCTATCTCCTTCCTTGTCACAGATATGGGCTTTTTATTTTTTCTCCAGTTTCAAAAATCGATGACCCGCGGGCCAACAGTTTGAGTAAATTTTCAATATTCCCCAATTTGCCCCAAATTTACACACATTGATGGCATTTCTGCCTGGATGCTGCGTCTGAAATTTTAGCTCTCTATCTCCTTCTTTCTGACAGATATGGGCTTTTCAAGTTTTCTCCAGTTTCTAAAATCGATGACCCGCGGGTCAATGTTTTTCCAAAAATTTCAATATTCCCCAATTTGCCCCAAACTTACACAAATTGATGGCATTTCTGCCTAGATGCTGCGTCTGAAATTTTAGCTCTCTATCTCCTTCCTTGTCACAGATATGGGCTTTTCAAGTTTTCTCCACTTTCAAAAATTGATGACCGGTGGGTCAACATTTTGCCAAAATTTTCAATATTTCCCAATTTACCCCAAATTTACACACATTGATGGCATTTCTGCCTGGATGCTGCGTCTGAAATTTTAGCTCTCTATCTCCTTCCTTGTCACAGATATGGGCTTTTCAAGTTTTCTCCAGTTTCAAAAATCGATGACCCGCGGGTCAACACTTTTCGAAAATTTTCAATATTCCCCAATTTGCCCCAAATTTACACAATTTGATGGCATTTCTGCCTAGATGCTGCGTCTGAAATTTTAGCTCTCTATCTCCTTCTTTGTCACAGATATGGGCTTTTCAAGTTTATCTAGTTTCAAAAATCGATGACCCGCGGGTCAACATTTTTAGAAAAGTTTCAATATTCCCCAACTTGCCCCAAATTTACATACATTGATTGCATTTCCGCCTGGATGCTGCGCCTGAAATTTAAGCTCTCTATCTCCTTCCTTGTCCAAAATATGGGCTTTTCAAGTTTTCTCTAGTTACAAAAATCGATGAACGATTTTTGGAAAATTTTCAATATTCCCCAATTTGACCCAAATTTACGCACATTGATGGCATTTCTGCCTGGATGCTGCGTCTGAAATTTTAGCTCTCTATCTCCTTCCATGGCACAGATATGGGCTTTTCAAGTTTTCTCTAGTTTCAAAAATCGATAACCCGTGGGTCAACATTTTTTGAAAATTTCCAATATTCCCCAATTTGCCCCAAATTTACAAACATTGATGGCATTTCTGCCTGGATGCTGCGTGTGAAATGCTGCGTCTGAAATTTTAGACGGGTCAACGTTTTCTAGGATATTTTCAATATTCCCCAATTTGCCCCAAATTTACACACATTGATGGCATTTCTGCCTGGATGCTGCGCCTGTAATTTTAGCTCTCTATCTCCTTCCTTGTCACAGATATGGGCTTTTCAAGTTTTCTCCAGTTTCAAAAATCGATGACCCTCAGGTCAACATTTTTTGGAAAATTTTCAATATTCCCCAATTTGCTCCAAATTTACACAAATTGATAGCATTTCTGCCTGGATGCTGCGTCTGAAATTTTAGCTCTTTATCTCCTTCCTTGTCACAGATATAGGCTTTTCAAGTTTTCTCCAGTTACAAAAATCGATGAACGATTTTTGGAAAATTTTCAATATTCCCCAATTTGCCCCAAATTCACACAAATCGATGCCATTCCAGCCTGGATGCTGCGTCTGAAATTTTAGCTCTCTATCTCCTTCCTTGTCACAGATATGGGCTTTTTATTTTTTCTCCAGTTTCAAAAATCGATGACCCGCGGGCCAACAGTTTGAGTAAATTTTCAATATTCCCCAATTTGCCCCAAATTTACACACATTGATGGCATTTCTGCCTGGATGCTGCGTCTGAAATTTTAGCTCTCTATCTCCTTCTTTCTGACAGATATGGGCTTTTCAAGTTTTCTCCAGTTTCTAAAATCGATGACCCGCGGGTCAACATTTTTAGAAAATTTTCAATATTCCCCAATTTGCCCCAAATTTACACACATTGATGGCATTTCTGCCTGGATGCTGCGTCTGAAATTTTAGCTCTCTATCTCCTTCCTTGTCCAAAATATGGGCTTTTCAAGTTTTCTCTAGTTACAAAAATCGATGAACGATTTTTGGAAAATTTTCAATATTCCCCAATTTGACCCAAATTTACGCACATTGATGGCATTTCTGCCTGGATGCTGCGTCTGAAATTTTAGCTCTCTATCTCCTTCCATGGCACAGATATGGGCTTTTCAAGTTTTCTCTAGTTTCAAAAATCGATAACCCGTGGGTCAACATTTTTTGAAAATTTCCAATATTCCCCAATTTGCCCCAAATTTACAAACATTGATGGCATTTCTGCCTGGATGCTGCGTGTGAAATGCTGCGTCTGAAATTTTAGACGGGTCAACGTTTTCTAGGATATTTTCAATATTCCCCAATTTGCCCCAAATTTACACACATTGATGGCATTTCTGCCTGGATGCTGCGCCTGTAATTTTAGCTCTCTATCTCCTTCCTTGTCACAGATATGGGCTTTTCAAGTTTTCTCCAGTTTCAAAAATCGATGACCCTCAGGTCAACATTTTTTGGAAAATTTTCAATATTCCACAATTTGCTCCAAATTTACACAAATTGATAGCATTTCTGCCTGGATGCTGCGTCTGAAATTTTAGCTCTTTATCTCCTTCCTTGTCACAGATATAGGCTTTTCAAGTTTTCTCCAGTTACAAAAATCGATGAACGATTTTTGGAAAATTTTCAATATTCCCCAATTTGCCCCAAATTCACACAAATCGATGCCATTCCAGCCTGGATGCTGCGTCTGAAATTTTAGCTCTCTATCTCCTTCCTTGTCACAGATATGGGCTTTTTATTTTTTCTCCAGTTTCAAAAATCGATGACCCGCGGGCCAACAGTTTGAGTAAATTTTCAATATTCCCCAATTTGCCCCAAATTTACACACATTGATGGCATTTCTGCCTGGATGCTCGGCTGAAATTTTAGCTCTCTATCTCCTTCTTTCTGACAGATATGGGCTTTTCAAGTTTTCTCCAGTTTCTAAAATCGATGACCCGCGGGTCAACATTTTTAGAAAATTTTCAATATTCCCCAATTTGCCCCAAATTTACACACATTGATGGCATTTCTGCCTGGATGCTGCGTCTGAAATTTTAGCTCTCTATCTCCTTCCATGGCACAGATATGGGCTTTTCAAGTTTTCTCTAGTTTCAAAAATCGATAACCCGTGTGTCGACGTTTTTCGAAAATTTTCGATATTCCCCAAATTCACACAAATTGATGGCATTTCTGCCTGGATGCTGCGTCTGATATTTTAGCTCTGTATCTCCTTCCTTGTCACAGATATGGGCTTTTCAAGTGTTCTAAGGTTTCAAAAATCTGGGACAAATTGGGGAATATTGAAAGTTTTTCGAAACTTTTCAATATTCCCCAATTTGCCCCAAATTTACACACATTGATGGCATTTCTGCCTGGATGCTGCGTCTGAAATTTTAGCTCTCTATCTCCTTCTTTCTGACAGATATGGGCTTTTCAAGTTTTCTCCAGTTTCAAAAATCGATGACCCGCGGGTCAACATTTTGAGAAAATTTTCAATATTCCCCAATTTGCCCCAAATTTACACACATTGATAGCATTTCTGCCTGGATGCTGCGTCTGAAATTTTAGCTCTCTATCTCCTTCCATGGCACAGATATGGGCTTTTCAAGTTTTCTCTAGTTTCAAAAATCGATAATCCGTGGGTCAAGGTTTTTCGAAAATTTTCGATATTCCCCAAATTCACACAAATTGATGGCATTTCTGCCTGGATGCTGCGTCTGAAATTTTAGCTCTGTATCTCCTTCCTTGTCACAGATATGGGCTTTTCAATTCTTCTCCAGTTTAAAAAATCTGGGGCAAACTGGGGAATATTGAACGTTTTTAGAAAATGTTCAATATTCCCCAATTTGCCCTAAATTTACACACATTGATGGCATTTCTGCCTGGATGCTGTGTCTGAAATGCTGCGTCTGAAATTTTAGACGGGTCAACATTTTTGGAATATTTTCAATGTCCCCAATTTGCCCCAAATTTACACACATTGATGGCATTTCTGCCTGGATGCTGCATCTGAAATGCTGCGTCTGAAATTTTAGACGGGTCAACGTTTTCGGATATTTTCAATATTCCCCAATTTGCCCCAAATTTACACAAATTGTTGATGGCATTTCTGCCTGGATGCTGCGTCTGAAATTTTAGCTATCTATCTCCTTCCTTGTCACAGATATGGGCTTTTCAAGTTTATCTAGTTTCAAAAATCGATGACCCGCCGGTCAACATTTTTAGAAAATTTTCAATATTCCCCAACTTGCCCCAAATTTACATACATTGATTGCATTTCTGCCTGGATGCTGCGCCTGAAATTTAAGCTCTCTATCTCCTTCCTTGTCCAAAATATGGGCTTTTCAAGTTTTCTCTAGTTACAAAAATCGATGAACGATTTTTGGAAAATTTTCAATATTCCCCAATTTGACCCAAATTTACGCACATTGATGGCATTTCTGCCTGGATGCTGCGTCTGAAATTTTAGCTCTCTATCTCCTTCCATGGCACAGATATGGGCTTTTCAAGTTTTCTCTAGTTTCAAAAATCGATAACCCGTGGGTCAACATTTTTTGAAAATTTCCAATATTCCCCAATTTGCCCCAAATTTACAAACATTGATGGCATTTCTGCCTGGATGCTGCGTGTGAAATGCTGCGTCTGAAATTTTAGACGGGTCAACGTTTTCTAGGATATTTTCAATATTCCCCAATTTGCCCCAAATTTACACACATTGATGGCATTTCTGCCTGGATGCTGCGCCTGTAATTTTAGCTCTCTATCTCCTTCCTTGTCACAGATATGGGCTTTTCAAGTTTTCTCCAGTTTCAAAAATCGATGACCCTCAGGTCAACATTTTTTGGAAAATTTTCAATATTCCCCAATTTGCTCCAAATTTACACAAATTGATAGCATTTCTGCCTGGATGCTGCGTCTGAAATTTTAGCTCTTTATCTCCTTCCTTGTCACAGATATAGGCTTTTCAAGTTTTCTCCAGTTACAAAAATCGATGAACGATTTTTGGAAAATTTTCAATATTCCCCAATTTGCCCCAAATTCACACAAATCGATGCCATTCCAGCCTAAGTGCTGCGTCTGAAATTTTAGCTCTCTATCTCCTTCCTTGTCACAGATATGGGCTTTTTATTTTTTCTCCAGTTTCAAAAATCGATGACCCGCGGGCCAACAGTTTGAGTAAATTTTCAATATTCCCCAATTTGCCCCAAATTTACACACATTGATGGCATTTCTGCCTGGATGCTGTGTCTGAAATTTTAGCTCTCTATCTCCTTCCTTGTCACAGATATGGGCTTTTCAAGTTTTCTCCAGTTTCAAAAATTGATGACCCGGGTCAACATTTTTAGAAAATTTTCAATATTCCCCAATTTGCCCCAAATTTACAAACATTGACGTCATTTCTGCCTGGATGCTACGTCTGAAATTGTAGCTCTCTATCTCCTTCCTTGTCACAGATATGGGCTTTTCAAGTTTTCTCTAGTTTCAAAAATTGATGACCCGGGTCAACATTTTTAGAAAATTTTCAATTTTCCCCAATTTGCCCCAAATTTACACACATTGATGGCATTTCTGCCTGGATGCTGTGTCTGAAATTTTAGCTCTCTATCTTTTTCCTTGTCACAGATATGGGCTTTTCAAGTTTTCTCCAGTTTCAAAAATTAATGACCCGGGTCAACATTTTTAGACAATTTTCAATATTCCCCAATTTGCCCCAAATTTACACAAATTGATGGCATTTCTGTCTGGATGCTGCGTCTGAAATTTTAGCTCTCTATCTCCTTCCTTGTCACAGATATGGGCTTTTCAAGTGTTCTCCAGTTTCAAAAATAGCTGACCCGGGGGTCAACTTTTTTCCAAAATTTTCAATATTCCCCAATTTGCCCCAAATTTACACACATTGATGGCATTTCTGCCTGGATGCTGTGTCTGAAATTGTAGCTTTCGATCTCCTTCCTTGTCACAGATATGGGCTTTTCAAGTTTTCTCTAGTTTCAAGAATCGATGACCCGCGGGTCAACATTTTTAGAAAATTTTCAATATTCCCCAATTTGCCCCAAATTTACACACATTGATGGCATTTCTGCCTGGATGCTGCGTCTGAAATTGTAGCTCTCTATCACCTTCCTTGTCACAGATGTGGGCTTTTAAAGTTTTCTCCAGTTTCAAAAATCGATGACCCTGGGGTCAACTTTTTTCCAAAATTTTCAATATTCCCCAATTTGCCCCAAATTTACACACATTGATGGCATTTCTGCCTGGAGGCTGCGTCTGAAATTTTAGCTCTGTATCTCCTTCCTTGTCACAGATATTTGCTTTTCAAGTTTTCTCCAGTTTCAAAAATTGATGACCCGGGTCAACATTTTTAGAAAATGTTCAATATTCCCCAATTTGCCCCAAATTTACACAAATTGATGGCATTTCTGTCTGGATGCTGCGTCTGAAATTTTAGCTCTCTATCTCCTTTCTTGTCACAGATATGGGCTTTTCAAGTGTTCTCCAGTTTCAAAAATCGCTGACCCGGGGGTCAACTTTTTTCCAAAATTTTCAATATTCCCCAATTTGCCCCAAATTTACACACATTGATGGCATTTCTGCCTGGATGCTGTGTCTGAAATTTTAGCTCTCTATCTCCTTCCTTGTCACAGATATGGGCTTTTCAAGTTTTCTCCAGTTTCAAAAATTGATGACCCGGGTCAACATTTTTAGAAAATTTTCAATATTCCCCAATTTGCCCCAAATTTACAAACATTGATGGCATTTCTGCCTGGATGCTGCGCCTGAAATTTCAGCTCTCTATCTCCTTCCTTGTCACAGATATGGGCTTTTCAAGTTTTCTCTAGTTTCAAGAATCGATGACCCGCGGGTCAACATTTTTAGAAAATTTTCAATATTCCCTAATTTGTCCCAAATTTACACAAATTGATGGCATTTCTGTCTGGATGCTGCGTCTGAAATTTTAGCTCTCTATCTCCTTGCTTGTCACAGATATGGGCTTTTCAAGTGTTCTCCAGTTTCAAAAATCGCCGACCCGGGGGTCAACTTTTTTCCAAAATTTTCAATATTCCCCAATTTGCCCCAAATTTACAAACATTGATGGCATTTCTGCCTGGATGCTGCGTCTGAAATTTTAGCTCTCTATCTCCTTCCTTGTCACAGATATGGGCTTTTCAAGTTTTCTCCAGTTTCAAAAATTGATGACCCGGGTCAACATTTTTAGAAAATTTTCAATATTCCCCAATTTGCCCCAAATTTACAAACATTGATGGCATTTCTGGCTGGATGCTGCGTCTGAAATTGTAGCTCTCTATCTCCTTCCTTGTCACAGATATGGGCTTTTCAAGTTTTCTCCAGTTTCAAAAATTGATGACCCGGGTCAACATTTTTAGAAAATTATCAACATTCCCCAATTTGCCCCAAATTTACACACATTGATGGCATTTCTGCCTGGATGCTGCGCCTGAAATTGTAGCTCTCCATCTCCTTCCTTGTCACAGATATGGGCTTTTCAAGTTTTCTCTAATTTCAAGAATCGATGACCCGCGGGTCAACATTTTTAGAAAATTTTCAATATTCCCTAATTTTTCCCAAATTTACACAAATTGATGGCATTTCTGTCTGGATGCTGCGTCTGAAATTTTAGCTCTCTATCTCCTTCCTTGTCACAGATATGGGCTTTTCAAGTGTTTTCCAGTTTCAAAAATCGCCGACCCGGGGGTCAACTTTTTTCCAAAATTTTCAATATTCCCCAATTTGCCCCAAATTTACACACATTGATGGCATTTCAGCCTGGATGCTGCGCCTGAAATTTCAGCTCTCTATCTCCTTCCTTGTCACAGATATGGGCTTTTCAAGTTTTCTCCAGTTTCAAAAAATTGATGACCCGGGTCAACATTTTTAGAAAATTTTCAATATTCCCCAATTTGCCCCAAATTTACAAACATTGATGGCATTTCTGCCTGGATGCTGCGTCTGAAATTGTAGCTCTCTATCTCCTTCCTTGTCACAGATATGGGCTTTTCAAGTTTTCTCTAGTTTCAAGAATCGATGACCCGCGGGTCAACATTTTTAGAAAATTTTCAATATTCCCTAATTTGTCCCAAATTTACACAAATTGATGGCATTTCTGCCTGGATGCTGCGCCTGAAATTGTAGCTCTCCATCTCCTTCCTTGTCACAGATATGGGCTTTTCAAGTTTTCTCTAGTTTCAAGAATCGATGACCCTGGGGTCAACTTTTTTCCAAAATTTTCAATATTCCCCAATTTGCCCCAAATTTACAAACATTGATGGCATTTCTGCCTGGAGGCTGCGTCTGAAATTTTAGCTCTGTATCTCCTTCCTTGTCACAGATATGGGCTTTTCAAGTTTTCTCCAGTTTCAAAAATTGATAACCCGGTCAACATTTTTAGAAAATTTTCAATATTCCCCAATTTGCCCCAAATTTACACAAATTGATGGCATTTCTGCCTGGATGCTGCGCCTGAAATTTCAGCTCTCTATCTCCTTCCTTGTCACAGATATGGGCTTTTCAAGTTTTCTCTAATTTCAAGAATCGATGACCCGCGGGTCAACATTTTTAGAAAATTTTCAATATTCCCTAATTTTTCCCAAATTTACACAAATTGATGGCATTTCTGTCTGGATGCTGCGTCTGAAATGTTAGCTCTCTATCTCCTTCCTTGTCACAGATATGGGCTTTTCAAGTGTTTTCCAGTTTCAAAAATCGCCGACCCGGGGGTCAACTTTTTTCCAAAATTTTCAATATTCCCCAATTTGCCCCAAATTTACACACATTGATGGCATTTCTGCCTGGATGCTGCGTCTGAAATTTTAGCTCTCTATCTCCTTCCTTGTCACAGATATGGGCTTTTCAAGTTTTCTCTAGTTTCAAGAATCGATGACCCGCGGGTCAACATTTTTAGAAAATTTTCAATATTCCCCAATTTGCCCCAAATTTACACACATTGATGGCATTTCAGCCTGGATGCTGCGCCTGAAATTTCAGCTCTCTATCTCCTTCCTTGTC
This sequence comes from Genypterus blacodes, assembly GCF_046128005.1. NCBI lineage: Eukaryota > Metazoa > Chordata > Actinopteri > Ophidiiformes > Ophidiidae > Genypterus > Genypterus blacodes. The sequence goes on from NW_027466842.1 coordinate 7,555,889, forward strand.
ACAGATATGGGCTTTTCAAGTTTTCTCCAGTTTCAAAAAATTGATGACCCGGGTCAACATTTTTAGAAAATTTTCAATATTCCCCAATTTGCCCCAAATTTACAAACATTGATGGCATTTCTGCCTGGATGCTGCGTCTGAAATTGTAGCTCTCTATCTCCTTCCTTGTCACAGATATGGGCTTTTCAAGTTTTCTCTAGTTTCAAGAATCGATGACCCGCGGGTCAACATTTTTAGAAAATTTTCAATATTCCCCAATTTGCCCCAAATTTACACATATTGATGGCATTTCTGCCTGGATGCTGTGCCTGAAATTTTAGCTCTCTATACCCTTCCTTGTCACAGATATGGGCTTTTCAAGTTTTCTCCAGTTTCAAAAATTGATGACCCGGGTCAACATTTTTAGAAAATTTTCAATATTCCCCAATTTGCCCCAAATTTACACACATTGATGGCATTGCTGCCTGGATGCTGTGCCTGAAATGTTAGCTCTCTATCTCCTTCCTTGTCACAGATATGGGCTTTTCAAGTTTTCTCTAGTTTCAAGAATCGATGACCCGCGGGTCAACATTTTTAGAAAATTTTCAATATTCCCTAATTTGTCCCAAATTTACACAAATTGATGGCATTTCTGTCTCGATGCTGCGTCTGAAATTGTAGCTCTCTATCTCCTTCCTTGTCACAGATATGGGCTTTTCAAGTTTTCTCTAGTTTCAAGAATCGATGACACGCGGGTCAACATTTTTAGAAAATTTTCAATATTCCCTAATTTGTCCCAAATTTACACAAATTGATGGCATTTCTGTCTGGATGCTGCGTCTGAAATTTTAGCTCTCTATCTCCTTCTTTGTCACAGATATGGGCTTTTCAAGTGTTCTCCAGTTTCAAAAATCGCTGACCCGGGGGTCAACTTTTTTCCAAAATTTTCAATATTCCCCAATTTGCCCCAAATTTACACACATTGATGGCATTTCTGCCTGGATGCTGCGTCTGAAATTTTAGCTCTCTATCTCCTTCCTTGTCACAGATATGGGCTTTTAAAGTTTTCTCCAGTTTCAAAAATTGATGACCCGGGTCAACATTTTTAGAAAATTTTCAATATTCCCCAATTTGTCCCAAATTTACACACATTGATGGCATTGCTGCCTGGATGCTGTGCCTGAAATTTTAGCTCTCTATCTCCTTCCTTGTCACAGATATGGGCTTTTCAAGTTTTCTCCAGTTTCAAAAATTGATGACCCGGGTCAACATTTTTAGAAAATTTTCAATATTCCCCAATTTGCCCCAAATTTACACACATTGATGGCATTGCTGCCTGGATGCTGTGCCTGAAATTTTAGCTCTCTATCTCCTTCCTTGTCACAGATATGGGCTTTTCAAGTTTTCTCTAGTTACAAGAATCGATGACCCGCGGGTCAACATTTTTAGAAAATTTTCAATATTCCCTAATTTGTCCCAAATTTACACAAATTGATGGCATTTCTGTCTGGATGCTGCGTCTGAAATTGTAGCTCTCTATCTCCTTCCTTGTCACAGATATGGGCTTTTCAAGTTTTCTCTAGTTTCAAGAATCGATGACACGCGGGTCAACATTTTTAGAAAATTTTCAATATTCCCTAATTTGTCCCAAATTTACACAAATTGATGGCATTTCTGTCTGGATGCTGCGTCTGAAATTTTAGCTCTCTATCTCCTTCCTTGTCACAGATATGGGCTTTTCAAGTGTTCTCCAGTTTCAAAAATCGCTGACCCGGGGGTCAACTTTTTTCCAAAATTTTCAATATTCCCCAATTTGCCCCAAATTTACAAACATTGATGGCATTTCTGCCTGGATGCTGCGTCTGAAATTTTAGCTCTCTATCTCCTTCCTTGTCACAGATATGGGCTTTTAAAGTTTTCTCCAGTTTCAAAAATTGATGACCCGGGTCAACATTTTTAGAAAATTTTCAATATTCCCCAATTTGCCCCAAATTTACACACATTGATGGCATTGCTGCCTGGATGCTGTGCTTGAAATTTTAGCTCTCTATCTCCTTCCTTGTCACAGATATGGGCTTTTCAAGTTTTCTCCAGTTTCAAAAATTGATGACCCGGGTCAACATTTTTAGAAAATTTTCAATATTCCCCAATTTGCCCCAAATTTACAAACATTGATGGCATTTCTGCCTGGATGCTGCGTCTGAAATTGTAGCTCTCTATCTCCTTCCTTGTCACAGATATGGGCTTTTCAAGTTTTCTCTAGTTTCAAGAATCGATGACCCGCGGGTCAACATTTTTAGAAAATTTTCAATATTCCCCAATTTGTCCCAAATTTACACACATTGATGGCATTCTGCCTGGATGCTGCGTCTGAAATTGTAGCTCTCTATCTCCTTCCTTGTCACAGATATGGGCTTTTCAAGTTTTCTCCAGTTTCAAAAATCGCTGACCCGGGGGTCAACTTTTTTCCAAAATTTTCAATATTCCCCAATTTGCCCCAAATTTACACACATTGATGGCATTTCTGCCTGGATGCTGTGTCTGAAATTGTAGCTCTCTATCTCCTTCCTTGTCACAGATATGGGCTTTTCAAGTTTTCTCTAGTTTCAAAAATTGATGACCCGGGTCAACATTTTTAGAAAACTTTCAATATTCCCCAATTTGCCCCAAATTTACACACATTGATGGCATTTCTGCCTGGATGCTGTGTCTGATATTGTAGCTCTCGATCTCCTTCCTTGTCACAGATATGGGCTTTTCAAGTTTTCTCCAGTTTCAAGAATCGATGACCCGCGGGTCATCATTTTTAGAAAATTTTCAATATTCCCCAATTTGCCCCAAATTTACACACATTGATGGCATTTCTGCCTGGATACTGCGCCTGAAATTTTAGCTCTCTATCTCCTTCCTTGTCACAGATATGGGCTTTTCAAGTTTTCTCCAGTTTCAAAAATTGATAACCCGGGGGTCAACATTTTTAGAAAATTTTCAATATTCCCCAATTTGCCCCAAATTTACAAACATTGATGGCATTTCTGCCTGGATGCTGCGTCTGAAATTGTAGCTCTCTATCTCCTTCCTTGTCACAGATATGGGCTTTTCAAGTTTTCTCCAGTTTCAAAAATTGATGACCCGGGTCAACATTTTTAGAAAATTATCAACATTCCCCAATTTGCCCCAAATTTACACACATTGATGGCATTTCTGCCTGGATGCTGTGTCTGAAATTGTAGCTCTCTATCTCCTTCCTTGTCACAGACATGGGCTTTTAAGTTTTCTCTAGTTACAAGAATCGATGACCCGCGGGTCAACATTTTTCGAAAATTTTCAATATTCCCCAATTTGTCCCAAATTTACACAAATTGATGGCATTTCTGTCTGGATGCTGCGTCTGAAATTTTAGCTCTCCATCTCCTTCCTTGTCACAGATATGGGCTTTTCAAGTTTTCTCCAGTTTCAAAAATTGATGACCCGGGTCAACATTTTTAGAAAATTTTCAATATTCCCCAATTTGCCCCAAATTTACAAACATTGATGGCATTTCTGCCTGGATGCTGCGTCTGAAATTGTAGCTCTCTATCTCCTGCCTTGTCACAGATATGGGCTTTTCAAGTGTTCTCCAGTTTCAAAAATCGATGACCCGGGGGTCAACATTTTTTCCAAATTTTTCAATATTCCCCAATTTGCCCCAAATTTACACACATTGATGGCATTTCTGTCTGGATGCTGCGCCTGAAATTTTAGCTCTCTATCTCCTTCCTTGTCACAGATATGGGCTTTTCAAGTTTTCTCCAGTTTCAAAAATTGATGACACGCAGGTAAACATTTTTTGAAAATTTTCAATATTCCCCAATTTGCCCCAAATATACACACATTGATGGCATTTCTGCCTGGATGCTGTGTCTGAAATTGTAGCTCTCTATCTCCTTCCTTGTCACAGATATGGGCTTTTCAAGTTTTCTCCAGTTTCAAAAATTGATGACCCGGGTCAACATTTTTAGAAAATTTTCAATATTCCCAAATTTGCCCCAAATTTACAAACATTGATGGCATTTCTGCCTGGATGCTGCGTCTGAAATTGTAGCTCTCTATCTCCTTCCTTGTGTTTAGACATGGGCTTTTCAAGTTTTCTCTAGTTTCAAGAATCGATGACCCGCAGGTCAACATTTTTAGAAAATTTACAATATTCCCCAATTTGCCCCAAATTTACACACATTGATGGCATTTCTGCCTGGATGCTGCGCCTGAAATTTCAGCTCTCTATCTCCTTCCTTGTCACAGATATGGGCTTTTCAAGTTTTCTCCAGTTTCAAAAATTGATGACCCGGGTCAACATTTTTAGAAAATTTTCAATATTCCCCAATTTGCCCCAAATTTACACACGTTGATGGCATTTCTGCCTGGATGCTGTGTCTGAAATTTTAGCTCTCTATCTCCTTCCTTGTCACAGATATGGGCTTTTCAAGTTTTCTCCAGTTTCAAAAATTGATGACCCGGGTCAACATTTTTAGAAAATTATCAACATTCCCCAATTTGCCCCAAATTTACACACATTGATGGCATTTCTGTCTGGATGCTGCGTCTGAAATTTTAGCTCTCCATCTCCTTCCTTGTCACAGATATGGGCTTTTCAAGTGTTCTCCAGTTTCAAAAATCGATGACCCGCGGGTCAACATTTTTAGAAAATTTTCAATATTCCCTAATTTGTCCCAAATTTACACAAATTGATGGCATTTCTGTCTGGATGCTGCGTCTGAAATTTTAGCTCTCTATCTCCTTGCTTGTCACAGATATGGGCTTTTCAAGTGTTCTCCAGTTTCAAAAATCGCCGACCCGGGGGTCAACTTTTTTCCAAAATTTTCAATATTCCCCAATTTGCCCCAAATTTACACAAATTGATGGCATTTCTGTCTGGATGCTGCGTCTGAAATTTTAGCTCTCTATCTCCTTCCTTGTCACAGATATGGGCTTTTCAAGTGTTTTCCAGTTTCAAAAATCGCCGACCCGGGGGTCAACTTTTTTCCAAAATTTTCAATATTCCCCAATTTGCCCCAAATTTACACACATTGATGGCATTTCAGCCTGGATGCTGCGCCTGAAATTTCAGCTCTCTATCTCCTTCCTTGTCACAGATATGGGCTTTTCAAGTTTTCTCCAGTTTCAAAAAATTGATGACCCGGGTCAACATTTTTAGAAAATTTTCAATATTCCCCAATTTGCCCCAAATTTACAAACATTGATGGCATTTCTGCCTGGATGCTGCGTCTGAAATTGTAGCTCTCTATCTCCTTCCTTGTCACAGATATGGGCTTTTCAAGTTTTCTCTAGTTTCAAGAATCGATGACCCGCGGGTCAACATTTTTAGAAAATTTTCAATATTCCCTAATTTGTCCCAAATTTACACAAATTGATGGCATTTCTGCCTGGATGCTGCGCCTGAAATTGTAGCTCTCCATCTCCTTCCTTGTCACAGATATGGGCTTTTCAAGTTTTCTCTAGTTTCAAGAATCGATGACCCTGGGGTCAACTTTTTTCCAAAATTTTCAATATTCCCCAATTTGCCCCAAATTTACAAACATTGATGGCATTTCTGCCTGGAGGCTGCGTCTGAAATTTTAGCTCTGTATCTCCTTCCTTGTCACAGATATGGGCTTTTCAAGTTTTCTCCAGTTTCAAAAATTGATAACCCGGTCAACATTTTTAGAAAATTTTCAATATTCCCCAATTTGCCCCAAATTTACACAAATTGATGGCATTTCTGCCTGGATGCTGCGCCTGAAATTTCAGCTCTCTATCTCCTTCCTTGTCACAGATATGGGCTTTTCAAGTTTTCTCTAATTTCAAGAATCGATGACCCGCGGGTCAACATTTTTAGAAAATTTTCAATATTCCCTAATTTTTCCCAAATTTACACAAATTGATGGCATTTCTGTCTGGATGCTGCGTCTGAAATGTTAGCTCTCTATCTCCTTCCTTGTCACAGATATGGGCTTTTCAAGTGTTTTCCAGTTTCAAAAATCGCCGACCCGGGGGTCAACTTTTTTCCAAAATTTTCAATATTCCCCAATTTGCCCCAAATTTACACACATTGATGGCATTTCTGCCTGGATGCTGCGTCTGAAATTTTAGCTCTCTATCTCCTTCCTTGTCACAGATATGGGCTTTTCAAGTTTTCTCTAGTTTCAAGAATCGATGACCCGCGGGTCAACATTTTTAGAAAATTTTCAATATTCCCCAATTTGCCCCAAATTTACACACATTGATGGCATTTCAGCCTGGATGCTGCGCCTGAAATTTCAGCTCTCTATCTCCTTCCTTGTCACAGATATGGGCTTTTCAAGTTTTCTCCAGTTTCAAAAAATTGATGACCCGGGTCAACATTTTTAGAAAATTTTCAATATTCCCCAATTTGCCCCAAATTTACAAACATTGATGGCATTTCTGCCTGGATGCTGCGTCTGAAATTGTAGCTCTCTATCTCCTTCCTTGTCACAGATATGGGCTTTTCAAGTTTTCTCTAGTTTCAAGAATCAATGACCCGCGGGTCAACATTTTTAGAAAATTTTCAATATTCCCCAATTTGCCCCAAATTTACACATATTGATGGCATTTCTGCCTGGATGCTGTGCCTGAAATTTTAGCTCTCTATACCCTTCCTTGTCACAGATATGGGCTTTTCAAGTTTTCTCCAGTTTCAAAAATTGATGACCCGGGTCAACATTTTTAGAAAATTTTCAATATTCCCCAATTTGCCCCAAATTTACACACATTGATGGCATTGCTGCCTGGATGCTGTGCCTGAAATGTTAGCTCTCTATCTCCTTCCTTGTCACAGATATGGGCTTTTCAAGTTTTCTCTAGTTTCAAGAATCGATGACCCGCGGGTCAACATTTTTAGAAAATTTTCAATATTCCCTAATTTGTCCCAAATTTACACAAATTGATGGCATTTCTGTCTCGATGCTGCGTCTGAAATTGTAGCTCTCTATCTCCTTCCTTGTCACAGATATGGGCTTTTCAAGTTTTCTCTAGTTTCAAGAATCGATGACACGCGGGTCAACATTTTTAGAAAATTTTCAATATTCCCTAATTTGTCCCAAATTTACACAAATTGATGGCATTTCTGTCTGGATGCTGCGTCTGAAATTTTAGCTCTCTATCTCCTTCTTTGTCACAGATATGGGCTTTTCAAGTGTTCTCCAGTTTCAAAAATCGATGACCCGCGGGTCAACATTTTTAGAAAATTTTCAATATTCCCAAATTTGCCCCAAATTTACAAACATTGATGGCATTTCTGCCTGGATGCTGCGTCTGAAATTGTAGCTCTCTATCTCCTTCCTTGTGTTTAGACATGGGCTTTTCAAGTTTTCTCTAGTTTCAAGAATCGATGACCCGCAGGTCAACATTTTTAGAAAATTTACAATATTCCCCAATTTGCCCCAAATTTACACACATTGATGGCATTTCTGCCTGGATGCTGCGCCTGAAATTTCAGCTCTCTATCTCCTTCCTTGTCACAGATATGGGCTTTTCAAGTTTTCTCCAGTTTCAAAAATTGATGACCCGGGTCAACATTTTTAGAAAATTTTCAATATTCCCCAATTTGCCCCAAATTTACACACGTTGATGGCATTTCTGCCTGGATGCTGTGTCTGAAATTTTAGCTCTCTATCTCCTTCCTTGTCACAGATATGGGCTTTTCAAGTTTTCTCCAGTTTCAAAAATTGATGACCCGGGTCAACATTTTTAGAAAATTATCAACATTCCCCAATTTGCCCCAAATTTACACACATTGATGGCATTTCTGTCTGGATGCTGCGTCTGAAATTTTAGCTCTCCATCTCCTTCCTTGTCACAGATATGGGCTTTTCAAGTGTTCTCCAGTTTCAAAAATCGATGACCCGCGGGTCAACATTTTTAGAAAATTTTCAATATTCCCTAATTTGTCCCAAATTTACACAAATTGATGGCATTTCTGTCTGGATGCTGCGTCTGAAATTTTAGCTCTCTATCTCCTTGCTTGTCACAGATATGGGCTTTTCAAGTGTTCTCCAGTTTCAAAAATCGCCGACCCGGGGGTCAACTTTTTTCCAAAATTTTCAATATTCCCCAATTTGCCCCAAATTTACAAACATTGATGGCATTTCTGCCTGGATGCTGCGTCTGAAATTTTAGCTCTCTATCTCCTTCCTTGTCACAGATATGGGCTTTTCAAGTTTTCTCCAGTTTCAAAAATTGATGACCCGGGTCAACATTTTTAGAAAATTTTCAATATTCCCCAATTTGCCCCAAATTTACAAACATTGATGGCATTTCTGGCTGGATGCTGCGTCTGAAATTGTAGCTCTCTATCTCCTTCCTTGTCACAGATATGGGCTTTTCAAGTTTTCTCCAGTTTCAAAAATTGATGACCCGGGTCAACATTTTTAGAAAATTATCAACATTCCCCAATTTGCCCCAAATTTACACACATTGATGGCATTTCTGCCTGGATGCTGCGCCTGAAATTGTAGCTCTCCATCTCCTTCCTTGTCACAGATATGGGCTTTTCAAGTTTTCTCTAATTTCAAGAATCGATGACCCGCGGGTCAACATTTTTAGAAAATTTTCAATATTCCCTAATTTTTCCCAAATTTACACAAATTGATGGCATTTCTGTCTGGATGCTGCGTCTGAAATTTTAGCTCTCTATCTCCTTCCTTGTCACAGATATGGGCTTTTCAAGTGTTTTCCAGTTTCAAAAATCGCCGACCCGGGGGTCAACTTTTTTCCAAAATTTTCAATATTCCCCAATTTGCCCCAAATTTACACACATTGATGGCATTTCAGCCTGGATGCTGCGCCTGAAATTTCAGCTCTCTATCTCCTTCCTTGTCACAGATATGGGCTTTTCAAGTTTTCTCCAGTTTCAAAAAATTGATGACCCGGGTCAACATTTTTAGAAAATTTTCAATATTCCCCAATTTGCCCCAAATTTACAAACATTGATGGCATTTCTGCCTGGATGCTGCGTCTGAAATTGTAGCTCTCTATCTCCTTCCTTGTCACAGATATGGGCTTTTCAAGTTTTCTCTAGTTTCAAGAATCGATGACCCGCGGGTCAACATTTTTAGAAAATTTTCAATATTCCCTAATTTGTCCCAAATTTACACAAATTGATGGCATTTCTGCCTGGATGCTGCGCCTGAAATTGTAGCTCTCCATCTCCTTCCTTGTCACAGATATGGGCTTTTCAAGTTTTCTCTAGTTTCAAGAATCGATGACCCTGGGGTCAACTTTTTTCCAAAATTTTCAATATTCCCCAATTTGCCCCAAATTTACAAACATTGATGGCATTTCTGCCTGGAGGCTGCGTCTGAAATTTTAGCTCTGTATCTCCTTCCTTGTCACAGATATGGGCTTTTCAAGTTTTCTCCAGTTTCAAAAATTGATAACCCGGTCAACATTTTTAGAAAATTTTCAATATTCCCCAATTTGCCCCAAATTTACACAAATTGATGGCATTTCTGCCTGGATGCTGCGCCTGAAATTTCAGCTCTCTATCTCCTTCCTTGTCACAGATATGGGCTTTTCAAGTTTTCTCTAATTTCAAGAATCGATGACCCGCGGGTCAACATTTTTAGAAAATTTTCAATATTCCCTAATTTTTCCCAAATTTACACAAATTGATGGCATTTCTGTCTGGATGCTGCGTCTGAAATGTTAGCTCTCTATCTCCTTCCTTGTCACAGATATGGGCTTTTCAAGTGTTTTCCAGTTTCAAAAATCGCCGACCCGGGGGTCAACTTTTTTCCAAAATTTTCAATATTCCCCAATTTGCCCCAAATTTACAAACATTGATGGCATTTCTGCCTGGATGCTGCGTCTGAAATTGTAGCTCTCTATCTCCTTCCTTGTCACAGATATGGGCTTTTCAAGTTTTCTCTAGTTTCAAGAATCAATGACCCGCGGGTCAACATTTTTAGAAAATTTTCAATATTCCCCAATTTGCCCCAAATTTACAAACATTGATGGCATTTCTGCCTGGATGCTGCGTCTGAAATTGTAGCTCTCTATCTCCTTCCTTGTCACAGATATGGGCTTTTCAAGTTTTCTCTAGTTTCAAGAATCAATGACCCGCGGGTCAACATTTTTAGAAAATTTTCAATATTCCCCAATTTGCCCCAAATTTACACATATTGATGGCATTTCTGCCTGGATGCTGTGCCTGAAATTTTAGCTCTCTATACCCTTCCTTGTCACAGATATGGGCTTTTCAAGTTTTCTCCAGTTTCAAAAATTGATGACCCGGGTCAACATTTTTAGAAAATTTTCAATATTCCCCAATTTGCCCCAAATTTACACACATTGATGGCATTGCTGCCTGGATGCTGTGCCTGAAATGTTAGCTCTCTATCTCCTTCCTTGTCACAGATATGGGCTTTTCAAGTTTTCTCTAGTTTCAAGAATCGATGACCCGCGGGTCAACATTTTTAGAAAATTTTCAATATTCCCTAATTTGTCCCAAATTTACACAAATTGATGGCATTTCTGTCTCGATGCTGCGTCTGAAATTGTAGCTCTCTATCTCCTTCCTTGTCACAGATATGGGCTTTTCAAGTTTTCTCTAGTTTCAAGAATCGATGACACGCGGGTCAACATTTTTAGAAAATTTTCAATATTCCCTAATTTGTCCCAAATTTACACAAATTGATGGCATTTCTGTCTGGATGCTGCGTCTGAAATTTTAGCTCTCTATCTCCTTCTTTGTCACAGATATGGGCTTTTCAAGTGTTCTCCAGTTTCAAAAATCGATGACCCGCGGGTCAACATTTTTAGAAAATTTTCAATATTCCCAAATTTGCCCCAAATTTACAAACATTGATGGCATTTCTGCCTGGATGCTGCGTCTGAAATTGTAGCTCTCTATCTCCTTCCTTGTGTTTAGACATGGGCTTTTCAAGTTTTCTCTAGTTTCAAGAATCGATGACCCGCAGGTCAACATTTTTAGAAAATTTACAATATTCCCCAATTTGCCCCAAATTTACACACATTGATGGCATTTCTGCCTGGATGCTGCGCCTGAAATTTCAGCTCTCTATCTCCTTCCTTGTCACAGATATGGGCTTTTCAAGTTTTCTCCAGTTTCAAAAATTGATGACCCGGGTCAACATTTTTAGAAAATTTTCAATATTCCCCAATTTGCCCCAAATTTACACACGTTGATGGCATTTCTGCCTGGATGCTGTGTCTGAAATTTTAGCTCTCTATCTCCTTCCTTGTCACAGATATGGGCTTTTCAAGTTTTCTCCAGTTTCAAAAATTGATGACCCGGGTCAACATTTTTAGAAAATTATCAACATTCCCCAATTTGCCCCAAATTTACACACATTGATGGCATTTCTGTCTGGATGCTGCGTCTGAAATTTTAGCTCTCCATCTCCTTCCTTGTCACAGATATGGGCTTTTCAAGTGTTCTCCAGTTTCAAAAATCGATGACCCGCGGGTCAACATTTTTAGAAAATTTTCAATATTCCCTAATTTGTCCCAAATTTACACAAATTGATGGCATTTCTGTCTGGATGCTGCGTCTGAAATTTTAGCTCTCTATCTCCTTGCTTGTCACAGATATGGGCTTTTCAAGTGTTCTCCAGTTTCAAAAATCGCCGACCCGGGGGTCAACTTTTTTCCAAAATTTTCAATATTCCCCAATTTGCCCCAAATTTACAAACATTGATGGCATTTCTGCCTGGATGCTGCGTCTGAAATTTTAGCTCTCTATCTCCTTCCTTGTCACAGATATGGGCTTTTCAAGTTTTCTCCAGTTTCAAAAATTGATGACCCGGGTCAACATTTTTAGAAAATTTTCAATATTCCCCAATTTGCCCCAAATTTACAAACATTGATGGCATTTCTGGCTGGATGCTGCGTCTGAAATTGTAGCTCTCTATCTCCTTCCTTGTCACAGATATGGGCTTTTCAAGTTTTCTCCAGTTTCAAAAATTGATGACCCGGGTCAACATTTTTAGAAAATTATCAACATTCCCCAATTTGCCCCAAATTTACACACATTGATGGCATTTCTGCCTGGATGCTGCGCCTGAAATTGTAGCTCTCCATCTCCTTCCTTGTCACAGATATGGGCTTTTCAAGTTTTCTCTAATTTCAAGAATCGATGACCCGCGGGTCAACATTTTTAGAAAATTTTCAATATTCCCTAATTTTTCCCAAATTTACACAAATTGATGGCATTTCTGTCTGGATGCTGCGTCTGAAATTTTAGCTCTCTATCTCCTTCCTTGTCACAGATATGGGCTTTTCAAGTGTTTTCCAGTTTCAAAAATCGCCGACCCGGGGGTCAACTTTTTTCCAAAATTTTCAATATTCCCCAATTTGCCCCAAATTTACACACATTGATGGCATTTCAGCCTGGATGCTGCGCCTGAAATTTCAGCTCTCTATCTCCTTCCTTGTCACAGATATGGGCTTTTCAAGTTTTCTCCAGTTTCAAAAAATTGATGACCCGGGTCAACATTTTTAGAAAATTTTCAATATTCCCCAATTTGCCCCAAATTTACAAACATTGATGGCATTTCTGCCTGGATGCTGCGTCTGAAATTGTAGCTCTCTATCTCCTTCCTTGTCACAGATATGGGCTTTTCAAGTTTTCTCTAGTTTCAAGAATCGATGACCCGCGGGTCAACATTTTTAGAAAATTTTCAATATTCCCTAATTTGTCCCAAATTTACACAAATTGATGGCATTTCTGCCTGGATGCTGCGCCTGAAATTGTAGCTCTCCATCTCCTTCCTTGTCACAGATATGGGCTTTTCAAGTTTTCTCTAGTTTCAAGAATCGATGACCCTGGGGTCAACTTTTTTCCAAAATTTTCAATATTCCCCAATTTGCCCCAAATTTACAAACATTGATGGCATTTCTGCCTGGAGGCTGCGTCTGAAATTTTAGCTCTGTATCTCCTTCCTTGTCACAGATATGGGCTTTTCAAGTTTTCTCCAGTTTCAAAAATTGATAACCCGGTCAACATTTTTAGAAAATTTTCAATATTCCCCAATTTGCCCCAAATTTACACAAATTGATGGCATTTCTGCCTGGATGCTGCGCCTGAAATTTCAGCTCTCTATCTCCTTCCTTGTCACAGATATGGGCTTTTCAAGTTTTCTCTAATTTCAAGAATCGATGACCCGCGGGTCAACATTTTTAGAAAATTTTCAATATTCCCTAATTTTTCCCAAATTTACACAAATTGATGGCATTTCTGTCTGGATGCTGCGTCTGAAATGTTAGCTCTCTATCTCCTTCCTTGTCACAGATATGGGCTTTTCAAGTGTTTTCCAGTTTCAAAAATCGCCGACCCGGGGGTCAACTTTTTTCCAAAATTTTCAATATTCCCCAATTTGCCCCAAATTTACACACATTGATGGCATTTCTGCCTGGATGCTGCGTCTGAAATTTTAGCTCTCTATCTCCTTCCTTGTCACAGATATGGGCTTTTCAAGTTTTCTCTAGTTTCAAGAATCGATGACCCGCGGGTCAACATTTTTAGAAAATTTTCAATATTCCCCAATTTGCCCCAAATTTACACACATTGATGGCATTTCAGCCTGGATGCTGCGCCTGAAATTTCAGCTCTCTATCTCCTTCCTTGTCACAGATATGGGCTTTTCAAGTTTTCTCCAGTTTCAAAAAATTGATGACCCGGGTCAACATTTTTAGAAAATTTTCAATATTCCCCAATTTGCCCCAAATTTACAAACATTGATGGCATTTCTGCCTGGATGCTGCGTCTGAAATTGTAGCTCTCTATCTCCTTCCTTGTCACAGATATGGGCTTTTCAAGTTTTCTCTAGTTTCAAGAATCGATGACCCGCGGGTCAACATTTTTAGAAAATTTTCAATATTCCCCAATTTGCCCCAAATTTACACATATTGATGGCATTTCTGCCTGGATGCTGTGCCTGAAATTTTAGCTCTCTATACCCTTCCTTGTCACAGATATGGGCTTTTCAAGTTTTCTCCAGTTTCAAAAATTGATGACCCGGGTCAACATTTTTAGAAAATTTTCAATATTCCCCAATTTGCCCCAAATTTACACACATTGATGGCATTGCTGCCTGGATGCTGTGCCTGAAATGTTAGCTCTCTATCTCCTTCCTTGTCACAGATATGGGCTTTTCAAGTTTTCTCTAGTTTCAAGAATCGATGACCCGCGGGTCAACATTTTTAGAAAATTTTCAATATTCCCTAATTTGTCCCAAATTTACACAAATTGATGGCATTTCTGTCTCGATGCTGCGTCTGAAATTGTAGCTCTCTATCTCCTTCCTTGTCACAGATATGGGCTTTTCAAGTTTTCTCTAGTTTCAAGAATCGATGACACGCGGGTCAACATTTTTAGAAAATTTTCAATATTCCCTAATTTGTCCCAAATTTACACAAATTGATGGCATTTCTGTCTGGATGCTGCGTCTGAAATTTTAGCTCTCTATCTCCTTCTTTGTCACAGATATGGGCTTTTCAAGTGTTCTCCAGTTTCAAAAATCGCTGACCCGGGGGTCAACTTTTTTCCAAAATTTTCAATATTCCCCAATTTGCCCCAAATTTACACACATTGATGGCATTTCTGCCTGGATGCTGCGTCTGAAATTTTAGCTCTCTATCTCCTTCCTTGTCACAGATATGGGCTTTTAAAGTTTTCTCCAGTTTCAAAAATTGATGACCCGGGTCAACATTTTTAGAAAATTTTCAATATTCCCCAATTTGCCCCAAATTTACACACATTGATGGCATTGCTGCCTGGATGCTGTGCCTGAAATTTTAGCTCTCTATCTCCTTCCTTGTCACAGATATGGGCTTTTCAAGTTTTCTCCAGTTTCAAAAATTGATGACCCGGGTCAACATTTTTAGAAAATTTTCAATATTCCCCAATTTGCCCCAAATTTACACACATTGATGGCATTGCTGCCTGGATGCTGTGCCTGAAATTTTAGCTCTCTATCTCCTTCCTTGTCACAGATATGGGCTTTTCAAGTTTTCTCTAGTTACAAGAATCGATGACCCGCGGGTCAACATTTTTAGAAAATTTTCAATATTCCCTAATTTGTCCCAAATTTACACAAATTGATGGCATTTCTGTCTGGATGCTGCGTCTGAAATTTTAGCTCTCTATCTCCTTCCTTGTCACAGATATGGGCTTTTCAAGTGTTCTCCAGTTTCAAAAATCGCTGACCCGGGGGTCAACTTTTTTCCAAAATTTTCAATATTCCCCAATTTGCCCCAAATTTACAAACATTGATGGCATTTCTGCCTGGATGCTGCGTCTGAAATTTTAGCTCTCTATCTCCTTCCTTGTCACAGATATGGGCTTTTAAAGTTTTCTCCAGTTTCAAAAATTGATGACCCGGGTCAACATTTTTAGAAAATTTTCAATATTCCCCAATTTGCCCCAAATTTACACACATTGATGGCATTGCTGCCTGGATGCTGTGCCTGAAATTTTAGCTCTCTATCTCCTTCCTTGTCACAGATATGGGCTTTTCAAGTTTTCTCCAGTTTCAAAAATTGATGACCCGGGTCAACATTTTTAGAAAATTTTCAATATTCCCCAATTTGCCCCAAATTTACAAACATTGATGGCATTTCTGCCTGGATGCTGCGTCTGAAATTGTAGCTCTCTATCTCCTTCCTTGTCACAGATATGGGCTTTTCAAGTTTTCTCTAGTTTCAAGAATCGATGACCCGCGGGTCAACATTTTTAGAAAATTTTCAATATTCCCCAATTTGTCCCAAATTTACACACATTGATGGCATTCTGCCTGGATGCTGCGTCTGAAATTGTAGCTCTCTATCTCCTTCCTTGTCACAGATATGGGCTTTTCAAGTTTTCTCCAGTTTCAAAAATCGCTGACCCGGGGGTCAACTTTTTTCCAAAATTTTCAATATTCCCCAATTTGCCCCAAATTTACACACATTGATGGCATTTCTGCCTGGATGCTGTGTCTGAAATTGTAGCTCTCTATCTCCTTCCTTGTCACAGATATGGGCTTTTCAAGTTTTCTCTAGTTTCAAAAATTGATGACCCGGGTCAACATTTTTAGAAAACTTTCAATATTCCCCAATTTGCCCCAAATTTACACACATTGATGGCATTTCTGCCTGGATGCTGTGTCTGATATTGTAGCTCTCGATCTCCTTCCTTGTCACAGATATGGGCTTTTCAAGTTTTCTCCAGTTTCAAGAATCGATGACCCGCGGGTCATCATTTTTAGAAAATTTTCAATATTCCCCAATTTGCCCCAAATTTACACACATTGATGGCATTTCTGCCTGGATACTGCGCCTGAAATTTTAGCTCTCTATCTCCTTCCTTGTCACAGATATGGGCTTTTCAAGTTTTCTCCAGTTTCAAAAATTGATAACCCGGGGGTCAACATTTTTAGAAAATTTTCAATATTCCCCAATTTGCCCCAAATTTACAAACATTGATGGCATTTCTGCCTGGATGCTGCGTCTGAAATTGTAGCTCTCTATCTCCTTCCTTGTCACAGATATGGGCTTTTCAAGTTTTCTCCAGTTTCAAAAATTGATGACCCGGGTCAACATTTTTAGAAAATTATCAACATTCCCCAATTTGCCCCAAATTTACACACATTGATGGCATTTCTGCCTGGATGCTGTGTCTGAAATTGTAGCTCTCTATCTCCTTCCTTGTCACAGACATGGGCTTTTAAGTTTTCTCTAGTTACAAGAATCGATGACCCGCGGGTCAACATTTTTCGAAAATTTTCAATATTCCCCAATTTGTCCCAAATTTACACAAATTGATGGCATTTCTGTCTGGATGCTGCGTCTGAAATTTTAGCTCTCCATCTCCTTCCTTGTCACAGATATGGGCTTTTCAAGTTTTCTCCAGTTTCAAAAATTGATGACCCGGGTCAACATTTTTAGAAAATTTTCAATATTCCCCAATTTGCCCCAAATTTACAAACATTGATGGCATTTCTGCCTGGATGCTGCGTCTGAAATTGTAGCTCTCTATCTCCTGCCTTGTCACAGATATGGGCTTTTCAAGTGTTCTCCAGTTTCAAAAATCGATGACCCGGGGGTCAACATTTTTTCCAAATTTTTCAATATTCCCCAATTTGCCCCAAATTTACACACATTGATGGCATTTCTGTCTGGATGCTGCGCCTGAAATTTTAGCTCTCTATCTCCTTCCTTGTCACAGATATGGGCTTTTCAAGTTTTCTCCAGTTTCAAAAATTGATGACCCGCAGGTAAACATTTTTTGAAAATTTTCAATATTCCCCAATTTGCCCCAAATATACACACATTGATGGCATTTCTGCCTGGATGCTGTGTCTGAAATTGTAGCTCTCTATCTCCTTCCTTGTCACAGATATGGGCTTTTCAAGTTTTCTCCAGTTTCAAAAATTGATGACCCGGGTCAACATTTTTAGAAAATTTTCAATATTCCCAAATTTGCCCCAAATTTACAAACATTGATGGCATTTCTGCCTGGATGCTGCGTCTGAAATTGTAGCTCTCTATCTCCTTCCTTGTGTTTAGACATGGGCTTTTCAAGTTTTCTCTAGTTTCAAGAATCGATGACCCGCAGGTCAACATTTTTAGAAAATTTACAATATTCCCCAATTTGCCCCAAATTTACACACATTGATGGCATTTCTGCCTGGATGCTGCGCCTGAAATTTCAGCTCTCTATCTCCTTCCTTGTCACAGATATGGGCTTTTCAAGTTTTCTCCAGTTTCAAAAATTGATGACCCGGGTCAACATTTTTAGAAAATTTTCAATATTCCCCAATTTGCCCCAAATTTACACACGTTGATGGCATTTCTGCCTGGATGCTGTGTCTGAAATTTTAGCTCTCTATCTCCTTCCTTGTCACAGATATGGGCTTTTCAAGTTTTCTCCAGTTTCAAAAATTGATGACCCGGGTCAACATTTTTAGAAAATTATCAACATTCCCCAATTTGCCCCAAATTTACACACATTGATGGCATTTCTGTCTGGATGCTGCGTCTGAAATTGTAGCTCTCCATCTCCTTCCTTGTCACAGATATGGGCTTTTCAAGTGTTCTCCAGTTTCAAAAATCGCCGACCCGGGGGTCAACTTTTTTCCAAAATTTTCAATATTCCCCAATTTGCCCCAAATTTACACACATTGATGGCATTTCTGCCTGGATGCTGCGTCTGAAATTGTAGCTCTCTATCTCCTTCCTTGTCACAGATATGGGCTTTTAAGTTTTCTCTAGTTTCAAGGATCGATGACCCGCGGGTCAACATTTTTAGAAAATTTTCAATATTCCCTAATTTGTCCCAAATTTACACAAATTGATGGCATTTCTGTCTGGATGCTGCGTCTGAAATTTTAGCTCTCTATCTCCTTCCTTGTCACAGATATGGGCTTTTCAAGTTTTCTCCAGTTTCAAAAATTGATGACCCGGGTCAACATTTTTAGAAAATTTTCAATATTCCCTAATTTGTCCCAAATTTACACAAATTGATGGCATTTCTGTCTGGATGCTGCGTCTGAAATTTTAGCTCTCTATCTCCTTCCTTGTCACAGATATGGGCTTTTCAAGTTTTCTCCAGTTTCAAAAATTGATAACCCGGGGGTTAACATTTTTAGAAAATTTTCAATATTCCCCAATTTGCCCCAAATTTACACACATTGATGGCATTTCTGCCTGGATGCTGTGTCTGAAATTGTAGCTCTCTATCTCCTTCCTTGTCACAGACATGGGCTTTTAAGTTTTCTCTAGTTACAAGAATCGATGACCCGCGGGTCAACATTTTTCGAAAATTTTCAATATTCCCAAATTTGTCCCAAATTTACACAAATTGATGGCATTTCTGTCTGGATGCTGCGTCTGAAATTTTAGCTCTCTATCTCCTTCCTTGTCACAGATATGGGCTTTTCAAGTGTTCTCCAGTTTCAAAAATCGCTGACCCGGGGGTCAACTTTTTTAGAAAATGTTCAATATTCCCCAATTTGCCCCAAATTTACACACATTGATGGCATTTCTGCCTGGATGCTGTGTCTGAAATTTTAGCTCTCTATCTCCTTCCTTGTCACAGATATGGGCTTTTCAAGTTTTCTCCAGTTTCAAGAATCGATGACCCGCGGGTCAACATTTTTAGAAAATTTTCAATATTCCCCAATTTACCCCCAAATTTACACACATTGATGGCATTTCTGCCTGGATGCTGCGTCTGAAATTTTAGCTCTCTATCTCCTTCCTTGTCACAGATATGGGCTTTTCAAGTGTTCTCCAGTTTCAAAAATCGCCGACCCGGGGGTCAACTTTTTTCCAAAATTCTCAATAATCCCCAATTTGCCCCAAATTTACACACATTGATGGCATTTCTGCCTGGATGCTGCGTCTGAAATTTTAGCTCTCTATCTCCTTCCTTGTCACAGATATGGGCTTTTCAAGTTTTCTCCAGTTTCAAAAATTGATGACCCGGGTCAACATTTTTAGAAAATTTTCAATATTCCCCAATTTGCCCCAAATTTACACACATTGATGGCATTTCTGCCTGGATGCTGCGTCTGAAATTGTAGCTCTCTATCTCCTTCCTTGTCACAGATATGGGCTTTTCAAGTTTTCTCTAGTTTCAAGGATCGATGACCCGCGGGTCAACATTTTTAGAAAATTTTCAATATTCCCTAATTTGTCCCAAATTTACACAAATTGATGGCATTTCTGTCTGGATGCTGCGTCTGAAATTTTAGCTCTCTATCTCCTTCCTTGTCACAGATATGGGCTTTTCAAGTGTTCTCCAGTTTCAAAAATCGCCGACCCGGGGGTCAACTTTTTTCCAAAATTTTCAGTATTCCCCAATTTGCCCCAAATTTACACACATTGATGGCATTTCTGCCTGGATGCTGTGTCTGAAATTTTAGCTCTCTATCTCCTTCCTTGTCACAGATATGGGCTTTTCAAGTTTTCTCCAGTTTCAAAAATTGATGACCCGGGTCAACATTTTTAGAAAATTTTCAATATCCCCCAATTTGCCCCAAATTTACAAACATTGATGGCATTTCTGCCTGGATGCTGCGCCTGAAATTTCAGCTCTCTATCTCCTTCCTTGTCACAGATATGGGCTTTTCAAGTTTTCTCTAGTTTCAAGAATCGATGACCCGCGGGTCAACATTTTTAGAAAATTTTCAATATTCCCCAATTCGTCCCAAATTTACACAAATTGATGGCATTTCTGTCTGGATGCTGCGTCTGAAATTTTAGCTCTCCATCTCCTTCCTTGTCACAGATATGGGCTTTTCAAGTGTTCTCTTGTTACAAGAATCGATGACCCGCGGGTCAACATTTTTAGAAAATTTTCAATATTCCCTAATTTGTCCCAAATTTACACAAATTGATGGCATTTCTGTCTGGATGCTGCGTCTGAAATTTTAGCTCTCTATCTCCTTCCTTGTCACAGATATGGGCTTTTCAAGTTTTCTCCAGTTTCAAAAATTGATGACCCGGGTCAACATTTTTAGAAAATTATCAACATTCCCCAATTTGCCCCAAATTTACACACATTGATGGCATTTCTGTCTGGATGCTGCGTCTGAAATTTTAGCTCTCCATCTCCTTCCTTGTCACAGATATGGGCTTTTCAAGTGTTCTCCAGTTTCAAAAATCGCCGACCCGGGGGTCAACTTTTTTCCAAAATTTTCAATATTCCCCAATTTGCCCCAAATTTACACACATTGATGGCATTTCTGCCTGGATGCTGCGTCTGAAATTTTAGCTCTCTATCTCCTTCCTTGTCACAGATATGGGCTTTTCAAGTTTTCTCCAGTTTCAAAAATTGATGACCCGGGTCAACATTTTTAGAAAATTTTCAATATTCCCCAATTTGCCCCAAATTTACACACATTGATGGCATTTCTGCCTGGATGCTGTGTCTGAAATTCTAGCTCTCTATCTCCTTCCTTGTCACAGACATGGGCTTTTCAAGTTTTCTCTAGTTACAAGAATCGATGACCCGCGGGTCAACATTTTTAGAAAATTTTCAATATTCCCTAATTTGTCCCAAATTTACACAAATTGATGGCATTTCTGTCTGGATGCTGCGTCTGAAATTTTAGCTCTCTATCTCCTTCCTTGTCACAGATATGGGCTTTTCAAGTGTTCTCCAGTTTCAAAAATCGCCGACCCGGGGGTCAACTTTTTTCCAAAATTCTCAATAATCCCCATTTTGCCCCAAATTTACACACATTGATGGCATTTCTGCCTGGATGCTGCGTCTGAAATTTTAGCTCTCTATCTCCTTCCTTGTCACAGATATGGGCTTTTCAAGTTTTCTCCAGTTTCAAAAATTGATGACCCGGGGGTCAACTTTTTTCCAAAATTTTCAATATTCCCCAATTTGCCCCAAATTTACAAACATTGATGGCATTTCTGCCTGGATGCTGCGTCTGAAATTGTAGCTCTCTATCTCCTTCCTTGTCACAGATATGGGCTTTTCAAGTTTTCTCCAGTTTCAAAAATTGATGACCCGGGTCAACATTTTTAGAAAATTTTCAATATTCCCCAATTTGCCCCAAATTTACACACATTGATGGCATTTCTGCCTGGATGCTGCGTCTGAAATTGTAGCTCTCTATCTCCTTCCTTGTCACAGATATGGGCTTTTCAAGTTTTCTCTAGTTTCAAGGATCGATGACCCGCGGGTCAACATTTTTAGAAAATTTTCAATATTCCCTAATTTGTCCCAAATTTACACAAATTGATGGCATTTCTGTCTGGATGCTGCGTCTGAAATTTTAGCTCTCTATCTCCTTCCTTGTCACAGATATGGGCTTTTCAAGTTTTCTCCAGTTTCAAAAATTGATGACCCGGGTCAACATTTTTAGAAAATTTTCAATATTCCCTAATTTGTCCCAAATTTACACAAATTGATGGCATTTCTGTCTGGATGCTGCGTCTGAAATTTTAGCTCTCTATCTCCTTCCTTGTCACAGATATGGGCTTTTCAAGTTTTCTCCAGTTTCAAAAATTGATAACCCGGGGGTTAACATTTTTAGAAAATTTTCAATATTCCCCAATTTGCCCCAAATTTACACACATTGATGGCATTTCTGCCTGGATGCTGTGTCTGAAATTGTAGCTCTCTATCTCCTTCCTTGTCACAGACATGGGCTTTTAAGTTTTCTCTAGTTACAAGAATCGATGACCCGCGGGTCAACATTTTTCGAAAATTTTCAATATTCCCAAATTTGTCCCAAATTTACACAAATTGATGGCATTTCTGTCTGGATGCTGCGTCTGAAATTTTAGCTCTCTATCTCCTTCCTTGTCACAGATATGGGCTTTTCAAGTGTTCTCCAGTTTCAAAAATCGCTGACCCGGGGGTCAACTTTTTTAGAAAATTTTCAATATTCCCCAATTTGCCCCAAATTTACACACATTGATGGCATTTCTGCCTGGATGCTGTGTCTGAAATTTTAGCTCTCTATCTCCTTCCTTGTCACAGATATGGGCTTTTCAAGTTTTCTCCAGTTTCAAGAATTGATGACCCGCGGGTCAACATTTTTAGAAAATTTTCAATATTCCCCAATTTACCCCCAAATTTACACACATTGATGGCATTTCTGCCTGGATGCTGCGTCTGAAATTTTAGCTCTCTATCTCCTTCCTTGTCACAGATATGGGCTTTTCAAGTTTTCTCTAGTTTCAAGAATCGATGACCCGCGGGTCAACATTTTTAGAAAATTTTCAATATTCCCCAATTCGTCCCAAATTTACACAAATTGATGGCATTTCTGTCTGGATGCTGCGTCTGAAATTTTAGCTCTCCATCTCCTTCCTTGTCACAGATATGGGCTTTTCAAGTGTTCTCTAGTTACAAGAATCGATGACCCGCGGGTCAACATTTTTAGAAAATTTTCAATATTCCCTAATTTGTCCCAAATTTACACAAATTGATGGCATTTCTGTCTGGATGCTGCGTCTGAAATTTTAGCTCTCTATCTCCTTCCTTGTCACAGATATGGGCTTTTCAAGTGTTCTCCAGTTTCAAAAATCGCCGACCCGGGGGTCAACTTTTTTCCAAAATTCTCAATAATCCCCATTTTGCCCCAAATTTACACACATTGATGGCATTTCTGCCTGGATGCTGCGTCTGAAATTTTAGCTCTCTATCTCCTTCCTTGTCACAGATATGGGCTTTTCAAGTTTTCTCCAGTTTCAAAAATTGATGACCCGGGGGTCAACTTTTTTCCAAAATTTTCAATATTCCCCAATTTGCCCCAAATTTACAAACATTGATGGCATTTCTGCCTGGATGCTGCGTCTGAAATTGTAGCTCTCTATCTCCTTCCTTGTCACAGATATGGGCTTTTCAAGTTTTCTCTAGTTTCAAGGATCGATGACCCGCGGGTCAACATTTTTAGAAAATTTTCAATATTCCCTAATTTGTCCCAAATTTACACAAATTGATGGCATTTCTGTCTGGATGCTGCGTCTGAAATTTTAGCTCTCTATCTCCTTCCTTGTCACAGATATGGGCTTTTCAAGTTTTCTCCAGTTTCAAAAATTGATGACCAGGGTCAACATTTTTAGAAAATTTTCAATATTCCCTAATTTGTCCCAAATTTACACAAATTGATGGCATTTCTGTCTGGATGCTGCGTCTGAAATTTTAGCTCTCTATCTCCTTCCTTGTCACAGATATGGGCTTTTCAAGTTTTCTCCAGTTTCAAAAATTGATAACCCGGGGGTTAACATTTTTAGAAAATTTTCAATATTCCCCAATTTGCCCCAAATTTACACACATTGATGGCATTTCTGCCTGGATGCTGTGTCTGAAATTGTAGCTCTCTATCTCCTTCCTTGTCACAGACATGGGCTTTTAAGTTTTCTCTAGTTACAAGAATCGATGACCCGCGGGTCAACATTTTTCGAAAATTTTCAATATTCCCAAATTTGTCCCAAATTTACACAAATTGATGGCATTTCTGTCTGGATGCTGCGTCTGAAATTTTAGCTCTCTATCTCCTTCCTTGTCAGAGATATGGGCTTTTCAAGTGTTCTCCAGTTTCAAAAATCGCTGACCCGGGGGTCAACTTTTTTAGAAAATTTTCAATATTCCCCAATTTGCCCCAAATTTACACACATTGATGGCATTTCTGCCTGGATGCTGTGTCTGAAATTTTAGCTCTCTATCTCCTTCCTTGTCACAGATATGGGCTTTTCAAGTTTTCTCCAGTTTCAAGAATCGATGACCCGCGGGTCAACATTTTTAGAAAATTTTCAATATTCCCCAATTTGCCCCAAATTTACACACATTGATGGCATTTCTGCCTGGATGCTGCGTCTGAAATTTTAGCTCTCTATCTCCTTCCTTGTCACAGATATGGGCTTTTCAAGTGTTCTCCAGTTTCAAAAATCGCCGACCCGGGGGTCAACTTTTTTCCAAAATTCTCAATAATCCCCAATTTGCCCCAAATTTACACACATTGATGGCATTTCTGCCTGGATGCTGCGTCTGAAATTTTAGCTCTCTATCTCCTTCCTTGTCACAGATATGGGCTTTTCAAGTTTTCTCCAGTTTCAAAAATTGATGACCCGGGTCAACATTTTTAGAAAATTTTCAATATTCCCCAATTTGCCCCAAATTTACACACATTGATGGCATTTCTGCCTGGATGCTGCGCCTGAAATTTCATCTCTCTATCTCCTTCCTTGTCACAGATATGGGCTTTTCAAGTTTTCTCTAGTTTCAAGGATCGATGACCCGCGGGTCAACATTTTTAGAAAATTTTCAATATTCCCTAATTTGTCCCAAATTTACACAAATTGATGGCATTTCTGTCTGGATGCTGCGTCTGAAATTTTAGCTCTCTATCTCCTTCCTTGTCACAGATATGGGCTTTTCAAGTGTTCTCCAGTTTCAAAAATCGCCGACCCGGGGGTCAACTTTTTTCCAAAATTTTCAGTATTCCCCAATTTGCCCCAAATTTACACACATTGATGGCATTTCTGCCTGGATGCTGTGTCTGAAATTTTAGCTCTCTATCTCCTTCCTTGTCACAGATATGGGCTTTTCAAGTTTTCTCCAGTTTCAAAAATTGATGACCCGGGTCAACATTTTTAGAAAATTTTCAATATCCCCCAATTTGCCCCAAATTTACAAACATTGATGGCATTTCTGCCTGGATGCTGCGCCTGAAATTTCAGCTCTCTATCTCCTTCCTTGTCACAGATATGGGCTTTTCAAGTTTTCTCTAGTTTCAAGAATCGATGACCCGCGGGTCAACATTTTTAGAAAATTTTCAATATTCCCCAATTCGTCCCAAATTTACACAAATTGATGGCATTTCTGTCTGGATGCTGCGTCTGAAATTTTAGCTCTCCATCTCCTTCCTTGTCACAGATATGGGCTTTTCAAGTGTTCTCCAGTTTCAAAAATCGCCGACCCGGGGGTCAACTTTTTTCCAAAATTTTCAATATTCCCCAATTTGCCCCAAATTTACACACATTGATGGCATTTCTGCCTGGATGCTGTGTCTGAAATTGTAGCTCTCTATCTCCTTCCTTGTCACAGATATGGGCTTTTCAAGTTTTCTCCAGTTTCAAAAATTGATGACCCGGGTCAACATTTTTAGAAAATTTTCAATATTCCCCAATTTGCCCCAAATTTACACACATTGATGGCATTTCTGCCTGGATGCTGCGTCTGAAATTGTAGCTCTCTATCTCCTTCCTTGTCACAGATATGGGCTTTTCAAGTGTTCTCCAGTTTCAAAAATCGCCGACCCGGGGGTCAACTTTTTTCCAAAATTCTCAATAATCCCCAATTTGCCCCAAATTTACACACATTGATGGCATTTCTGCCTGGATGCTGCGTCTGAAATTTTAGCTCTCTATCTCCTTCCTTGTCACAGATATGGGCTTTTCAAGTTTTCTCCAGTTTCAAAAATTGATGACCCGGGTCAACATTTTTAGAAAATTTTCAATATTCCCCAATTTGCCCCAAATTTACACACATTGATGGCATTTCTGCCTGGATGCTGCGTCTGAAATTGTAGCTCTCTATCTCCTTCCTTGTCACAGATATGGGCTTTTCAAGTTTTCTCTAGTTTCAAGGATGGATGACCCGCGGGTCAACATTTTTAGAAAATTTTCAATATTCCCTAATTTGTCCCAAATTTACACAAATTGATGGCATTTCTGTCTGGATGCTGCGTCTGAAATTTTAGCTCTCTATCTCCTTCCTTGTCACAGATATGGGCTTTTCAAGTGTTCTCCAGTTTCAAAAATCGCCGACCCGGGGGTCAACTTTTTTCCAAAATTTTCATTATTCCCCAATTTGCCCCAAATTTACACACATTGATGGCATTTCTGCCTGGATGCTGCGTCTGAAATTTTAGCTCTCTATCTCCTTCCTTGTCACAGATATGGGCTTTTCAAGTTTTCTCCAGTTTCAAAAATTGATAACCCGGGGGTCAACATTTTTAGAAAATTTTCAATATTCCCCAATTTGCCCCAAATTTACACACATTGATGGCATTTCTGCCTGGATGCTGTGTCTGAAATTGTAGCTCTCTATCTCCTTCCTTGTCACAGACATGGGCTTTTAAGTTTTCTCTAGTTACAAGAATCGATGACCCGCGGGTCAACATTTTTCGAAAATTTTCAATATTCCCAAATTTGTCCCAAATTTACACAAATTGATGGCATTTCTGTCTGGATGCTGCGTCTGAAATTTTAGCTCTCTATCTCCTTCCTTGTCACAGATATGGGCTTTTCAAGTTTTCTCCAGTTTCAAAAATTGATGACCCGGGTCAACATTTTTAGAAAATTTTCAATATTCCCCAATTTGCCCCAAATTTACACACATTGATGGCATTTCTGCCTGGATGCTGCGTCTGAAATTGTAGCTCTCTATCTCCTTCCTTGTCACAGATATGGGCTTTTCAAGTTTTCTCTAGTTTCAAGGATCGATGACCCGCGGGTCAACATTTTAAGAAAATTTTCAATATTCCCTAATTTGTCCCAAATTTACACAAATTGATGGCATTTCTGCCTGGATGCTGCGTCTGAAATTGTAGCTCTCTATCTCCTGCCTTGTCACAGATATGGGCTTTTCAAGTGTTCTCCAGTTTCAAAAATCGATGACCCGGGGGTCAACTTTTTTCCAAATTTTTCAATATTCCCCAATTTGCCCCAAATTTACACACATTGATGGCATTTCTGTCTGGATGCTGCGCCTGAAATTTTAGCTCTCTATCTCCTTCCTTGTCACAGATATGGTCTTTTCAAGTTTTCTCCAGTTTCAAAAATTGATGACCCGGGTCAACATTTTTAGAAAATTTTCAATATTCCCCAATTTGCCCCAAATTTACACACATTGATGGCATTTCTGCCTGGATGCTGTGTCTGAAATTGTAGCTCTCTATCTCCTTCCTTGTCACAGATATGGGCTTTTCAAGTTTTCTCCAGTTTCAAAAATTGATGACCCGGGTCAACATTTTTAGAAAATTTTCAATATTCCCCAATTTGCCCCAAATTTACACACATTGATGGCATTTCTGCCTGGATGCTGCGTCTGAAATTGTAGCTCTCTATCTCCTTCCTTGTCACAGATATGGGCTTTTCAAGTTTTCTCTAGTTTCAAGGATCGATGACCCGCGGGTCAACATTTTTAGAAAATTTTCAATATTCCCTAATTTGTCCCAAATTTGCACAAATTGATGGCATTTCTGTCTGGATGCTGCGTCTGAAATTGTAGCTCTCTATCTCCTTCCTTGTCACAGATATGGGCTTTTCAAGTTTTCTCCAGTTTCAAAAATTGATGACCTGGGTCAACATTTTTAGAAAATTTTCAATATTCCCCAATTTGCCCCAAATTTACACAAATTGATGGCATTTCTGCCTGGATGCTGCGTCTGAAATTGTAGCTCTCTATCTCCTGCCTTGTCACAGATATGGGCTTTTCAAGTGTTCTCCAGTTTCAAAAATCGATGACCCGGGGGTCAACTTTTTTCCAAATTTTTCAATATTCCCCAATTTGCCCCAAATTTACACACATTGATGGCATTTCTGTCTGGATGCTGCGCCTGAAATTTTAGCTCTCTATCTCCTTCCTTGTCACAGATATGGGCTTTTCAAGTTTTCTCCAGTTTCAAAAATTGATGACCCGCGGGTCAACATTTTTAGAAAATTTTCAATATTCCCCAATTTGCCCCAAATTTACACACATTGATGGCATTTCTGCCTGGATGCTGTGTCTGAAATTGTAGCTCTCTATCTCCTTCCTTGTGTTTAGACATGGGCTTTTCAAGTTTTCTCTAGTTTCAAGAATCGATGACCCGCAGGTCAACATTTTTAGAAAATTTACAATATTCCCCAATTTGCCCCAAATTTACACACATTGATGGCATTTCTGCCTGGATGCTGCGCCTGAAATTTCATCTCTCTATCTCCTTCCTTGTCACAGATATGGGCTTTTCAAGTTTTCTCCAGTTTCAAAAATTGATGACCCGGGTCAACATTTTTAGAAAATTTTCAATATTCCCCAATTCGTCCTAAATTTACACAAATTGATGGCATTTCTGTCTGGATGCTGCGTCTGAAATTTTAGCTCTCTATCTCCTTCCTTGTCACAGATATGGGCTTTTCAAGTGTTCTCCAGTTTCAAAAATCGCCGACCCGGGGATCAACTTTTTTCCAAAATTTTCAATATTCCCCAATTTGCCCCAAATTTACACACATTGATGGCATTTCTGCCTGGATGCTGCGTCTGAAATGTTAGCTCTCTATCTCCTTCCTTGTCACAGATATGGGCTTTTCAAGTTTTCTCCAGTTTCAAAAATTGATGACCCGGGTCAACATTTTTAGAAAATTTTCAATATTCCCCAATTTGCCCCAAATTTACAAACATTGATGGCATTTCTGTCTGGATGCTGCGCCTGAAATTTTAGCTCTCTATCTCCTTCCTTGTCACAGATATGGGCTTTTCAAGTTTTCTCCAGTTTCAAAAATTGATGACCCGGGTCAACATTTTTAGAAAATTTTCAATATTCCCAAATTTGCCCCAAATTTACAAACATTGATGGCATTTCTGCCTGGATGCTGCGTCTGAAATTGTAGCTCTCTATCTCCTTCCTTGTGTTTAGACATGGGCTTTTCAAGTTTTCTCTAGTTTCAAGAATCGATGACCCGCAGGTCAACATTTTTAGAAAATTTACAATATTCCCCAATTTGCCCCAAATTTACACACATTGATGGCATTTCTGCCTGGATGCTGCGCCTGAAATTTCAGCTCTCTATCTCCTTCCTTGTCACAGATATGGGCTTTTCAAGTTTTCTCCAGTTTCAAAAATTGATGACCCGGGTCAACATTTTTAGAAAATTTTCAATATTCCCCAATTTGCCCCAAATTTACACACATTGATGGCATTTCTGCCTGGATGCTGTGTCTGAAATTTTAGCTCTCTATCTCCTTCCTTGTCACAGATATGGGCTTTTCAAGTTTTCTCCAGTTTCAAAAATTGATGACCCGGGTCAACATTCTTAGAAAATTATCAACATTCCCCAATTTGCCCCAAATTTACACACATTGATGGCATTTCTGTCTGGATGCTGCGTCTGAAATTCTAGCTCTCCATCTCCTTCCTTGTCACAGATATGGGCTTTTCAAGTGTTCTCCAGTTTCAAAAATCGCCGACCCGGGGGTCAACTTTTTTCCAAAATTTTCAATATTCCCCAATTTGCCCCAAATTTACACACATTGATGGCATTTCTGCCTGGATGCTGCGTCTGAAATTGTAGCTCTCTATCTCCTTCCTTGTCACAGATATGGGCTTTTCAAGTTTTCTCCAGTTTCAAAAATTGATGACCCGGGTCAACATTTTTAGAAAATTTTCAATATTCCCCAATTTGCCCCAAATTTACACACATTGATGGCATTTCTGCCTGGATGCTGTGTCTGAAATTCTAGCTCTCTATCTCCTTCCTTGTCACAGACATGGGCTTTTCAAGTTTTCTCTAGTTACAAGAATCGATGACCCGCGGGTCAACATTTTTAGAAAATTTTCAATATTCCCTAATTTGTCCCAAATTTACACAAATTGATGGCATTTCTGTCTGGATGCTGCGTCTGAAATTTTAGCTCTCTATCTCCTTCCTTGTCACAGATATGGGCTTTTCAAGTGTTCTCCAGTTTCAAAAATTGATGACCCGGGTCAACATTTTTAGAAAATTTTCAATATTCCCCAATTTGCCCCAAATTTACACACATTGATGGCATTTCTGCCTGGATGCTGTGTCTTAAATTCTAGCTCTCTATCTCCTTCCTTGTCACAGACATGGGCTTTTCAAGTTTTCTCTAGTTACAAGAATCGATGACCCGCGGGTCAACATTTTTAGAAAATTTTCAATATTCCCTAATTTGTCCCAAATTTACACAAATTGATGGCATTTCTGTCTGGATGCTGCGTCTGAAATTTTAGCTCTCTATCTCCTTCCTTGTCACAGATATGGGCTTTTCAAGTGTTCTCCAGTTTCAAAAATCGCCGACCCGGGGGTCAACTTTTTTCCAAAATTTTCAATATTCCCCAATTTGCCCCAAATTTACAAACATTGATGGCATTTCTGCCTGGATGCTGCGTCTGAAATTGTAGCTCTCTATCTCCTTCCTTGTCACAGATATGGGCTTTTCAAGTTTTCTCCAGTTTCAAAAATTGATGACCCGGGTCAACATTTTTAGAAAATTTTCAATATTCCCCAATTTGCCCCAAATTTACACACATTGATGGCATTTCTGCCTGGATGCTGCGTCTGAAATTGTAGCTCTCTATCTCCTTCCTTGTCATAGATATGGGCTTTTCAAGTTTTCTCTAGTTTCAAGGATCGATGACCCGCGGGTCAACATTTTTAGAAAATTTTCAATATTCCCTAATTTGTCCCAAATTTACACAAATTGATGGCATTTCTGTCTGGATGCTGCGTCTGAAATTTTAGCTCTCTATCTCCTTCCTTGTCACAGATATGGGCTTTTCAAGTTTTCTCCAGTTTCAAAAATTGATGACCTGGGTCAACATTTTTAGAAAATTTTCAATATTCCCCAATTTGCCCCAAATTTACACAAATTGATGGCATTTCTGCCTGGATGCTGCGTCTGAAATTGTAGCTCTCTATCTCCTGCCTTGTCACAGATATGGGCTTTTCAAGTGTTCTCCAGTTTCAAAAATCGATGACCCGGGGGTCAACTTTTTTCCAAATTTTTCAATATTCCCCAATTTGCCCCAAATTTACACACATTGATGGCATTTCTGTCTGGATGCTGCGCCTGAAATTTTAGCTCTCTATCTCCTTCCTTGTCACAGATATGGGCTTTTCAAGTTTTCTCCAGTTTCAAAAATTGATGACCCGGGTCAACATTTTTAGAAAATTTTCAATATTCCCCAATTTGCCCCAAATTTACACACATTGATGGCATTTCTGCCTGGATGCTGTGTCTGAAATTGTAGCTCTCTATCTCCTTCCTTGTCACAGATATGGGCTTTTCAAGTTTTCTCCAGTTTCAAAAATTGATGACCCGGGTCAACATTTTTAGAAAATTTTCAATATTCCCCAATTTGCCCCAAATTTACACACATTGATGGCATTTCTGCCTGGATGCTGCGTCTGAAATTGTAGCTCTCTATCTCCTTCCTTGTCACAGATATGGGCTTTTCAAGTTTTCTCTAGTTTCAAGGATCGATGACCCGGGGGTCAACATTTTTTGAAAATTTTCAATATTCCCTAATTTGTCCCAAATTTACACAAATTGACGGCATTTCTGTCTGGATGCTGCGTCTGAAATTTTAGCTCTCTATCTCCTTCCTTGTCACAGATATGGGCTTTTCAAGTTTTCTCCAGTTTCAAAAATTGATGACCTGGGTCAACATTTTTAGAAAATTTTCAATATTCCCCAATTTGCCCCAAATTTACACAAATTGATGGCATTTCTGCCTGGATGCTGCGTCTGAAATTGTAGCTCTCTATCTCCTGCCTTGTCACAGATATGGGCTTTTCAAGTGTTCTCCAGTTTCAAAAATCGATGACCCGGGGGTCAACTTTTTTCCAAATTTTTCAATATTCCCCAATTTGCCCCAAATTTACACACATTGATGGCATTTCTGTCTGGATGCTGCGCCTGAAATTTTAGCTCTCTATCTCCTTCCTTGTCACAGATATGGGCTTTTCAAGTTTTCTCCAGTTTCAAAAATTGATGACCCGGGTCAACATTTTTAGAAAATTTTCAATATTCCCCAATTTGCCCCAATTTTACACACATTGATGGCATTTCTGCCTGGATGCTGTGTCTGAAATTGTAGCTCTCTATCTCCTTCCTTGTCACAGATATGGGCTTTTCAAGTTTTCTCCAGTTTCAAAAATTGATGACCCGGGTCAACATTTTTAGAAAATTTTCAATATTCCCAAATTTGCCCCAAATTTACAAACATTGATGGCATTTCTGCCTGGATGCTGCGTCTGAAATTGTAGCTCTCTATCTCCTTCCTTGTGTTTAGACATGGGCTTTTCAAGTTTTCTCTAGTTTCAAGAATCGATGACCCGCAGGTCAACATTTTTAGAAAATTTACAATATTCCCCAATTTGCCCCAAATTTACACACATTGATGGCATTTCTGCCTGGATGCTGCGCCTGAAATTTCATCTCTCTATCTCCTTCCTTGTCACAGATATGGGCTTTTCAAGTTTTCTCCAGTTTCAAAAATTGATGACCCGGGTCAACATTTTTAGAAAATTTTCAATATTCCCCAATTTGCCCCAAATTTACACACATTGATGTCATTTCTGCCTGGATGCTGCGTCTGAAATTGTAGCTCTCTATCTCCTTCCTTGTCACAGATATGGGCTTTTCAAGTTTTCTCTAGTTTCAAGGATCGATGACCCGCGGGTCAACATTTTTAGAAAATTTTCAATATTCCCTAATTTGTCCCAAATTTACACAAATTGATTGCATTTCTGTCTGGATGCTGCGTCTGAAATTTTAGCTCTCTATCTCCTTCCTTGTCACAGATATGGGCTTTTCAAGTTTTCTCCAGTTTCAAAAATTGATGACCTGGGTCAACATTTTTAGAAAATTTTCAATATTCCCCAATTTGCCCCAAATTTACACAAATTGATGGCATTTCTGCCTGGATGCTGCGTCTGAAATTGTAGCTCTCTATCTCCTGCCTTGTCACAGATATGGGCTTTTCAAGTGTTCTCCAGTTTCAAAAATCGATGACCCGCGGGTCAACTTTTTTCCAAATTTTTCAATATTCCCCAATTTGCCCCAAATTTACACACATTGATGGCATTTCTGTCTGGATGCTGCGCCTGAAATTTTAGCTCTCTATCTCCTTCCTTGTCACAGATATGGGCTTTTCAAGTTTTCTCCAGTTTCAAAAATTGATGACCCGGGTCAACATTTTTAGAAAATTTTCAATATTCCCCAATTTGCCCCAAATTTACACACATTGATGGCATTTCTGCCTGGATGCTGTGTCTGAAATTGTAGCTCTCTATCTCCTTCCTTGTCACAGATATGGGCTTTTCAAGTTTTCTCCAGTTTCAAAAATTGATGACCCGGGTCAACATTTTTAGAAAATTTTCAATATTCCCAAATTTGCCCCAAATTTACAAACATTGATGGCATTTCTGCCTGGATGCTGCGTCTGAAATTGTAGCTCTCTATCTCCTTCCTTGTGTTTAGACATGGGCTTTTCAAGTTTTCTCTAGTTTCAAGAATCGATGACCCGCAGGTCAACATTTTTAGAAAATTTACAATATTCCCCAATTTGCCCCAAATTTACACACATTGATGGCATTTCTGCCTGGATGCTGCGCCTGAAATTTCATCTCTCTATCTCCTTCCTTGTCACAGATATGGGCTTTTCAAGTTTTCTCCAGTTTCAAAAATTGATGACCCGGGTCAACATTTTTAGAAAATTTTCAATATTCCCCAATTTGCCCCAAATTTACACAAATTGATGGCATTTCTGTCTGGATGCTGCGTCTGAAATTTTAGCTCTCTATCTCCTTCCTTGTCACAGATATGGGCTTTTCAAGTGTTCTCCAGTTTCAAAAATCGCTGACCCGGGGGTCAACTTTTTTCCAAAATTTTCAATATTCCCCAATTTGCCCCAAATTTACACACATTGATGGCATTTCTGCCTGGATGCTGTGTCTGAAATTTTAGCTCTCTATCTCCTTCCTTGTCACAGATATGGGCTTTTCAAGTTTTCTCCAGTTTCAAAAATTGATGACCCGGGTCAACATTTTTAGAAAATTTTCAATATTCCCCAATTTGCCTCAAATTTACAAACATTGATGGCATTTCTGCCTGGATGCTGCGCCTGAAATTTCAGCTCTCTATCTCCTTCCTTGTCACAGATATGGGCTTTTCAAGTTTTCTCTAGTTTCAAGAATCGATGACCCGCGGGTCAACATTTTTAGAAAATTTTCAATATTCCCTAATTTGTCCCAAATTTACACAAATTGATGGCATTTCTGTCTGGATGCTGCGTCTGAAATTGTAGCTCTCTATCTCCTTCCTTGTTACAGATATGGGCTTTTCAAGTTTTCTCCAGTTTCAAAAATTGATGACCCGGGTCAACATTTTTAGAAAATTATCAACATTCCCCAATTTGCCCCAAATTTACACACATTGATGGCATTTCTGCCTGGATGCTGTGTCTGAAATTGTAGCTCTCTATCTCCTTCCTTGTCACAGACATGGGCTTTTAAGTTTTCTCTAGTTAGAAGAATCGATGACCCGCGGGTCAACATTTTTCGAAAATTTTCAATATTCCCCAATTTGTCCCAAATTTACACAAATTGATGGCATTTCTGTCTGGATGCTGCGTCTGAAATTTTAGCTCTCTATCTCCTTCCTTGTCACAGATATGGGCTTTTCAAGTGTTCTCCAGTTTCAAAAATCGCTGACCCGGGGGTCAACTTTTTTCCAAAATTTTCAATATTCCCCAATTTGCCCCAAATTTACACACATTGATGGCATTTCTGCCTGGATGCTGCGTCTGAAATGTTAGCTCTCTATCTCCTTCCTTGTCACAGATATGGGCTTTTCAAGTTTTCTCCAGTTTCAAAAATTGATGACCCGGGTCAACATTTTTAGAAAATTTTCAATATTCCCCAATTTGCCCCAAATTTACAAACATTGATGGCATTTCTGCCTGGATGCTGCGTCTGAAATTGTAGCTCTCTATCTCCTTCCTTGTCACAGATATGGGCTTTTCAAGTGTTCTCCAGTTTCAAAAATTGATGACCCGGGTCAACATTTTTAGAAAATTTTCAATATCCCCCAATTTGCCCCAAATTTACAAACATTGATGGCATTTCTGCCTGGATGCTGCGCCTGAAATTTCAGCTCTCTATCTCCTTCCTTGTCACAGATATGGGCTTTTCAAGTTTTCTCTAGTTTCAAGAATCGATGACCCGCGGGTCAACATTTTTAGAAAATTTTCAATATTCCCCAATTCGTCCCAAATTTACACAAATTGATGGCATTTCTGTCTGGATGCTGCGTCTGAAATTTTAGCTCTCTATCTCCTTCCTTGTCACAGATATGGGCTTTTCAAGTGTTCTCCAGTTTCAAAAATCGCCGACCCGGCGGTCAACTTTTTTCCAAAATTTTCAATATTCCCCAATTTGCCCCAAATTTACACACATTGATGGCATTTCTGCCTGGATGCTGCGTCTGAAATGTTAGCTCTCTATCTCCTTCCTTGTCACAGATATGGGCTTTTCAAGTTTTCTCCAGTTTCAAAAATTGATGACCCGGGTCAACATTTTTAGAAAATTTTCAATATTCCCCAATTTGCCCCAAATTTACACACATTGATGGCATTTCTGCCTGGATGCTGCGTCTGAAATTGTAGCTCTCTATCTCCTTCCTTGTCACAGATATGGGCTTTTCAAGTTTTCTCTAGTTTCAAGGATCGATGACCCGCGGGTCAACATTTTTAGAAAATTTTCAATATTCCCTAATTTGTCCCAAATTTACACAAATTGATGGCATTTCTGTCTGGATGCTGCATCTGAAATTTTAGCTCTCTATCTCCTTCCTTGTCACAGATATGGGCTTTTCAAGTTTTCTCCAGTTTCAAAAATTGATGACCTGGGTCAACATTTTTAGAAAATTTTCAATATTCCCCAATTTGCCCCAAATTTACACAAATTGATGGCATTTCTGCCTGGATGCTGCGTCTGAAATTGTAGCTCTCTATCTCCTGCCTTGTCACAGATATGGGCTTTTCAAGTGTTCTCCAGTTTCAAAAATCGATGACCCGGGGGTCAACTTTTTTCCAAATTTTTCAATATTCCCCAATTTGCCCCAAATTTACACACATTGATGGCATTTCTGTCTGGATGCTGTGCCTGAAATTTTAGCTCTCTATCTCCTTCCTTGTCACAGATATGGGCTTTTCAAGTTTTCTCCAGTTTCAAAAATTGATGACCCGGGTCAACATTTTTAGAAAATTTTCAATATTCCCCAATTTGCCCCAAATTTACACACATTGATGGCATTTCTGCCTGGATGCTGCGTCTGAAATTGTAGCTCTCTATCTCCTTCCTTGTCACAGATATGGGCTTTTCAAGTTTTCTCTAGTTTCAAGAATCGATGACCCGCGGGTCAACATTTTTAGAAAATTTTCATAGTCCCTAATTTGTCCCAAATTTACACAAATTGATGGCATTTCTGTCTGGATGCTGCGTCTGAAATTTTAGCTCTCTATCTCCTTCCTTGTCACAGATATGGGCTTTTCAAGTGTTCTCCAGTTTCAAAAATCGCCGACCCGGGGGTCAACTTTTTTCCAAAATTTTCATTATTCCCCAATTTGCCCCAAATTTACACACATTGATGGCATTTCTGCCTGGATGCTGCGTCTGAAATTTTAGCTCTCTATCTCCTTCCTTGTCACAGATATGGGCTTTTCAAGTTTTCTCCAGTTTCAAAAATTGATAACCCGGGGGTCAACATTTTTAGAAAATTTTCAATATTCCCCAATTTGCCCCAAATTTACAAACATTGATGGCATTTCTGCCTGGATGCTGCGTCTGAAATTGTAGCTCTCTATCTCCTTCCTTGTCACAGATATGGGCTTTTCAAGTTTTCTCCAGTTTCAAAAATTGATGACCCGGGTCAACATTTTTAGAAAATTATCAACATTCCCCAATTTGCCCCAAATTTACACACATTGATGGCATTTCTGCCTGGATGCTGTGTCTGAAATTTTAGCTCTCTATCTCCTTCCTTGTCACAGATATGGGCTTTTCAAGTTTTCTCCAGTTTCAAAAATTGATGACCCGGGTCAACATTTTTAGAAAATTTTCAATATCCCCCAATTTGCCCCAAATTTACAAACATTGATGGCATTTCTGCCTGGATGCTGCGCCTGAAATTTCAGCTCTCTATCTCCTTCCTTGTCACAGATATGGGCTTTTCAAGTTTTCTCTAGTTTCAAGAATCGATGACCCGCGGGTCAACATTTTTAGAAAATTTTCAATATTCCCCAATTCGTCCCAAATTTACACAAATTGATGGCATTTCTGTCTGGATGCTGCGTCTGAAATTTTAGCTCTCTATCTCCTTCCTTGTCACAGATATGGGCTTTTCAAGTTTTCTCCAGTTTCAAAAATTGATGACCCGGGTCAACATTTTTAGAAAATTTTCAATATTCCCCAATTTGCCCCAAATTTACAAACATTGATGGCATTTCTGCCTGGATGCTGCGTCTGAAATTGTAGCTCTCTATCTCCTTCCTTGTCACAGATATGGGCTTTTCAAGTTTTCTCCAGTTTCAAAAATTGATGACCCGGGTCAACATTTTTAGAAAATTTTCAATATTCCCCAATTTGCCCCAAATTTACACAAATTGATGGCATTTCTGCCTGGATGCTGCGTCTGAAATTGTAGCTCTCTATCTCCTGCCTTGTCACAGATATGGGCTTTTCAAGTGTTCTCCAGTTTCAAAAATCGATGACCCGGGGGTCAACTTTTTTCCAAATTTTTCAATATTCCCCAATTTGCCCCAAATTTACACACATTGATGGCATTTCTGCCTTGATGCTGCGTCTGAAATTGTAGCTCTCTATCTCCTTCCTTGTCACAGACATGGGCTTTTCAAGTTTTCTCTACTTACAAGAATCGATGACCCGGGTCAACATTTTTAGAAAATTTTCAATATTCCCCAATTTGCCCCAAATTTACACACATTGATGGCATTTCTGCCTGGATGCTGCGTCTGAAATTTTAGCTCTCTATCTCCTTCCTTGTCACAGATATGGGCTTTTCAAGTTTTCTCTAGTTTCAAGAATCGATGACCCGCGGGTCAACATTTTTAGAAAATTTTCAATATTCCCCAATTTGTCCCAAATTTACACAAATTGATGGCATTTATGTCTGGATGCTGCGTCTGAAATTTTAGCTCTCTATCTCCTTCCTTGTCACAGACATGGGCTTTTCAAGTTTTCTCTAGTTACAAGAATCGATGACCCGCGGGTCAACATTTTTAAGAAAATTTTCAATATTACCCAATTTGCCCCAAATTTACACACATTGATGGCATTTCTGCCTGGATGCTGCGTCTGAAATTTTAGCTCTCTATCTCCTTCCTTGTCACAGATATGGGCTTTTCAAGTTTTCTCCAGTTTCAAAAATTGATGACCCGCGGGTCAACATTTTTAGAAAATTTTCAATATTCCCCAATTTGCCCCAAATTTACACACATTGATGGCATTTCTGCCTGGATGCTGCGTCTGAAATTTTAGCTCTCTATCTCCTTCCTTGTCACAGATATGGGCTTTTAAAGTTTTCTCCAGTTTCAAAAATTGATGACCCGGGTCAACATTTTTAGAAAATTTTCAATATTCCCCAATTTGCCCCAAATTTACACAAATTGATGGCATTTCTGCCTGGATGCTGCGCCTGAAATTTAGCTCTCTATCTCCTTCCTTGTCACAGACATGGGCTTTTCAAGTTTTCTGTAGTTACAAGAATCGATGACCCGCGGGTCAACATTTTTAGAAAATTTTCAATATTACCCAATTTGTCCCAAATTTACACAAATTGATGGCATTTCTGCCTGGATGCTGCGTCTGAAATTGTAGCTCTCTATCTCCTTCCTTGTCACAGATATGGGCTTTTCAAGTTTTCTACAGTTTCAAAAATTGATGACCCGGGTCAACATTTTTAGAAAATTTTCAATATTCCCCAATTTGCCCCAAATTTACACACATTGATGGCATTTCTGCCTGGATGCTGCGTCTGAAATTGTAGCTCTCTATCTCCTTCCTTGTCACAGATATGGGCTTTTCAAGTTTTCTCTAGTTTCAAGAATCGATGACCCGCGGGTCAACATTTTTAGAAAATTTTCATAGTCCCTAATTTGTCCCAAATTTACACAAATTGATGGCATTTCTGTCTGGATGCTGCGTCTGAAATTTTAGCTCTCTATCTCCTTCCTTGTCACAGATATGGGCTTTTCAAGTGTTCTCCAGTTTCAAAAATCGCCGACCCGGGGGTCAACTTTTTTCCAAAATTTTCATTATTCCCCAATTTGCCCCAAATTTACACACATTGATGGCATTTCTGCCTGGATGCTGCGTCTGAAATTTTAGCTCTCTATCTCCTTCCTTGTCACAGATATGGGCTTTTCAAGTTTTCTCCAGTTTCAAAAATTGATAACCCGGGGGTCAACATTTTTAGAAAATTTTCAATATTCCCCAATTTGCCCCAAATTTACAAACATTGATGGCATTTCTGCCTGGATGCTGCGTCTGAAATTGTAGCTCTCTATCTCCTTCCTTGTCACAGATATGGGCTTTTCAAGTTTTCTCCAGTTTCAAAAATTGATGACCCGGGTCAACATTTTTAGAAAATTATCAACATTCCCCAATTTGCCCCAAATTTACACACATTGATGGCATTTCTGCCTGGATGCTGTGTCTGAAATTTTAGCTCTCTATCTCCTTCCTTGTCACAGATATGGGCTTTTCAAGTTTTCTCCAGTTTCAAAAATTGATGACCCGGGTCAACATTTTTAGAAAATTTTCAATATCCCCCAATTTGCCCCAAATTTACAAACATTGATGGCATTTCTGCCTGGATGCTGCGCCTGAAATTTCAGCTCTCTATCTCCTTCCTTGTCACAGATATGGGCTTTTCAAGTTTTCTCTAGTTTCAAGAATCGATGACCCGCGGGTCAACATTTTTAGAAAATTTTCAATATTCCCCAATTCGTCCCAAATTTACACAAATTGATGGCATTTCTGTCTGGATGCTGCGTCTGAAATTTTAGCTCTCTATCTCCTTCCTTGTCACAGATATGGGCTTTTCAAGTTTTCTCCAGTTTCAAAAATTGATGACCCGGGTCAACATTTTTAGAAAATTTTCAATATTCCCCAATTTGCCCCAAATTTACAAACATTGATGGCATTTCTGCCTGGATGCTGCGTCTGAAATTGTAGCTCTCTATCTCCTTCCTTGTCACAGATATGGGCTTTTCAAGTTTTCTCCAGTTTCAAAAATTGATGACCCGGGTCAACATTTTTAGAAAATTTTCAATATTCCCCAATTTGCCCCAAATTTACACAAATTGATGGCATTTCTGCCTGGATGCTGCGTCTGAAATTGTAGCTCTCTATCTCCTGCCTTGTCACAGATATGGGCTTTTCAAGTGTTCTCCAGTTTCAAAAATCGATGACCCGGGGGTCAACTTTTTTCCAAATTTTTCAATATTCCCCAATTTGCCCCAAATTTACACACATTGATGGCATTTCTGCCTTGATGCTGCGTCTGAAATTGTAGCTCTCTATCTCCTTCCTTGTCACAGACATGGGCTTTTCAAGTTTTCTCTACTTACAAGAATCGATGACCCGGGTCAACATTTTTAGAAAATTTTCAATATTCCCCAATTTGCCCCAAATTTACACACATTGATGGCATTTCTGCCTGGATGCTGCGTCTGAAATTTTAGCTCTCTATCTCCTTCCTTGTCACAGATATGGGCTTTTCAAGTTTTCTCTAGTTTCAAGAATCGATGACCCGCGGGTCAACATTTTTAGAAAATTTTCAATATTCCCCAATTTGTCCCAAATTTACACAAATTGATGGCATTTATGTCTGGATGCTGCGTCTGAAATTTTAGCTCTCTATCTCCTTCCTTGTCACAGACATGGGCTTTTCAAGTTTTCTCTAGTTACAAGAATCGATGACCCGCGGGTCAACATTTTTAAGAAAATTTTCAATATTACCCAATTTGCCCCAAATTTACACACATTGATGGCATTTCTGCCTGGATGCTGCGTCTGAAATTTTAGCTCTCTATCTCCTTCCTTGTCACAGATATGGGCTTTTCAAGTTTTCTCCAGTTTCAAAAATTGATGACCCGCG
Source organism: Genypterus blacodes (assembly GCF_046128005.1). Lineage (NCBI taxonomy): Eukaryota > Metazoa > Chordata > Actinopteri > Ophidiiformes > Ophidiidae > Genypterus > Genypterus blacodes. The sequence continues at coordinate 7,597,308 of NW_027466842.1, forward strand.
GGTCAACATTTTTAGAAAATTTTCAATATTCCCCAATTTGCCCCAAATTTACACACATTGATGGCATTTCTGCCTGGATGCTGCGTCTGAAATTTTAGCTCTCTATCTCCTTCCTTGTCACAGATATGGGCTTTTAAAGTTTTCTCCAGTTTCAAAAATTGATGACCCGGGTCAACATTTTTAGAAAATTTTCAATATTCCCCAATTTGCCCCAAATTTACACAAATTGATGGCATTTCTGCCTGGATGCTGCGCCTGAAATTTAGCTCTCTATCTCCTTCCTTGTCACAGACATGGGCTTTTCAAGTTTTCTGTAGTTACAAGAATCGATGACCCGCGGGTCAACATTTTTAGAAAATTTTCAATATTACCCAATTTGTCCCAAATTTACACAAATTGATGGCATTTCTGCCTGGATGCTGCGTCTGAAATTGTAGCTCTCTATCTCCTTCCTTGTCACAGATATGGGCTTTTCAAGTTTTCTCCAGTTTCAAAAATCGATGACCCGGGGGTCAACTTTTTTCCAAAATTTTCAATATTCCCCAATTTGCCCCAAATTTACACACATTGATGGCATTTCTGCCTGGATGCTGCGCCTGAAATTTTAGCTCTCTATCTCCTTCCTTGTCACAGCTATGGGCTTTTCAAGTTTTCTGCAGTTTCAAAAATTGATGACCCGGGTCAACATTTGTGGAAAATTTTCGATATTCCCCAATTTGCCCCAAATTTACACACATTGATGGCATTTCTGCCTGGATGCTGCGCCTGAAATTGTAGCTCTCTATCTCCTTCCTTGTCACAGACATGGGCTTTTCAAGTTTTCTCTACTTACAAGAATCGATGACCCGGGTCAACTTTTTTCCAAAATTTTCAATATTCCCCAATTTGCCCCAAATTTACACACATTGATGGCATTTCTGCCTGGATGCTGCGCCTGAAATTTTAGCTCTCTATCTCCTTCCTTGTCACAGATATGGGCTTTTCAAGTTTTCTCCAGTTTAAAAAATTGATGACCCGGGTCAACATTTTTAGAAAATTTTCAATATTCCCCAATTTGCCCCAAATTTACACACATTGATGGCATTTCTGCCTGGATGCTGCGTCTGAAATTTTAGCTCTCTATCTCCTTTCTTGTCACAGATATGGGCTTTTCAAGTTTTCTCCAGTTTCAAAAATCGATGACCCGGGGATCAACTTTTTACCAAAACTTTCAATATTACCCAATTTGCCCCAAATTTACACACATTGATGGCATTTCTGCCTGGATGCTGCGTCTGAAATTTTAGCTCTCTATCTCCTTTCTTGTCACAGATATGGGCTTTTCAAGTTTTCTCCAGTTTCAAAAATTGATGACCCGGGTCAACATTATTAGAAAATTTTCAATATTCCCCAATTTGCCCCAAATTTACACACATTGATGGCATTTCGGCCTGGATGCTGCGCCTGAAATTTTGGCTCTCTATCTCCTTCCTTGTCACAGATATGGGCTTTTCAAGTTTTCTCCAGTTTCAAAAATTGATGACCCGGGTCAACATTTTTAGAAAATTTTCAATATTCCCCAATTTGCCCCAAATTTACACACATTGATGGCATTTCTGCCTGGATGCTGCGTCTGAAATTTTAGCTCTCTATCTCCTTCCTTGTCACAGATATGGGCTTTTAAAGTTTTCTCCAGTTTCAAAAATTGATGACCCGGGTCAACATTTTTAGAAAATTTTCAATATTCCCCAATTTGCCCCAAATTTACACACATTGATGGCATTTCTGCCTGGATGCTGCGTCTGAAATTTTAGCTCTCTATCTCCTTCCTTGTCACAGACATGGGCTTTTCAAGTTTTCTGTAGTTACAAGAATCAATGACCCGGGTCAACATTTTTAGAAAATTTTCAATATCCCCCAATTTGTCCCAAATTTACACAAATTGATGGCATTTCTGCCTGGATGCTGCGTCTGAAATTGTAGCTCTCTATCTCCTTCCTTGTCACAGATATGGGCTTTTCAAGTTTTCTCCAGTTTCAAAAATCGATGACCCGGGGGTCAACTTTTTTCCAAAATTTTCAATATTCCCCAATTTGCCCCAAATTTACACACATTGATGGCATTTCTGCCTGGATGCTGCGCCTGAAATTTTAGCTCTCTATCTCCTTCCTTGTCACAGACATGGGCTTTTCAAGTTTTCTCCAGTTTCAAAAATTGATGACCCGTGTCAACATTTTAAGAAAATTTTCAATATTCCCCAATTTGCCCCAAATTTACACACATTGATGGCATTTCTGCCTGGATGCTGCGCCTGAAATTGTAGCTCTCTATCTCCTTCCTTGTCACAGACATGGGCTTTTCAAGTTTTCTCTAGTTACAAGAATCGATGACCCGGGTCAACATTTTTAGAAAATTTTCAATATTCCCCAATTTGCCCCAAATTTACACACATTGATGGCATTTCTGCCTGGATGCTGCGTCTGAAATTTTAGCTCTATATCTCCTTCCTTGTCACAGATATGGGCTTTTAAAGTTTTCTCCAGTTCCAAAAATCGATGACCCGGGGATCAACTTTTTTCCAAAACTTTCAATATTACCCAATTTGCCCCAAATTTACACACATTGATGGCATTTCTGCCTGGATGCTGCGCCTGAAATTTTAGCTCTCTATCTCCTTCCTTGTCACAGATATGGGCTTTAAAAGTTTTCTCCAGTTTCAAAAATTGATGACCCGGGTCAACATTTTTAGAAAATTTTCAATATTCCCCAATTTGCCCCAAATTTACACACATTGATGGCATTTCTGCCTGGATGCTGCGTCTGGAATTGTAGCTCTCTATCTCCGTCCTTGTCACAGACATGGGCTTTTCAAGTTTTCTGTAGTTACAAGAATCGTTGACCCGGGTCAACATTTTTAGAAAATTTTCAATATTCCCCAATTTGCCCCAAATTTACACACATTGATGGCATTTCTGCCTGGATGCTTCGTCTGAAATTGGAGCTCTCTATCTCCTTCCTTGTCACAGATATGGGCTTTTCAAGTTTTCTCTAATTTCAAGAATCGATGACCCGCGGGTCAACATTTTTAGAAAATTTTCAATATTCCCCAATTTGCCCCAAATTTACACACATTGATGGCATTTCTGCCTGGATGCTGCGTCTGAAATTTTAGCTCTCTATCTCCTTCCTTGTCACAGATATGGGCTTTTCAAGTTTTCTCTAGTTACAAGAATCGATGACCCGCGGGTCAACATTTTTAAGAAAATTTTCAATATTCCCCAATTTGCCCCAAATTTACACACATTGATGGCATTTCTGTCTGGATGCTGAGTCTGAAATTTTAGCTCTCTATCTCCTTCCTTGTCACAGATATGGGCTTTTAAAGTTTTCTCCAGTTTCAAAAATCGATGACCCGGGGGTCAACTTTTTTCCAAAATTTTCAATATTCCCCAATTTGCCCCAAATTTACACACGTTGATGGCATTTCTGCCTGGATGCTGCGTCTGAAATTTTAGCTCTCTATCTCCTTCCTTGTCACAGATATGGGCTTTTCAAGTTTTCTCTAGTTACAAGAATCGATGACCCGCGGGTCAACATTTTTAAGAAAATTTTCAATATTCCCCAATTTGCCCCAAATTTACACACATTGATGGCATTTCTGTCTGGATGCTGAGTCTGAAATTTTAGCTCTCTATCTCCTTCCTTGTCACAGATATGGGCTTTTAAAGTTTTCTCCAGTTTCAAAAATCGATGACCCGGGGGTCAACTTTTTTCCAAAATTTTCAATATTCCCCAATTTGCCCCAAATTTACACACGTTGATGGCATTTCTGCCTGGATGCTGCGTCTGAAATTTTAGCTCTCTATCTCCTTTCTTGTCACAGATATGGGCTTTTCAAGTTTTCTCCAGTTTCAAAAATTGATGACCCGGGTCAACATTATTAGAAAATTTTCAATATTCCCCAATTTGCCCCAAATTTACACACATTGATGGCATTTCTGCCTGGATGCTGCGCCTGAAATTTTAGCTCTCTATCTCCTTCCTAGTCACAGATATGGGCTTTTCAAGTTTTCTCCAGATTCAAAAATCGATAACCCGGGGGTCAACTTTTTTCCAAAAATTTTCAATATTCCCCAATTTGCCCCAAATTTACACACATTGATGGTATTTCTGCCTGGATGCTGCGCCTGAAATTTTAGCTCTCTATCTCCTTCCTTGTCACAGACATGGGCTTTTCAAGTTTTCTCTAGTTACAAGAATCGATGACCCGGGTCAACATTTTTAGAAAATTTTCAATATTCCCCAATTTGCCCCAAATTTACACACATTGATGGCATTTCTGCCTGGATGCTGCGTCTGAAATTTTAGCTCTCTATCTCCTTCCTTGTCACAGATATGGGCTTTTAAAGTTTTCTCCAGTTTCAAAAATTGATGACCCGGGTCAACATTTTTAGAAAATTTTCAATATTCCCCAATTTGCCCCAAATTTACACACATTGATGGCATTTCTGCCTGGATGCTGCGTCTGAAATTTTAGCTCTCTATCTCCTTCCTTGTCACAGACATGGGCTTTTCAAGTTTTCTGTAGTAACAAGAATTGATGACCCGGGTCAACATTTTTAGAAAATTTTCAATATCCCCCAATTTGTCCCAAATTTACACAAATTGATGGCATTTCTGCCTGGATGCTGCGTCTGAAATTGTAGCTCTCTATCTCCTTCCTTGTCACAGATATGGGCTTTTCAAGTTTTCTCCAGTTTCAAAAATCGATAACCCGGGGGTCAACTTTTTTCCAAAATTTTCAATATTCCCCAATTTGCCGCAAATATACACACATTGATGGCATTTCTGCCTGGATGCTGCGCCTGAAATTTTAGCTCTCTATCTCCTTCCTTGTCACAGCTATGGGCTTTTCAAGTTTTCTCTAGTTACAAGAATCGATGACCCGGGTCAACATTTTTAGAAAATTTTCAATATTCCCCAATTTGCCCCAAATTTACACACATTGATGGCATTTCTGCCTGGATGCTGCGTCTGAAATTTTAGCTCTATATCTCCTTCCTTGTCACAGATATGGGCTTTTAAAGTTTTCTCCAGTTCCAAAAATCGATGACCCGGGGATCAACTTTTTTCCAAAACCTTCAATATTACCCAATTTGCCCCAAATTTACACACATTGATGGCATTTCTGCCTGGATGCTGCGCCTGAAATTTTAGCTCTCTATCTCCTTCCTTGTCACAGATATGGGCTTTAAAACTTTTCTCCAGTTTCAAAAATTGATGACCCGGGTCAACATTTTTAGAAAATTTTCAATATTCCCCAATTTGCCCCAAATTTACACACATTGATGGCATTTCTGCCTGGATGCTGCGCCTGGAATTGTAGCTCTCTATCTCCGTCCTTGTCACAGACATGGGCTTCTCAAGTTTTCTCTAGTTACAAGAATCGATGACCCGGGTCAACTTTTTTCCAAAATTTTCAATATTCCCCAATTTGCCCCAAATTTACACACATTGATGGCATTTCTGCCTGGATGCTGCGCCTGAAATTTTAGCTCTCTATCTCCTTCCTTGTCACAGATATGGGCTTTTAAAGTTTTCTCCAGTTTCAAAAATTGATGACCCGGGTCAACGTTTGTAGAAAATTTTCAGTATTCCCCAATTTGCCCCAAATTTACACACATTGATGGCATTTCTGCCTGGATGCTGCGTCTGAAATTTTAGCTCTCTATCTCCTTCCTTGTCACAGATATGGGCTTTTAAAGTTTTCTCCAGTTTCAAAAATCGATGACCCGGGGATCAACTTTTTTCCAAAACTTTCAATATTACCCAATTTGCCCCAAATTTACACACATTGATGGCATTTCTGCCTGGATGCTGCGTCTGAAATTGTAGCTCTCTATCTCCTTCCTTGTCACAGACATGGGCTTTTCAAGTTTTCTCTAGTTACAAGAATCGATGACCCGGGTCAACTTTTTTCCAAAATTTTCAATATTCCCCAATTTGCCCCAAATTTACACACATTGATGGCATTTCTGCCTGGATGCTGCGCCTGAAATTTTAGCTCTCTATCTCCTTCCTTGTCACAGATATGGGCTTTTCAAGTTTTCTCCAGTTTGAAAAATTGATGACCCACGGGTCACTATTTTAAGAAAATTTTCAATATTCCCCAATTTGCCCCAAATTTACACACATTGATGGCATTTCTGCCTGGATGCTGCGTCTGAAATTTTAGCTCTCTATCTCCTTCCTTGTTACAGATATGGGCTTTTCAAGTTTTCTCCAGTTTCAAAAATTGATGACCCGGGTCAACATTTTAAGAAAATTTTCAATATTCCCCAATTTGCCCCAAATTTACACACATTGATGGCATTTCTGCCTGGATGCTGCGCCTGAAATTTTAGCTCTCTATCTCCTTCCTTGTCACAGATATGGGCTTTTCAAGTTTTCTCCAGTTTCAAAAATTGATGACCCGGGTCAACATTTTTAGAAAATTTTCAATATTCCCCAATTTGCCCCAAATTTACACACATTGATGGCATTTCTGCCTGGATGCTGCGTCTGAAATTGCAGCTCTCTATCTCCTTCCTTGTCACAGATATGGGCTTTTCAAGTTTTCTCTAGTTTCAAGAATCGATGACCCGCGGGTCAACATTTTTAAGAAAATTTTCAATATTCCCCAATTTGCCCCAAATTTACACACATTGATGGCATTTCTGTCTGGATGCTGAGTCTGAAATTGTAGCTCTCTATCTCCTTCCTTGTCACAGATATGGGCTTTTAAAGTTTTCTCCAGTTTCAAAAATCGATGACCCGGGGGTCAACTTTTTTCCAAAATTTTCAATATTCCCCAATTTGCCCCAAATTTACACACGTTGATGGCATTTCTGCCTGGATGCTGCGTCTGAAATTTTAGCTCTCTATCTCCTTTCTTGTCACAGATATGGGCTTTTCAAGTTTTCTCCAGTTTCAAAAATTGATGAACCGGGTCAACATTATTAGAAAATTTTCAATATTCCCCAATTTGCCCCAAATTTACACACATTGATGGCATTTCTGCCTGGATGCTGCGTCTGAAATTGTAGCTCTCTATCTCCTTCCTTGTCACAGATATGGGCTTTTCAAGTTTTCTCTAATTTCAAGAATCGATGACCCGCGCGGGTCAACATTTATAGAAAATTTTCAATATTCCCAAATTTGCCCCAAATTTACACACATTGATGGCATTTCTGCCTGGATGCTGCGTCTGAAATTTTAGCTCTCTATCTCCTTCCTTGTCACAGATATGGGCTTTTAAAGTTTTCTCCAGTTTCAAAAATCGATGACCCGGGGGTCAGCTTATTTCCAAAATTTTCAATATTCCCCAATTTGCCCCAAATTTACACACATTGATGGCATTTCTGCCTGGATGCTGCGTCTGAAATTTTAGCTCTCTATCTCCTTCCTTGTCACAGATATGGGCTTTTCAAGTTTTCTCCAGTTTCAAAAATCGATGACCTGGGGGTCAACTTTTTTCCAAAATGTTCAATATTCCCCAATTTGCCCCAAATTTACACACATTGATGGCATTTCTGCCTGGATGCTGCGTCTGAAATTTTAGCTCTCTATCTCCTTCCTTGTCACAGTGATGGGCTTTTAAAGTTTTCTCCAGTTTCAAAAATTGATGACCCGGGGGTCAACTTTTTTCCAAAATTTTCAATATTCCCCAATTTGCCCCAAATTTACACAAATTGATGGCATTTCTGTCTGGATGCAACGTCTGAAATTTTAGCTCTCTATCTCCTTCCTTGTCACAGATATGGGCTTTTAAAGTTTTCTCCAGTTTCAAAAATCGATGACCCGCGGGTCAACATTTTTAGAAAATTTTCAATATTCCCCAATTTGCCCCAAATTTACACAAATTGATGGCATTTCTGTCTGGATGCTGCGTCTGAAATTTTAGCTCTCTATCTCCTTCCTTGTCACAGATATGGGCTTTTCAAGTTCTCTCCAGTTTCAAAAATTGATGACCCGGGTCAACATTTTTAGAAAATTTTCAATATTCCCCAATTTGTCCCAAATTTACACACATTGATGGCATTTCTGCCTGGATGCTGCGTCTGAAATTTTAGCTCTCTATCTCCTTCCTTGTCACAGTTATGGGCTTTTAAAGTTTTCTCCAGTTTCAAAAATTGATGACCCGGGTCAACATTTTTAGAAAATTTTCAATATTCCCCAATTTGCCCCAAATTTACACAAATTGATGGCATCTCTGTCTGGATGCTGCGTCTGAAATTTTAGCTCTCTATCTCCTTCCTTGTCACAGATATGGGCTTTTCAAGTTTTCTCCAGTTTCAAAAATCGATGACCTGGGGGTCAACTTTTTTCCAAAATGTTCAATATTCCCCAATTTGCCCCAAATTTACACACATTGATGGCATTTCTGCCTGGATGCTGCGCCTGGAATTGTAGCTCTCTATCTCCGTCCTTGTCACAGACATGGGCTTCTCAAGTTTTCTCTAGTTACAAGAATCGATGACCCGGGTCAACTTTTTTCCAAAATTTTCAATATTCCCCAATTTGCCCCAAATTTACACACATTGATGGCATTTCTGCCTGGATGCTGCGCCTGAAATTTTAGCTCTCTATCTCCTTCCTTGTCACAGATATGGGCTTTTAAAGTTTTCTCCAGTTTCAAAAATTGATGACCCGGGTCAACGTTTGTAGAAAATTTTCAGTATTCCCCAATTTGCCCCAAATTTACACACATTGATGGCATTTCTGCCTGGATGCTGCGTCTGAAATTTTAGCTCTCTATCTCCTTCCTTGTCACAGATATGGGCTTTTAAAGTTTTCTCCAGTTTCAAAAATCGATGACCCGGGGATCAACTTTTTTCCAAAACTTTCAATATTACCCAATTTGCCCCAAATTTACACACATTGATGGCATTTCTGCCTGGATGCTGCGTCTGAAATTGTAGCTCTCTATCTCCTTCCTTGTCACAGACATGGGCTTTTCAAGTTTTCTCTAGTTACAAGAATCGATGACCCGGGTCAACTTTTTTCCAAAATTTTCAATATTCCCCAATTTGCCCCAAATTTACACACATTGATGGCATTTCTGCCTGGATGCTGCGCCTGAAATTTTAGCTCTCTATCTCCTTCCTTGTCACAGATATGGGCTTTTCAAGTTTTCTCCAGTTTGAAAAATTGATGACCCACGGGTCACTATTTTAAGAAAATTTTCAATATTCCCCAATTTGCCCCAAATTTACACACATTGATGGCATTTCTGCCTGGATGCTGCGTCTGAAATTTTAGCTCTCTATCTCCTTCCTTGTTACAGATATGGGCTTTTCAAGTTTTCTCCAGTTTCAAAAATTGATGACCCGGGTCAACATTTTAAGAAAATTTTCAATATTCCCCAATTTGCCCCAAATTTACACACATTGATGGCATTTCTGCCTGGATGCTGCGCCTGAAATTTTAGCTCTCTATCTCCTTCCTTGTCACAGATATGGGCTTTTCAAGTTTTCTCCAGTTTCAAAAATTGATGACCCGGGTCAACATTTTTAGAAAATTTTCAATATTCCCCAATTTGCCCCAAATTTACACACATTGATGGCATTTCTGCCTGGATGCTGCGTCTGAAATTGCAGCTCTCTATCTCCTTCCTTGTCACAGATATGGGCTTTTCAAGTTTTCTCTAGTTTCAAGAATCGATGACCCGCGGGTCAACATTTTTAAGAAAATTTTCAATATTCCCCAATTTGCCCCAAATTTACACACATTGATGGCATTTCTGTCTGGATGCTGAGTCTGAAATTGTAGCTCTCTATCTCCTTCCTTGTCACAGATATGGGCTTTTAAAGTTTTCTCCAGTTTCAAAAATCGATGACCCGGGGGTCAACTTTTTTCCAAAATTTTCAATATTCCCCAATTTGCCCCAAATTTACACACGTTGATGGCATTTCTGCCTGGATGCTGCGTCTGAAATTTTAGCTCTCTATCTCCTTTCTTGTCACAGATATGGGCTTTTCAAGTTTTCTCCAGTTTCAAAAATTGATGAACCGGGTCAACATTATTAGAAAATTTTCAATATTCCCCAATTTGCCCCAAATTTACACACATTGATGGCATTTCTGCCTGGATGCTGCGTCTGAAATTGTAGCTCTCTATCTCCTTCCTTGTCACAGATATGGGCTTTTCAAGTTTTCTCTAATTTCAAGAATCGATGACCCGCGCGGGTCAACATTTATAGAAAATTTTCAATATTCCCAAATTTGCCCCAAATTTACACACATTGATGGCATTTCTGCCTGGATGCTGCGTCTGAAATTTTAGCTCTCTATCTCCTTCCTTGTCACAGATATGGGCTTTTAAAGTTTTCTCCAGTTTCAAAAATCGATGACCCGGGGGTCAGCTTATTTCCAAAATTTTCAATATTCCCCAATTTGCCCCAAATTTACACACGTTGATGGCATTTCTGCCTGGATGCTGCGTCTGAAATTTTAGCTCTCTATCTCCTTCCTTGTCACAGATATGGGCTTTTCAAGTTTTCTCCAGTTTCAAAAATCGATGACCTGGGGGTCAACTTTTTTCCAAAATGTTCAATATTCCCCAATTTGCCCCAAATTTACACACATTGATGGCATTTCTGCCTGGATGCTGCGTCTGAAATTTTAGCTCTCTATCTCCTTCCTTGTCACAGTGATGGGCTTTTAAAGTTTTCTCCAGTTTCAAAAATTGATGACCCGGGGGTCAACTTTTTTCCAAAATTTTCAATATTCCCCAATTTGCCCCAAATTTACACAAATTGATGGCATTTCTGTCTGGATGCAACGTCTGAAATTTTAGCTCTCTATCTCCTTCCTTGTCACAGATATGGGCTTTTAAAGTTTTCTCCAGTTTCAAAAATCGATGACCCGCGGGTCAACATTTTTAGAAAATTTTCAATATTCCCCAATTTGCCCCAAATTTACACAAATTGATGGCATTTCTGTCTGGATGCTGCGTCTGAAATTTTAGCTCTCTATCTCCTTCCTTGTCACAGATATGGGCTTTTCAAGTTCTCTCCAGTTTCAAAAATTGATGACCCGGGTCAACATTTTTAGAAAATTTTCAATATTCCCCAATTTGTCCCAAATTTACACACATTGATGGCATTTCTGCCTGGATGCTGCGTCTGAAATTTTAGCTCTCTATCTCCTTCCTTGTCACAGTTATGGGCTTTTAAAGTTTTCTCCAGTTTCAAAAATTGATGACCCGGGTCAACATTTTTAGAAAATTTTCAATATTCCCCAATTTGCCCCAAATTTACACAAATTGATGGCATCTCTGTCTGGATGCTGCGTCTGAAATTTTAGCTCTCTATCTCCTTCCTTGTCACAGATATGGGCTTTTCAAGTTTTCTCCAGTTTCAAAAATCGATGACCTGGGGGTCAACTTTTTTCCAAAATGTTCAATATTCCCCAATTTGCCCCAAATTTACACACATTGATGGCATTTCTGCCTGGATGCTGCGTCTGAAATTTTAGCTCTCTATCTCCTTCCTTGTCACAGATATGGGCTTTTCAAGTTTTCTCCAGTTTCAAAAATTGATGACCCGGGTCAACATTTTTAGAAAATTTTCAATATTCCCCAATTTGCCTCAAATTTACAAACATTGATGGCATTTCTGCCTGGATGCTGCGCCTGAAATTTCAGCTCTCTATCTCCTTCCTTGTCACAGATATGGGCTTTTCAAGTTTTCTCTAGTTTCAAGAATCGATGACCCGCGGGTCAACATTTTTAGAAAATTTTCAATATTCCCTAATTTGTCCCAAATTTACACAAATTGATGGCATTTCTGTCTGGATGCTGCGTCTGAAATTGTAGCTCTCTATCTCCTTCCTTGTTACAGATATGGGCTTTTCAAGTTTTCTCCAGTTTCAAAAATTGATGACCCGGGTCAACATTTTTAGAAAATTATCAACATTCCCCAATTTGCCCCAAATTTACACACATTGATGGCATTTCTGCCTGGATGCTGTGTCTGAAATTGTAGCTCTCTATCTCCTTCCTTGTCACAGACATGGGCTTTTAAGTTTTCTCTAGTTAGAAGAATCGATGACCCGCGGGTCAACATTTTTCGAAAATTTTCAATATTCCCCAATTTGTCCCAAATTTACACAAATTGATGGCATTTCTGTCTGGATGCTGCGTCTGAAATTTTAGCTCTCTATCTCCTTCCTTGTCACAGATATGGGCTTTTCAAGTGTTCTCCAGTTTCAAAAATCGCTGACCCGGGGGTCAACTTTTTTCCAAAATTTTCAATATTCCCCAATTTGCCCCAAATTTACACACATTGATGGCATTTCTGCCTGGATGCTGCGTCTGAAATGTTAGCTCTCTATCTCCTTCCTTGTCACAGATATGGGCTTTTCAAGTTTTCTCCAGTTTCAAAAATTGATGACCCGGGTCAACATTTTTAGAAAATTTTCAATATTCCCCAATTTGCCCCAAATTTACAAACATTGATGGCATTTCTGCCTGGATGCTGCGTCTGAAATTGTAGCTCTCTATCTCCTTCCTTGTCACAGATATGGGCTTTTCAAGTGTTCTCCAGTTTCAAAAATTGATGACCCGGGTCAACATTTTTAGAAAATTTTCAATATCCCCCAATTTGCCCCAAATTTACAAACATTGATGGCATTTCTGCCTGGATGCTGCGCCTGAAATTTCAGCTCTCTATCTCCTTCCTTGTCACAGATATGGGCTTTTCAAGTTTTCTCTAGTTTCAAGAATCGATGACCCGCGGGTCAACATTTTTAGAAAATTTTCAATATTCCCCAATTCGTCCCAAATTTACACAAATTGATGGCATTTCTGTCTGGATGCTGCGTCTGAAATTTTAGCTCTCTATCTCCTTCCTTGTCACAGATATGGGCTTTTCAAGTGTTCTCCAGTTTCAAAAATCGCCGACCCGGCGGTCAACTTTTTTCCAAAATTTTCAATATTCCCCAATTTGCCCCAAATTTACACACTTTGATGGCATTTCTGCCTGGATGCTGCGTCTGAAATTTTAGCTCTCTATCTCCTTCCTTGTCACAGATATGGGCTTTTCAAGTTCTCTCCAGTTTCAAAAATTGATGACCCGGGTCAACATTTTTAGAAAATTTTCAATATTCCCCAATTTGCCCCAAATTTTCACAAATTGATGGCATCTCTGTCTGGATGCTGCGTCTGAAATTTTAGCTCTCTATCTCCTTCCTTGTCACAGATATGGGCTTTTCAAGTTTTCTACAGTTTCAAAAATTGATGACCCGGGTCAACATTTTTAGAAAATTTTCAATATTCCCCAATTTGTCCCAAATTTACACAAATTGATGGCATTTCTGCCTGGATGCTGCGTCTGAAATTTTAGCTCTCTATCTCCTTCCTTGTCACAGATATGGGCTTTTCAAGTTTTCTCCAGTTTCAAAAATTGATGACCCGGGTCAACATTTTTAGAAAATTTTCAATATTCCCCAATTTGCCCCAAATTTACACACATTGATGGCATTTCTGTCTGGATGCTGCGTCTGAAATTGTAGCTCTCTATCTCCTTCCTTGTCACAGTTATGGGCTTTTAAAGTTTTCTCCAGTTTCAAAAATTGATGACCCGGGTCAACATTTTTAGAAAATTTTCAATATTCCCCAATTTGCCCCAATTTGCCCACAAATTTACATCAAAAATTGATGACCCGGGTCAACATTTTTAGAAAATTTTCAATATTCCCCAATTTGCCCCAAATTTACACACATTGATGGCATTTCTGTCTGGATGCTGCGTCTGAAATTGTAGCTCTCTATCTCCTTCCTTGTCACAGATATGGGCTTTTCAAGTTTTATTTAGTTTCAAGAATCGATGACCCGCGGGTCAACATTTTTGGAAAATTTTCAATATTCCCCAATTTGCCCCAAATTTACACACATTGATGGCATTTCTGCCTGGATGCTGCGTCTGAAATTTTAGCTCTCTATCTCCTTCCTTGTCACAGATATGGGCTTTTCAAGTTTCTCCAGTTTCAAAAATCGCTGACCCGGGGGTCAACATTTTTAGAAAATTTTCAATATTCCCCAATTTGCCCCAAATTTACACACATTGATGGCATTTCTGCCTGGATGCTGCGCCTGAAATTTTAGCTCTCTATCTCCTTCCTTGTCACAGATATGGGCTTTAAAACTTTTCTCCAGTTTCAAAAATTGATGACCCGGGTCAACATTTTTAGAAAATTTTCAATATTCCCCAATTTGCCCCAAATTTACACACATTGATGGCATTTCTGCCTGGATGCTGCGCCTGGAATTGTAGCTCTCTATCTCCGTCCTTGTCACAGACATGGGCTTCTCAAGTTTTCTCTAGTTACAAGAATCGATGACCCGGGTCAACTTTTTTCCAAAATTTTCAATATTCCCCAATTTGCCCCAAATTTACACACATTGATGGCATTTCTGCCTGGATGCTGCGCCTGAAATTTTAGCTCTCTATCTCCTTCCTTGTCACAGATATGGGCTTTTAAAGTTTTCTCCAGTTTCAAAAATTGATGACCCGGGTCAACGTTTGTAGAAAATTTTCAGTATTCCCCAATTTGCCCCAAATTTACACACATTGATGGCATTTCTGCCTGGATGCTGCGTCTGAAATTTTAGCTCTCTATCTCCTTCCTTGTCACAGATATGGGCTTTTAAAGTTTTCTCCAGTTTCAAAAATCGATGACCCGGGGATCAACTTTTTTCCAAAACTTTCAATATTACCCAATTTGCCCCAAATTTACACACATTGATGGCATTTCTGCCTGGATGCTGCGTCTGAAATTGTAGCTCTCTATCTCCTTCCTTGTCACAGACATGGGCTTTTCAAGTTTTCTCTAGTTACAAGAATCGATGACCCGGGTCAACTTTTTTCCAAAATTTTCAATATTCCCCAATTTGCCCCAAATTTACACACATTGATGGCATTTCTGCCTGGATGCTGCGCCTGAAATTTTAGCTCTCTATCTCCTTCCTTGTCACAGATATGGGCTTTTCAAGTTTTCTCCAGTTTGAAAAATTGATGACCCACGGGTCACTATTTTAAGAAAATTTTCAATATTCCCCAATTTGCCCCAAATTTACACACATTGATGGCATTTCTGCCTGGATGCTGCGTCTGAAATTTTAGCTCTCTATCTCCTTCCTTGTTACAGATATGGGCTTTTCAAGTTTTCTCCAGTTTCAAAAATTGATGACCCGGGTCAACATTTTAAGAAAATTTTCAATATTCCCCAATTTGCCCCAAATTTACACACATTGATGGCATTTCTGCCTGGATGCTGCGCCTGAAATTTTAGCTCTCTATCTCCTTCCTTGTCACAGATATGGGCTTTTCAAGTTTTCTCCAGTTTCAAAAATTGATGACCCGGGTCAACATTTTTAGAAAATTTTCAATATTCCCCAATTTGCCCCAAATTTACACACATTGATGGCATTTCTGCCTGGATGCTGCGTCTGAAATTGCAGCTCTCTATCTCCTTCCTTGTCACAGATATGGGCTTTTCAAGTTTTCTCTAGTTTCAAGAATCGATGACCCGCGGGTCAACATTTTTAAGAAAATTTTCAATATTCCCCAATTTGCCCCAAATTTACACACATTGATGGCATTTCTGTCTGGATGCTGAGTCTGAAATTGTAGCTCTCTATCTCCTTCCTTGTCACAGATATGGGCTTTTAAAGTTTTCTCCAGTTTCAAAAATCGATGACCCGGGGGTCAACTTTTTTCCAAAATTTTCAATATTCCCCAATTTGCCCCAAATTTACACACGTTGATGGCATTTCTGTCTGGATGCTGCGTCTGAAATTGTAGCTCTCTATCTCCTTCCTTGTCACAGATATGGGCTTTTCAAGTTTTATTTAGTTTCAAGAATCGATGACCCGCGGGTCAACATTTTTGGAAAATTTTCAATATTCCCCAATTTGCCCCAAATTTACACACATTGATGGCATTTCTGCCTGGATGCTGCGTCTGAAATTTTAGCTCTCTATCTCCTTCCTTGTCACAGATATGGGCTTTTCAAGTTTCTCCAGTTTCAAAAATCGCTGACCCGGGGGTCAACATTTTTAGAAAATTTTCAATATTCCCCAATTTGCCCCAAATTTACACACATTGATGGCATTTCTGCCTGGATGCTGCGCCTGAAATTTTAGCTCTCTATCTCCTTCCTTGTCACAGATATGGGCTTTAAAACTTTTCTCCAGTTTCAAAAATTGATGACCCGGGTCAACATTTTTAGAAAATTTTCAATATTCCCCAATTTGCCCCAAATTTACACACATTGATGGCATTTCTGCCTGGATGCTGCGCCTGGAATTGTAGCTCTCTATCTCCGTCCTTGTCACAGACATGGGCTTCTCAAGTTTTCTCTAGTTACAAGAATCGATGACCCGGGTCAACTTTTTTCCAAAATTTTCAATATTCCCCAATTTGCCCCAAATTTACACACATTGATGGCATTTCTGCCTGGATGCTGCGCCTGAAATTTTAGCTCTCTATCTCCTTCCTTGTCACAGATATGGGCTTTTAAAGTTTTCTCCAGTTTCAAAAATTGATGACCCGGGTCAACGTTTGTAGAAAATTTTCAGTATTCCCCAATTTGCCCCAAATTTACACACATTGATGGCATTTCTGCCTGGATGCTGCGTCTGAAATTTTAGCTCTCTATCTCCTTCCTTGTCACAGATATGGGCTTTTAAAGTTTTCTCCAGTTTCAAAAATCGATGACCCGGGGATCAACTTTTTTCCAAAACTTTCAATATTACCCAATTTGCCCCAAATTTACACACATTGATGGCATTTCTGCCTGGATGCTGCGTCTGAAATTGTAGCTCTCTATCTCCTTCCTTGTCACAGACATGGGCTTTTCAAGTTTTCTCTAGTTACAAGAATCGATGACCCGGGTCAACTTTTTTCCAAAATTTTCAATATTCCCCAATTTGCCCCAAATTTACACACATTGATGGCATTTCTGCCTGGATGCTGCGCCTGAAATTTTAGCTCTCTATCTCCTTCCTTGTCACAGATATGGGCTTTTCAAGTTTTCTCCAGTTTGAAAAATTGATGACCCACGGGTCACTATTTTAAGAAAATTTTCAATATTCCCCAATTTGCCCCAAATTTACACACATTGATGGCATTTCTGCCTGGATGCTGCGTCTGAAATTTTAGCTCTCTATCTCCTTCCTTGTTACAGATATGGGCTTTTCAAGTTTTCTCCAGTTTCAAAAATTGATGACCCGGGTCAACATTTTAAGAAAATTTTCAATATTCCCCAATTTGCCCCAAATTTACACACATTGATGGCATTTCTGCCTGGATGCTGCGCCTGAAATTTTAGCTCTCTATCTCCTTCCTTGTCACAGATATGGGCTTTTCAAGTTTTCTCCAGTTTCAAAAATTGATGACCCGGGTCAACATTTTTAGAAAATTTTCAATATTCCCCAATTTGCCCCAAATTTACACACATTGATGGCATTTCTGCCTGGATGCTGCGTCTGAAATTGCAGCTCTCTATCTCCTTCCTTGTCACAGATATGGGCTTTTCAAGTTTTCTCTAGTTTCAAGAATCGATGACCCGCGGGTCAACATTTTTAAGAAAATTTTCAATATTCCCCAATTTGCCCCAAATTTACACACATTGATGGCATTTCTGTCTGGATGCTGAGTCTGAAATTGTAGCTCTCTATCTCCTTCCTTGTCACAGATATGGGCTTTTAAAGTTTTCTCCAGTTTCAAAAATCGATGACCCGGGGGTCAACTTTTTTCCAAAATTTTCAATATTCCCCAATTTGCCCCAAATTTACACACGTTGATGGCATTTCTGCCTGGATGCTGCGTCTGAAATTTTAGCTCTCTATCTCCTTTCTTGTCACAGATATGGGCTTTTCAAGTTTTCTCCAGTTTCAAAAATTGATGAACCGGGTCAACATTATTAGAAAATTTTCAATATTCCCCAATTTGCCCCAAATTTACACACATTGATGGCATTTCTGCCTGGATGCTGCGTCTGAAATTGTAGCTCTCTATCTCCTTCCTTGTCACAGATATGGGCTTTTCAAGTTTTCTCTAATTTCAAGAATCGATGACCCGCGCGGGTCAACATTTATAGAAAATTTTCAATATTCCCAAATTTGCCCCAAATTTACACACATTGATGGCATTTCTGCCTGGATGCTGCGTCTGAAATTTTAGCTCTCTATCTCCTTCCTTGTCACAGATATGGGCTTTTAAAGTTTTCTCCAGTTTCAAAAATCGATGACCCGGGGGTCAGCTTATTTCCAAAATTTTCAATATTCCCCAATTTGCCCCAAATTTACACACGTTGATGGCATTTCTGCCTGGATGCTGCGTCTGAAATTTTAGCTCTCTATCTCCTTCCTTGTCACAGATATGGGCTTTTCAAGTTTTCTCCAGTTTCAAAAATCGATGACCTGGGGGTCAACTTTTTTCCAAAATGTTCAATATTCCCCAATTTGCCCCAAATTTACACACATTGATGGCATTTCTGCCTGGATGCTGCGTCTGAAATTTTAGCTCTCTATCTCCTTCCTTGTCACAGTGATGGGCTTTTAAAGTTTTCTCCAGTTTCAAAAATTGATGACCCGGGGGTCAACTTTTTTCCAAAATTTTCAATATTCCCCAATTTGCCCCAAATTTACACAAATTGATGGCATTTCTGTCTGGATGCAACGTCTGAAATTTTAGCTCTCTATCTCCTTCCTTGTCACAGATATGGGCTTTTAAAGTTTTCTCCAGTTTCAAAAATCGATGACCCGCGGGTCAACATTTTTAGAAAATTTTCAATATTCCCCAATTTGCCCCAAATTTACACAAATTGATGGCATTTCTGTCTGGATGCTGCGTCTGAAATTTTAGCTCTCTATCTCCTTCCTTGTCACAGATATGGGCTTTTCAAGTTCTCTCCAGTTTCAAAAATTGATGACCCGGGTCAACATTTTTAGAAAATTTTCAATATTCCCCAATTTGTCCCAAATTTACACACATTGATGGCATTTCTGCCTGGATGCTGCGTCTGAAATTTTAGCTCTCTATCTCCTTCCTTGTCACAGTTATGGGCTTTTAAAGTTTTCTCCAGTTTCAAAAATTGATGACCCGGGTCAACATTTTTAGAAAATTTTCAATATTCCCCAATTTGCCCCAAATTTACACAAATTGATGGCATCTCTGTCTGGATGCTGCGTCTGAAATTTTAGCTCTCTATCTCCTTCCTTGTCACAGATATGGGCTTTTCAAGTTTTCTCCAGTTTCAAAAATCGATGACCTGGGGGTCAACTTTTTTCCAAAATGTTCAATATTCCCCAATTTGCCCCAAATTTACACACATTGATGGCATTTCTGCCTGGATGCTGCGTCTGAAATTTTAGCTCTCTATCTCCTTCCTTGTCACAGATATGGGCTTTTCAAGTTTTCTCCAGTTTCAAAAATTGATGACCCGGGTCAACATTTTTAGAAAATTTTCAATATTCCCCAATTTGCCTCAAATTTACAAACATTGATGGCATTTCTGCCTGGATGCTGCGCCTGAAATTTCAGCTCTCTATCTCCTTCCTTGTCACAGATATGGGCTTTTCAAGTTTTCTCTAGTTTCAAGAATCGATGACCCGCGGGTCAACATTTTTAGAAAATTTTCAATATTCCCTAATTTGTCCCAAATTTACACAAATTGATGGCATTTCTGTCTGGATGCTGCGTCTGAAATTGTAGCTCTCTATCTCCTTCCTTGTTACAGATATGGGCTTTTCAAGTTTTCTCCAGTTTCAAAAATTGATGACCCGGGTCAACATTTTTAGAAAATTATCAACATTCCCCAATTTGCCCCAAATTTACACACATTGATGGCATTTCTGCCTGGATGCTGTGTCTGAAATTGTAGCTCTCTATCTCCTTCCTTGTCACAGACATGGGCTTTTAAGTTTTCTCTAGTTAGAAGAATCGATGACCCGCGGGTCAACATTTTTCGAAAATTTTCAATATTCCCCAATTTGTCCCAAATTTACACAAATTGATGGCATTTCTGTCTGGATGCTGCGTCTGAAATTTTAGCTCTCTATCTCCTTCCTTGTCACAGATATGGGCTTTTCAAGTGTTCTCCAGTTTCAAAAATCGCTGACCCGGGGGTCAACTTTTTTCCAAAATTTTCAATATTCCCCAATTTGCCCCAAATTTACACACATTGATGGCATTTCTGCCTGGATGCTGCGTCTGAAATGTTAGCTCTCTATCTCCTTCCTTGTCACAGATATGGGCTTTTCAAGTTTTCTCCAGTTTCAAAAATTGATGACCCGGGTCAACATTTTTAGAAAATTTTCAATATTCCCCAATTTGCCCCAAATTTACAAACATTGATGGCATTTCTGCCTGGATGCTGCGTCTGAAATTGTAGCTCTCTATCTCCTTCCTTGTCACAGATATGGGCTTTTCAAGTGTTCTCCAGTTTCAAAAATTGATGACCCGGGTCAACATTTTTAGAAAATTTTCAATATCCCCCAATTTGCCCCAAATTTACAAACATTGATGGCATTTCTGCCTGGATGCTGCGCCTGAAATTTCAGCTCTCTATCTCCTTCCTTGTCACAGATATGGGCTTTTCAAGTTTTCTCTAGTTTCAAGAATCGATGACCCGCGGGTCAACATTTTTAGAAAATTTTCAATATTCCCCAATTCGTCCCAAATTTACACAAATTGATGGCATTTCTGTCTGGATGCTGCGTCTGAAATTTTAGCTCTCTATCTCCTTCCTTGTCACAGATATGGGCTTTTCAAGTGTTCTCCAGTTTCAAAAATCGCCGACCCGGCGGTCAACTTTTTTCCAAAATTTTCAATATTCCCCAATTTGCCCCAAATTTACACACTTTGATGGCATTTCTGCCTGGATGCTGCGTCTGAAATTTTAGCTCTCTATCTCCTTCCTTGTCACAGATATGGGCTTTTCAAGTTCTCTCCAGTTTCAAAAATTGATGACCCGGGTCAACATTTTTAGAAAATTTTCAATATTCCCCAATTTGCCCCAAATTTTCACAAATTGATGGCATCTCTGTCTGGATGCTGCGTCTGAAATTTTAGCTCTCTATCTCCTTCCTTGTCACAGATATGGGCTTTTCAAGTTTTCTACAGTTTCAAAAATTGATGACCCGGGTCAACATTTTTAGAAAATTTTCAATATTCCCCAATTTGTCCCAAATTTACACAAATTGATGGCATTTCTGCCTGGATGCTGCGTCTGAAATTTTAGCTCTCTATCTCCTTCCTTGTCACAGATATGGGCTTTTCAAGTTTTCTCCAGTTTCAAAAATTGATGACCCGGGTCAACATTTTTAGAAAATTTTCAATATTCCCCAATTTGCCCCAAATTTACACACATTGATGGCATTTCTGTCTGGATGCTGCGTCTGAAATTGTAGCTCTCTATCTCCTTCCTTGTCACAGTTATGGGCTTTTAAAGTTTTCTCCAGTTTCAAAAATTGATGACCCGGGTCAACATTTTTAGAAAATTTTCAATATTCCCCAATTTGCCCCAATTTGCCCACAAATTTACATCAAAAATTGATGACCCGGGTCAACATTTTTAGAAAATTTTCAATATTCCCCAATTTGCCCCAAATTTACACACATTGATGGCATTTCTGTCTGGATGCTGCGTCTGAAATTGTAGCTCTCTATCTCCTTCCTTGTCACAGATATGGGCTTTTCAAGTTTTATTTAGTTTCAAGAATCGATGACCCGCGGGTCAACATTTTTGGAAAATTTTCAATATTCCCCAATTTGCCCCAAATTTACACACATTGATGGCATTTCTGCCTGGATGCTGCGTCTGAAATTTTAGCTCTCTATCTCCTTCCTTGTCACAGATATGGGCTTTTCAAGTTTCTCCAGTTTCAAAAATCGCTGACCCGGGGGTCAACATTTTTAGAAAATTTTCAATATTCCCCAATTTGCCCCAAATTTACACACATTGATGGCATTTCTGCCTGGATGCTGCGTCTGAAATGTTAGCTCTCTATCTCCTTCCTTGTCACAGATATGGGCTTTTCAAGTTTTCTCCAGTTTCAAAAATCGATGACCCGGGGGTCAACTTTTTCCAAAATGTTCAATATTCCCCAATTTGCCCCAAATTTACACACATTGATGGCATTTCTGCCTGGATGCTGCGTCTGAAATGTTAGCTCTCTATCTCCTTCCTTGTCACAGATATGGGCTTTTCAAGTTTTCTCCAGGTTCAAAAATTGATGACCCGAGTCAACATTTTTAGAAAATTTTCAATATTCCCCAATTTGCCCCAAATTTACACAAATTGATGGCATTTCTGTCAGGATGCAACGTCTGAAATTTTAGCTCTCTATCTCCTTCCTTGTCACAGATATGGGCTTTTAAAGTTTTCTCCAGTTTCAAAAATCAATGACCCGGGGGTCAACTTTTTTCCAAAATTTTCAATATTCCCCAATTTGCCCCAAATTTACACACATTGATGGCATTTCTGCCTGGATGCTGCGTCTGAAATTTTAGCTCTCTATCTCCTTCCTTGTCACAGATATGGGCTTTTCAAGTTCTCTCCAGTTTCAAAAATTGATGACCCGGGTCAACATTTTTAGAAAATTTTCAATATTCCCCAATTTGCCCCAAATTTACACAAATTGATGGCATCTCTGTCTGGATGCTGCGTCTGAAATTTTAGCTCTCTATCTCCTTCCTTGTCACAGATATGGGCTTTTCAAGTTTTCTCCAGTTTCAAAAATTGATGACCCGGGTCAACATTTTTAGAAAATTTTCAATATTCCCCAATTTGTCCCAAATTTACACAAATTGATGGCATTTCTGCCTGGATGCTGCGTCTGAAATTTTAGCTCTCTATCTCCTTCCTTGTCACAGATATGGGCTTTTCAAGTTTTCTCCAGTTTCAAAAATTGATGACCCGGGGGTCAACTTTTTTCCAAAATTTTCAATATTCCCCAATTTGCCCCAAATTTACACACATTGATGGCATTTCTGCCTGGATGCTGCGTCTGAAATTTTAGCTCTCTATCTCCTTCCTTGTCACAGATATGGGCTTTTCAAGTTCTCTCCAGTTTCAAAAATTGATGACCCGGGTCAACATTTTTAGAAAATTTCCAATATTCCCCAATTTGCCCCAAATTTACACAAATTGATGGCATCTCTGTCTGGATGCTGCGTCTGAAATGTTAGCTCTCTATCTCCTTCCTTGTCACAGATATGGGCTTTTCAAGTTTTCTCCAGTTTCAAAAATCGATGACCCGGGGGTCAACTTTTTTCCAAAATGTTCAATATTCCCCAATTTGCCCCAAATTTACACAAATTGATGGCATTTCTGCCTGGATGCTGCGTCTGAAATTTTAGCTCTCTATCTCCTTCCTTGTCACAGTTATGGGCTTTTAAAGTTTTCTCCAGTTTCAAAAATTGATGACCCGGGTCAACATTTTTAGAAAATTTTCAATATTCCCCAATTTGCCCCAAATTTACACACATTGATGGCATTTCTGTCTGGATGCTGCGTCTGAAATGTTAGCTCTCTATCTCCTTCCTTGTCACAGATATGGGCTTTTAAAGTTTTCTCCAGTTTCAAAAATCGATAACCCGGGGGTCAACATTTTTCCAAAATTTTCAATATTCCCCAATTTGCCCCAAATTTACACACATTGATGGCATTTCTGCCTGGATGCTGCGTCTGAAATTTTAGCTCTCTATCTCCTTCCTTGTCACAGATATGGGCTTTTCAAGTTCTCTCCAGTTTCAAAAATTGATGACCCGGGTCAACATTTTTAGAAAATTTCCAATTTTCCCCAATTTGCCCCAAATTTACACAAATTGATGGCATCTCTGTCTGGATGCTGCGTCTGAAATGTTAGCTCTCTATCTCCTTCCTTGTCACAGATATGGGCTTTTCAAGTTTTCTCCAGTTTCAAAAATCGATGACCCGGGGGTCAACTTTTTTCCAAAATGTTCAATATTCCCCAATTTGCCCCAAATTTACACAAATTGATGGCATTTCTGCCTGGATGCTGCGTCTGAAATTTTAGCTCTCTATCTCCTTCCTTGTCACAGTTATGGGCTTTTAAAGTTTTCTCCAGTTTCAAAAATTGATGACCCGGGTCAACATTTTTAGAAAATTTTCATATTCCCCAATTTGCCCCAAATTTACACAAATTGATGGCATTTCTGCCTGGATGCTGCGTCTGAAATTTTAGCTCTCTATCTCCTTCCTTGTCACAGTTATGGGCTTTTAAAGTTTTCTCCAGTTTCAAAAATTGATGACCCGGGTCAACATTTTTAGAAAATTTTCAATATTCCCCAATTTGCCCCAAATTTACACACATTGATGGCATTTCTGCCTGGATGCTGCGTCTGAAATGTTAGCTCTCTATCTCCTTCCTTGTCACAGATATGGGCTTTTCAAGTTTTCTCCAGGTTCAAAAATTGATGACCCGAGTCAACATTTTTAGAAAATTTTCAATATTCCCCAATTTGCCCCAAATTTACACAAATTGATGGCATTTCTGTCTGGATGCAACGTCTGAAATTTTAGCTCTCTATCTCCTTCCTTGTCACAGATATGGGCTTTTAAAGTGTTCTCCAGTTTCAAAAATCGCCGACCCGGGGGTCAACTTTTTTCCAAAATTTTCAATATTCCCCAATTTGCCCCAAATTTACACAAATTGATGGCATTTCTGCCTGGATGCTGCGTCTGAAATTTTAGCTCTCTATCTCCTTCCTTGTCACAGTTATGGGCTTTTAAAGTTTTCTCCAGTTTCAAAAATTGATGACCCGGGTCAACATTTTTAGAAAATTTTCATATTCCCCAATTTGCCCCAAATTTACACAAATTGATGGCATTTCTGCCTGGATGCTGCGTCTGAAATTTTAGCTCTCTATCTCCTTCCTTGTCACAGTTATGGGCTTTTAAAGTTTTCTCCAGTTTCAAAAATTGATGACCCGGGTCAACATTTTTAGAAAATTTTCAATATTCCCCAATTTGCCCCAAATTTACACACATTGATGGCATTTCTGCCTGGATGCTGCGTCTGAAATGTTAGCTCTCTATCTCCTTCCTTGTCACAGATATGGGCTTTTCAAGTTTTCTCCAGGTTCAAAAATTGATGACCCGAGTCAACATTTTTAGAAAATTTTCGATATTCCCCAATTTGCCCCAAATTTACACAAATTGATGGCATTTCTGTCTGGATGCAACGTCTGAAATTTTAGCTCTCTATCTCCTTCCTTGTCACAGATATGGGCTTTTAAAGTTTTCTCCAGTTTCAAAAATCAATGACCCGGGGGTCAACTTTTTTCCAAAATTTTCAATATTCCCCAATTTGCCCCAAATTTACACACATTGATGGCATTTCTGCCTGGATGCTGCGTCTGAAATTTTAGCTCTCTATCTCCTTCCTTGTCACAGATATGGGCTTTTCAAGTTCTCTCCAGTTTCAAAAATTGATGACCCGGGTCAACATTTTTAGAAAATTTTCAATATTTCCCAATTTGCCCCAAATTTACACAAATTGATGGCATCTCTGTCTGGATGCTGCGTCTGAAATTTTAGCTCTCTATCTCCTTCCTTGTCACAGATATGGGCTTTTCAAGTTTTCTCCAGTTTCAAAAATTGATGACCCGGGTCAACATTTTTAGAAAATTTTCAATATTCCCCAATTTGTCCCAAATTTACACAAATTGATGGCATTTCTGCCTGGATGCTGCGTCTGAAACTTTAGCTCTCTATCTCCTTCCTTGTCACAGATATGGGCTTTTAAAGTTTTCTCCAGTTTCAAAAATTGATGACCCGGGTCAACATTTTTAGAAAATTTTCAATATTCCCCAATTTGTCCCAAATTTACACACATTGATGGCATTTCTGTCTGGATGCAACGTCTGAAATTTTAGCTCTCTATCTCCTTCCTTATCACAGATATGGGCTTTTAAAGTTTTCTCCAGTTTCAAAAATCAATGACCCGGGGGTCAACTTTTTTCCAAAATTTTCAATATTCCCTAATTTGCCCCAAATTTACACACATTGATGGCATTTCTGCCTGGATGCTGCGTCTGAAATTTTAACTCTCTATCTCCTTCCTTGTCACAGATATGGGCTTTTCAAGTTCTCTCCAGTTTCAAAAATTGATGACCCGGGTCAACATTTTTAGAAAATTTGCAATATTCCCCAATTTGCCCCAAATTTACACACATTGATGGCATTTCTGCCTGGATGCTGCGTCTGAAATTGTAGCTCTCTATCTCCTTCCTTGTCAAAGATATGGGCTTTTCAAGTTTTCTCTAGTTTCAAGAATCGATGACCCGCGGGTCAACATTTTTAGAAAATTTTCAATATTCCCCAATTTTGCCCCAAATTTACACACACTGATGGCATTTCTGTCTGGATGCTGCGTCTGAAATTTTAGCTCTCTATCTCCTTCCTTGTCACAGATATGGGCTTTTCAAGTTTTCTCTAGTTTCAAGAATCGATGACCCGCGGGTCAACATTTTTAGAAAATTTTCAATATTCCCCAAATTTGCCCCAAATTTACACACATTGATGGCATTTCTGTCTGGATGCTGCGTCTGAAATTTTAGCTCTCTATCTCCTTCCTTGTCACAGATATGGGCTTTTCAAGTTTTCTCTAGTTTCAAGAATCGATGACCTGCGGGTCAACATTTTTAGAAAATTTCCAATATTCCCCAATTTGCCCCAAATTTACACAAATTGATGGCATCTCTGTCTGGATGCTGCGTCTGAAATGTTAGCTCTCTATCTCCTTCCTTGTCACAGATATGGGCTTTTCAAGTTTTCTCCAGGTTCAAAAATCGATGACCCGGGGGTCAACTTTTTTCCAAAATTTTCAATATTCCCCAATTTGCCCCAAATTTACACACATTGATGGCATTTCTGCCTGGATGCTGCGTCTGAAATTTTAGCTCTCTATCTCCTTCCTTGTCACAGATATGGGCTTTTCAAGTTCTCTCCAGTTTCAAAAATCGCTGACCCGGGGGTCAACTTTTTTCCAAAATTGTCAATATTCCCCAATATGCCCCAAATTTACACACATTGATGGCATTTCTGCCTGGATGCTGCGTCTGAAATGTGAGCTCTCTATCTCCTTCCTTGTCACAGATATGGGCTTTTCAAGTTTTCTCCAGTTTCAAAAATCGATGACCTGGGGGTCAACTTTTTTCCAAAATTTTCAATATTCCCCAATTTGCCCCAAATTTACACACATTGATGGCATTTCTGCCTGGATGCTGCGTCTGAAATTTTAGCTCTCTATCTCCTTCCTTGTCACAGTTATGGGCTTTTAAAGTTTTCTCCAGTTTCAAAAATTGATGACCCGGGTCAACATTTTTAGAAAATTTTCAATATTCCCCAATTTGCCCCAAATTTACACACATTGATGGCATTTCTGCCTGGATGCTGCGTCTGAAATTTTAGCTCCTTATCTCCTTCCTTGTCACAGATATGGGCTTTTCAAGTTCTCTCCAGTTTCAAAAATTGATGACCCGGGTCAACATTTTTAGAAAATTTTCAATATTCCCCAATTTGCCCCAAATTTACACAAATTGATGGCATCTCTGTCTGGATGCTGCGTCTGAAATTTTAGCTCTCTATCTCCTTCCTTGTCACAGATATGGGCTTTTCAAGTTTTCTCCAGTTTCAAAAATTGATGACCCGGGTCAACATTTTTAGAAAATTTTCAATATTCCCCAATTTGTCCCAAATTTACACAAATTGATGGCATTTCTGCCTGGATGCTGCGTCTGAAACTTTAGCTCTCTATCTCCTTCCTTGTCACAGATATGGGCTTTTAAAGTTTTCTCTAGTTTCAAAAATCGATAACCGGGGGGTCAACTTTTTTCCAAAATTTTCAATATTCCCCAATTTGCCCCAAATTTACACACATTGATGGCATTTCTGCCTGGATGCTGCGTCTGAAATTTTAGCTCTCTATCTCCTTCCTTGTCACAGATATGGGCTTTTCAAGTTTTCTCCAGTTTCAAAAATCGATAACCCGGGGGTCAACATTTTTCCAAAATTTTCAATATTCCCCAATTTGCCCCAAATTTACACACATTGATGGCATTTCTGCCTGGATGCTGCGTCTGAAATTTTAGCTCTCTATCTCCTTCCTTGTCACAGATATGGGCTTTTCAAGTTCTCTCCAGTTTCAAAAATCGATGACCTGGGGGTCAACTTTTTTCCAAAATTTTCAATATTCCCCAATTTGCCCCAAATTTACACACATTGATGGCATTTCTGCCTGGATGCTGCGTCTGAAATTTTAGCTCTCTATCTCCTTCCTTGTCACAGTTATGGGCTTTTAAAGTTTTCTCCAGTTTCAAAAATTGATGACCCGGGTCAACATTTTTAGAAAATTTTCAATATTCCCCAATTTGCCCCAAATTTACACACATTGATGGCATTTCTGCCTGGATGCTGCGTCTGAAATTTTAGCTCCTTATCTCCTTCCTTGTCACAGATATGGGCTTTTCAAGTTCTCTCCAGTTTCAAAAATTGATGACCCGGGTCAACATTTTTAGAAAATTTTCAATATTCCCCAATTTGCCCCAAATTTACACAAATTGATGGCATCTCTGTCTGGATGCTGCGTCTGAAATTTTAGCTCTCTATCTCCTTCCTTGTCACAGATATGGGCTTTTCAAGTTTTCTCCAGTTTCAAAAATTGATGACCCGGGTCAACATTTTTAGAAAATTTTCAATATTCCCCAATTTGTCCCAAATTTACACAAATTGATGGCATTTCTGCCTGGATGCTGCGTCTGAAACTTTAGCTCTCTATCTCCTTCCTTGTCACAGATATGGGCTTTTAAAGTTTTCTCTAGTTTCAAAAATCGATAACCGGGGGTCAACTTTTTTCCAAAATTTTCAATATTCCCCAATTTGCCCCAAATTTACACACATTGATGGCATTTCTGCCTGGATGCTGCGTCTGAAATTTTAGCTCTCTATCTCCTTCCTTGTCACAGATATGGGCTTTTCAAGTTTTCTCCAGTTTCAAAAATCGATAACCCGGGGGTCAACATTTTTCCAAAATTTTCAATATTCCCCAATTTGCCCCAAATTTACACACATTGATGGCATTTCTGCCTGGATGCTGCGTCTGAAATTTTAGCTCTCTATCTCCTTCCTTGTCACAGATATGGGCTTTTCAAGTTCTCTCCAGTTTCAAAAATTGATGACCCGGGTCAACATTTTTAGAAAATTTCCAATATTCCCCAATTTGCCCCAAATTTACACAAATTGATGGCATCTCTGTCTGGATGCTGCGTCTGAAATGTTAGCTCTCTATCTCCTTCCTTGTCACAGATATGGGCTTTTCAAGTTTTCTCCAGTTTCAAAAATCGATGACCCGGGGGTCAACTTTTTTCCAAAATGTTCAATATTCCCCAATTTGCCCCAAATTTACACAAATTGATGGCATTTCTGCCTGGATGCTGCGTCTGAAATTTTAGCTCTCTATCTCCTTCCTTGTCACAGTTATGGGCTTTTAAAGTTTTCTCCAGTTTCAAAAATTGATGACCCGGGTCAACATTTTTAGAAAATTTTCAATATTCCCCAATTTGCCCCAAATTTACACACATTGATGGCATTTCTGTCTGGATGCTGCGTCTGAAATTTTAGCTCTCTATCTCCTTCCTTATCACAGATATGGGCTTTTCAAGTTTTATTTAGTTTCAAGAATCGATGACCGGCGGGTCAACATTTTTGGAAAATTTTCAATATTCCCCAATTTGCCCCAAATTTACACACATTGATGGCATTTCTGCCTGGATGCTGCGTCTGAAATGTTAGCTCTCTATCTCCTTCCTTGTCACAGATATGGGCTTTTAAAGTTTTCTCCAGTTTCAAAAATCGATAACCCGGGGGTCAACATTTTTCCAAAATTTTCAATATTCCCCAATTTGCCCCAAATTTACACACATTGATGGCATTTCTGCCTGGATGCTGCGTCTGAAATTTTAGCTCTCTATCTCCTTCCTTGTCACAGATATGGGCTTTTCAAGTTCTCTCCAGTTTCAAAAATTGATGACCCGGGTCAACATTTTTAGAAAATTTTCAATTTTCCCCAATTTGCCCAAAATTTACACACATTGATGGCATTTCTGCCTGGATGCTGCGTCTGAAATTGTAGCTCTCTATCTCCTTCCTTGTCACAGATATGGGCTTTTCAAGTTTTCTCTAGTTTCAAGAATCGATGACCCGTGGGTCAACATTTTTAGAAAATTTTCAATATTCCCCAATTTGTCTCAAATTTACACAAATTGATGGCATTTCTGTCTGGATGCTGCGTCTGAAATTTTAGCTCTCTATCTCCTTCCTTGTCACAGATATGGGCTTTTCAAGTTTTCTCCAGTTTCAAAAATTAATGACCCGGGTCAACATTTTTAGAAAATTTTCAATATAGTCCAATTTGCCCAAAATTTACACACATTGATGGCATTTCTGCCTGGATGCTGCGTCTGAAATTGTAGCTCTCTATCTCCTTCCTTGTCACAGATATGGGCTTTTCAAGTTTTCTCTAGTTACAAGAATCGATGACCCGCGGGTCAACATTTTTAGAAAATTTTCAATATTCCCCAATTTGCCCCAAATTTACACACATTGATGGCATCTCTGTCTGGATGCTGCGTCTGAAATTGTAGCTCTCTATCGCCTTCCTTGTCACAGATGTGGGCTTTTCAAGTTTTCTCTAGTTTCAAGAATCGATGACCCGCGGGTCAACATTTTTATAAAATTTTAAATATTCCCCAATTTGCCCCAAATTTACACACATTGATGGCATTCTGCCTGGATGGAGCGTCTGAAATTGTAGCTCTCTATCTCCTTCCTTGTCACAGACATGGGCTTTTCAAGTTTTCTCTAGTTACAAGAATCATTGACCCGCAGGTCAACATTTTTAGAAAATGTGCAATATTCCCCAATTTGCCCCAAATTTACACACATTGATGGCATTCTGCCTGGATGCTGCGTCTGAAATTGTAGCTCTCTATCTCCTTCCTTGTCACAGACATGGGCTTTTCAAGTTTTCTCTAGTTACAAGAATCGATGACCCGCGGGTCAACATTTTTAGAAAATGTTCAATATTCCCCAATTTGCCCCAAATTTACACACATTGATGGCATTTCTGCCTGGATGCTGCGTCTGAAATTGTAGCTCTTTATCATCTTCCTTGTCACAGCCATGGGCTTTTCAAGTTTTCTCTAGTTACAAGAATCGATGACCTGCGGGTCAACATTTTTAGAAAATTTTCAATATTCCCCAATTTGTCCCAAATTTACACAAATTGATGGCATTTCTGTCTGGATGCTGCATCTGAAATTTTAGCTCTCTATCTCCTTCCTTGTCACAGATATGGGCTTTTCAAGTTTTCTCCAGTTTCAAAAATCGATGACCCGCGGGTCAACATTTTTAGAAAATTTTCAATATTCCCCAATTTGCCCCAAATTTACACAAATTGATGGCATTTCTATCTGGATGCTGCGTCTGAAATTTTAGCTCTCTATCTCCTTCCTTGTCACAGATATGGGCTTTTCAAGTTTTCTCCAGTTTCAAAAATTGATGACCGGGGGGTCAACTTTTTTCCAAAATTTTCAATATTTCCCATTTTGCCCCAAATTTACACAAATTGATGGCATTTCTGTCTGGATGCTGCGTCTGAAATGTTAGCTCTCTATCTCCTTCCTTGTCACAGATATGGGCTTTTCAAGTTTTCTCCAGTTTCAAAAATTGATGACCCGGGTCAACATTTTTAGAAAATTTTCAATATTCCCCAATTTGCCCCAAATTTACACACATTGATGGCATTTCTGCCTGGATGCTGCGTCTGAAATTGTAGTTCTCTATCTCCTTCCTTGTCACAGATATGGGCTTTTCAAGTTTTCTCTAGTTTCAAGAATCGATGACCCGCGGGTCAACATTATTAGAAAATTTTCGATATTCCCCAATTTGTCCCAAATTTACACAAATTGATGGCATTTCTGCCTGGATGCTGCGTCTGAAATTGTAGCTCTCTATCTCCTTCCTTGTCACAGATATGGGCTTTTCAAGTTTTCTCCAGTTTCAAAAATTGATGACCCGGGTCAACATTTTTAGAAAATTTTCAATATTCCCCAATTTGCCCCAAATTTACACACATTGATGGCATTTCTGCCTGGATGCTGCGTCTGAAATTTTAGCTCTCTATCTCCTTCCTTGTCACAGATATGAGCTTTTCAAGTTTTCTCCAGTTTCAAAAATTGATGACCCGGGTCATCATTTTTAGAAAATTTTCAATTTTCCTCAATTTGCCCCAAATTTACACACATTGATGGCATTTCTGCCTGGACGCTGCGTCTGAAATTATAGCTCTCTATCTCCTTCCTTGTCACAGATATGGGCTTTTCAAGTTTTCTCTAGTTTCAAGAATCGATGACCCGTGGGTCAACATTTTTAGAAAATTTTCAATATTCCCCAATTTGTCTCAAATTTACACAAATTGATGGCATTTCTGTCTGGATGCTGCGTCTGAAATTGTAGTTGTCTATCTCCTTCCTTGTCACAGATATGGGCTTTTCAAGTTTTCTCTAGTTTCAAGAATCGATGACCCGCGGGTCAACATTATTAGAAAATTTTCGATATTC
Organism: Genypterus blacodes; assembly: GCF_046128005.1. Classification (NCBI taxonomy): domain Eukaryota; kingdom Metazoa; phylum Chordata; class Actinopteri; order Ophidiiformes; family Ophidiidae; genus Genypterus; species Genypterus blacodes. Next base: position 7,629,979 of record NW_027466842.1, read on the forward strand.
CCCAATTTGTCCCAAATTTACACAAATTGATGGCATTTCTGCCTGGATGCTGCGTCTGAAATTGTAGCTCTCTATCTCCTTCCTTGTCACAGATATGGGCTTTTCAAGTTTTCTCCAGTTTCAAAAATTGATGACCCGGGTCAACATTTTTAGAAAATTTTCAATATTCCCCAATTTGCCCCAAATTTACACACATTGATGGCATTTCTGCCTGGATGCTGCGTCTGAAATTTTAGCTCTCTATCTCCTTCCTTGTCACAGATATGAGCTTTTCAAGTTTTCTCCAGTTTCAAAAATTGATGACCCGGGTCATCATTTTTAGAAAATTTTCAATTTTCCCCAATTTGCCCCAAATTTACACACATTGATGGCATTTCTGCCTGGACGCTGCGTCTGAAATTATAGTCACAGATATGGGCTTTTCAAGTTTTCTCTAGTTTCAAGAATCGATGACCCGTGGGTCAACATTTTTAGAAAATTTTCAATATTCCCCAATTTGTCTCAAATTTACACAAATTGATGGCATTTCTGTCTGGATGCTGCGTCTGAAATTGTAGCTCTCTATCTCCTTCCTTGTCACAGATATGGGCTTTTTAAGTTTTCTCCAGTTTCAAAAATCGATGAACCGGGGGTCAACTTTTTTCCAAAATTTTCAATATTCCCCAATTTGTCCCAAATTTACACAAATTGATGGCATTTCTGCCTGGATGCTGCGTCTGAAATTGTAGCTCTCTATCTCCTTCCTTGTCACAGATATGGGCTTTTCAAGTTTTCTTTAGTTTCAAGAATCGATGACCCGTGGGTCAACATTTTTAGAAAATTTTCAATATTCCCCAATTTGTCTCAAATTTACACAAATTGATGGCATTTCTGTCTGGATGCTGCGTCTGAAATTTTCGCTCTCTATCTCCTTCCTTGTCACAGATATGGGCTTTTCAAGTTTTCTCTAGTTTCAAGAATCGATGACCCGTGGGTCAACATTTTTAGAAAATTTTCAATATTCCCCAATTTGTCTCAAATTTACACAAATTGATGGCATTTCTGTCTGGATGCTGCGTCTGAAATTGTAGCTCTCTATCTCCTTCCTTGTCACAGATATGGGCTTTTTAAGTTTTCTCTAGTTTCAAAAATTGATGACCCGGGGGTCAACTTTTTTCCAAAATTTTCAATATACCCCAATTTGTCCCAAATTTACACAAATTGATGGCATTTCTGTCTGGATGCTGCGTCTGAAATTGTAGCTCTCTATCTCCTTCCTTGTCACAGATATGGGCTTTTCAAGTTTTCTCCAGTTTCAAAAATTAATGACCCGGGTCAACATTTTTAGAAAATTTTCAATATAGTCCAATTTGCCCCAAATTTACACACATTGATGGCATTTCTGCCTGGATGCTGCGTCTGAAATTGTAGCTCTCTATCTCCTTCCTTGTCACAGATATGGGCTTTTCAAGTTTTCTCTAGTTACAAGAATCGATGACCCGCGGGTCAACATTTTTAGAAAATTTTCAATATTCCCCAATTTGCCCCAAATTTACACAAATTGATGGCATTTCTGTCTGGATGCTGCGTCTGAAATTTTAGCTCTCTATCTCCTTCCTTGTCACAGATATGGGCTTTTCAAGTTTTCTCCAGTTTATAAAATTAATGACCCGGGTCAACATTTTTAGAAAATTTTCAATATAGTCCAATTTGCCCAAAATTTACACACATTGATGGCATTTCTGCCTGGATGCTGCGTCTGAAATTGTAGCTCTCTATCTCCTTCCTTGTCACAGATATGGGCTTTTCAAGTTTTCTCTAGTTACAAGAATCGATGACCCGCGAGTCAACATTTTTAGAAAATTTTCAATATTCCCCAATTTGCCCCAAATTTACACACATTGATGGCATCTCTGTCTGGATGCTGCGTCTGAAATTGTAGCTCTCTATCGCCTTCCTTGTCACAGATGTGGGCTTTTCAAGTTTTCTCTAGTTTCAAGAATCGATGACCCGCGGGTCAACATTTTTATAAAATTTTAAATATTCCCCAATTTGCCCCAAATTTACACACATTGATGGCATTCTGCCTGGATGCTGCGTCTGAAATTGTAGCTCTCTATCTCCTTCCTTGTCACAGACATGGGCTTTTCAAGTTTTCTCTAGTTACAAGAATCGATGACCCGCGGGTCAACATTTTTAGAAAATGTTCAATATTCCCCAATTTGCCCCAAATTTACACACATTGATGGCATTTCTGCCTGGATGCTGCGTCTGAAATTGTAGCTCTTTATCATCTTCCTTGTCACAGACATGGGCTTTTCAAGTTTTCTCTAGTTACAAGAATCGATGACCTGTGGGTCAACATTTTTAGAAAATTTTCAATATTCCCCAATTTGTCCCAAATTTACACAAATTGATGGCATTTCTGTCTGGATGCTGCATCTGAAATTTTAGCTCTCTATCTCCTTCCTTGTCACAGATATGGGCTTTTCAAGTTTTCTCCAGTTTCAAAAATCGATGACCCGCGTGTCAACATTTTTAGAAATTTTCAATATTCCCCAATTTGCCCCAAATTTACACAAATTGATGGCATTTCTATCTGGATGCTGCGTCTGAAATTTTAGCTCTCTATCTCCTTCCTTGTCACAGATATGGGCTTTTCAAGTTTTCTCCAGTTTCAAAAATTGATGACCCGGGGGTCAACTTTTTTCCAAAATTTTCAATATTTCCCATTTTGCCCCAAATTTACACAAATTGATGGCATTTCTGTCTGGATGCTGCGTCTGAAATGTTAGCTCTCTATCTCCTTCCTTGTCACAGATATGGGCTTTTCAAGTTTTCTCCAGTTTCAAAAATTGATGACCCGGGTCAACATTTTTAGAAAATTTTAAATATTCCCCAATTTGCCCCAAATTTACACACATTGATGGCATTTCTGCCTGGATGCTGCGTCTGAAATTGTAGTTCTCTATCTCCTTCCTTGTCACAGATATGGGCTTTTCAAGTTTTCTCTAGTTTCAAGAATCGATGACCCGCGGGTCAACATTATTAGAAAATTTTCGATATTCCCCAATTTGTCCCAAATTTACACAAATTGATGGCATTTCTGCCTGGATGCTGCGTCTGAAATTGTAGCTCTCTATCTCCTTCCTTGTCACAGATATGGGCTTTTTAAGTTTTCTCCAGTTTCAAAAATCGATGACCCGGGGGTCAACTTTTTTCCAAAATTTTCAATATTCCCCAATTTGTCCCAAATTTACACAAATTGATGGCATTTCTGTCTGGATGCTGCGTCTGAAATTGTAGCTCTCTATCTCCTTCCTTGTCACAGATATGGGCTTTTTAAGTTTTCTCCAGTTTCAAAAATCGATGAACCGGGGGTCAACTTTTTTCCCAAATTTTCAATATTCCCCAATTTGTCCCAAATTTACACAAATTGATGGCATTTCTGCCTGGATGCTGCGTCTGAAATTGTAGCTCTCTATCTCCTTCCTTGTCACAGATATGGGCTTTTCAAGTTTTCTTTAGTTTCAAGAATCGATGACCCGTGGGTCAACATTTTTAGAAAATTTTCAATATTCCCCAATTTGTCTCAAATTTACACAAATTGATGGCATTTCTGTCTGGATGCTGCGTCTGAAATTTTCGCTCTCTATCTCCTTCCTTGTCACAGATATGGGCTTTTCAAGTTTTCTCTAGTTTCAAGAATCGATGACCCGTGGGTCAACATTTTTAGAAAATTTTCAATATTCCCCAATTTGTCTCAAATTTACACAAATTGATGGCATTTCTGTCTGGATGCTGCGTCTGAAATTGTAGCTCTCTATCTCCTTCCTTGTCACAGATATGGGCTTTTTAAGTTTTCTCTAGTTTCAAAAATTGATGACCCGGGGGTCAACTTTTTTCCAAAATTTTCAATATACCCCAATTTGTCCCAAATTTACACAAATTGATGGCATTTCTGTCTGGATGCTGCGTCTGAAATTGTAGCTCTCTATCTCCTTCCTTGTCACAGATATGGGCTTTTCAAGTTTTCTCCAGTTTCAAAAATTAATGACCCGGGTCAACATTTTTAGAAAATTTTCAATATAGTCCAATTTGCCCCAAATTTACACACATTGATGGCATTTCTGCCTGGATGCTGCGTCTGAAATTGTAGCTCTCTATCTCCTTCCTTGTCACAGATATGGGCTTTTCAAGTTTTCTCTAGTTACAAGAATCGATGACCCGCGGGTCAACATTTTTAGAAAATTTTCAATATTCCCCAATTTGCCCCAAATTTACACAAATTGATGGCATTTCTGTCTGGATGCTGCGTCTGAAATTTTAGCTCTCTATCTCCTTCCTTGTCACAGATATGGGCTTTTCAAGTTTTCTCCAGTTTCAAAAATTGATGACCCGGGTCAACATTTTTAGAAAATTTTCAATATTCCCCAATTTGCCCCAAATTTACACACATTGATGGCATTTCTGCCTGGATGCTGCGTCTGAAATTGTAGTTCTCTATCTCCTTCCTTGTCACAGATATGGGCTTTTCAAGTTTTCTCTAGTTTCAAGAATCGATGACCCGCGGGTCAACATTATTAGAAAATTTTCGATATTCCCCAATTTGTCCCAAATTTACACAAATTGATGGCATTTCTGCCTGGATGCTGCGTCTGAAATTGTAGCTCTCTATCTCCTTCCTTGTCACAGATATGGGCTTTTCAAGTTTTCTCCAGTTTCAAAAATTGATGACCCGGGTCAACATTTTTAGAAAATTTTCGATATTCCCCAATTTGTCCCAAATTTACACACATTGATGGCATTTCTGCCTGGATGCTGCGTCTGAAATTTTAGCTCTCTATCTCCTTCCTTGTCACAGATATGAGCTTTTCAAGTTTTCTCCAGTTTCAAAAATTGATGACCCGGGTCATCATTTTTAGAAAATTTTCAATTTTCCTCAATTTGCCCCAAATTTACACACATTGATGGCATTTCTGCCTGGACGCTGCGTCTGAAATTATAGCTCTCTATCTCCTTCCTTGTCACAGATATGGGCTTTTCAAGTTTTCTCTAGTTTCAAGAATCGATGACCCGTGGGTCAACATTTTTAGAAAATTTTCAATATTCCCCAATTTGTCTCAAATTTACACAAATTGATGGCATTTCTGTCTGGATGCTGCGTCTGAAATTGTAGTTCTCTATCTCCTTCCTTGTCACAGATATGGGCTTTTCAAGTTTTCTCTAGTTTCAAGAATCGATGACCCGCGGGTCAACATTATTAGAAAATTTTCGATATTCCCCAATTTGTCCCAAATTTACACAAATTGATGGCATTTCTGCCTGGATGCTGCGTCTGAAATTGTAGCTCTCTATCTCCTTCCTTGTCACAGATATGGGCTTTTCAAGTTTTCTCCAGTTTCAAAAATTGATGACCCGGGTCAACATTTTTAGAAAATTTTCAATATTCCCCAATTTGCCCCAAATTTACACACATTGATGGCATTTCTGCCTGGATGCTGCGTCTGAAATTTTAGCTCTCTATCTCCTTCCTTGTCACAGATATGAGCTTTTCAAGTTTTCTCCAGTTTCAAAAATTGATGACCCGGGTCATCATTTTTAGAAAATTTTCAATTTTCCCCAATTTGCCCCAAATTTACACACATTGATGGCATTTCTGCCTGGACGCTGCGTCTGAAATTATAGCTCTCTATCTCCTTCCTTGTCACAGATATGGGCTTTTCAAGTTTTCTCTAGTTTCAAGAATCGATGACCCGTGGGTCAACATTTTTAGAAAATTTTCAATATTCCCCAATTTGTCTCAAATTTACACAAATTGATGGCATTTCTGTCTGGATGCTGCGTCTGAAATTGTAGCTCTCTATCTCCTTCCTTGTCACAGATATGGGCTTTTTAAGTTTTCTCCAGTTTCAAAAATCGATGAACCGGGGGTCAACTTTTTTCCAAAATTTTCAATATTCCCCAATTTGTCCCAAATTTACACAAATTGATGGCATTTCTGCCTGGATGCTGCGTCTGAAATTGTAGCTCTCTATCTCCTTCCTTGTCACAGATATGGGCTTTTCAAGTTTTCTTTAGTTTCAAGAATCGATGACCCGTGGGTCAACATTTTTAGAAAATTTTCAATATTCCCCAATTTGTCTCAAATTTACACAAATTGATGGCATTTCTGTCTGGATGCTGCGTCTGCAATTTTCGCTCTCTATCTCCTTCCTTGTCACAGATATGGGCTTTTCAAGTTTTCTCTAGTTTCAAGAATCGATGACCCGTGGGTCAACATTTTTAGAAAATTTTCAATATTCCCCAATTTGCCCCAAATTTACACACATTGATGGCATTTCTGCCTGGATGCTGCGTCTGAAATTGTAGTTCTCTATCTCCTTCCTTGTCACAGATATGGGCTTTTCAAGTTTTCTCTAGTTTCAAGAATCGATGACCCGCGGGTCAACATTATTAGAAAATTTTCGATATTCCCCAATTTGTCCCAAATTTACACAAATTGATGGCATTTCTGCCTGGATGCTGCGTCTGAAATTGTAGCTCTCTATCTCCTTCCTTGTCACAGATATGGGCTTTTTAAGTTTTCTCCAGTTTCAAAAATCGATGACCCGGGGGTCAACTTTTTTCCAAAATTTTCAATATTCCCCAATTTGTCCCAAATTTACACAAATTGATGGCATTTCTGTCTGGATGCTGCGTCTGAAATTGTAGCTCTCTATCTCCTTCCTTGTCACAGATATGGGCTTTTTAAGTTTTCTCCAGTTTCAAAAATCGATGAACCGGGGGTCAACTTTTTTCCCAAATTTTCAATATTCCCCAATTTGTCCCAAATTTACACAAATTGATGGCATTTCTGCCTGGATGCTGCGTCTGAAATTGTAGCTCTCTATCTCCTTCCTTGTCACAGATATGGGCTTTTCAAGTTTTCTTTAGTTTCAAGAATCGATGACCCGTGGGTCAACATTTTAAGAAAATTTTCAATATTCCCCAATTTGTCTCAAATTTACACAAATTGATGGCATTTCTGTCTGGATGCTGCGTCTGAAATTTTCGCTCTCTATCTCCTTCCTTGTCACAGATATGGGCTTTTCAAGTTTTCTCTAGTTTCAAGAATCGATGACCCGTGGGTCAACATTTTTAGAAAATTTTCAATATTCCCCAATTTGTCTCAAATTTACACAAATTGATGGCATTTCTGTCTGGATGCTGCGTCTGAAATTGTAGCTCTCTATCTCCTTCCTTGTCACAGATATGGGCTTTTTAAGTTTTCTCTAGTTTCAAAAATTGATGACCCGGGGGTCAACTTTTTTCCAAAATTTTCAATATACCCCAATTTGTCCCAAATTTACACAAATTGATGGCATTTCTGTCTGGATGCTGCGTCTGAAATTGTAGCTCTCTATCTCCTTCCTTGTCACAGATATGGGCTTTTCAAGTTTTCTCCAGTTTCAAAAATTAATGACCCGGGTCAACATTTTTAGAAAATTTTCAATATAGTCCAATTTGCCCCAAATTTACACACATTGATGGCATTTCTGCCTGGATGCTGCGTCTGAAATTGTAGCTCTCTATCTCCTTCCTTGTCACAGATATGGGCTTTTCAAGTTTTCTCTAGTTACAAGAATCGATGACCCGCGGGTCAACATTTTTAGAAAATTTTCAATATTCCCCAATTTGCCCCAAATTTACACAAATTGATGGCATTTCTGTCTGGATGCTGCGTCTGAAATTTTAGCTCTCTATCTCCTTCCTTGTCACAGATATGGGCTTTTCAAGTTTTCTCCAGTTTCAAAAATTGATGACCCGGGTCAACATTTTTAGAAAATTTTCAATATTCCCCAATTTGCCCCAAATTTACACACATTGATGGCATTTCTGCCTGGATGCTGCGTCTGAAATTGTAGTTCTCTATCTCCTTCCTTGTCACAGATATGGGCTTTTCAAGTTTTCTCTAGTTTCAAGAATCGATGACCCGCGGGTCAACATTATTAGAAAATTTTCGATATTCCCCAATTTGTCCCAAATTTACACAAATTGATGGCATTTCTGCCTGGATGCTGCGTCTGAAATTGTAGCTCTCTATCTCCTTCCTTGTCACAGATATGGGCTTTTCAAGTTTTCTCCAGTTTCAAAAATTGATGACCCGGGTCAACATTTTTAGAAAATTTTCGATATTCCCCAATTTGTCCCAAATTTACACACATTGATGGCATTTCTGCCTGGATGCTGCGTCTGAAATTTTAGCTCTCTATCTCCTTCCTTGTCACAGATATGAGCTTTTCAAGTTTTCTCCAGTTTCAAAAATTGATGACCCGGGTCATCATTTTTAGAAAATTTTCAATTTTCCGCAATTTGCCCCAAATTTACACACATTGATGGCATTTCTGCCTGGACGCTGCGTCTGAAATTATAGCTCTCTATCTCCTTCCTTGTCACAGATATGGGCTTTTCAAGTTTTCTCTAGTTTCAAGAATCGATGACCCGTGGGTCAACATTTTTAGAAAATTTTCAATATTCCCCAATTTGTCTCAAATTTACACAAATTGATGGCATTTCTGTCTGGATGCTGCGTCTGAAATTGTAGTTCTCTATCTCCTTCCTTGTCACAGATATGGGCTTTTCAAGTTTTCTCTAGTTTCAAGAATCGATGACCCGCGGGTCAACATTATTAGAAAATTTTCGATATTCCCCAATTTGTCCCAAATTTACACAAATTGATGGCATTTCTGCCTGGATGCTGCGTCTGAAATTGTAGCTCTCTATCTCCTTCCTTGTCACAGATATGGGCTTTTCAAGTTTTCTCCAGTTTCAAAAATTGATGACCCGGGTCAACATTTTTAGAAAATTTTCAATATTCCCCAATTTGCCCCAAATTTACACACATTGATGGCATTTCTGCCTGGATGCTGCGTCTGAAATTTTAGCTCTCTATCTCCTTCCTTGTCACAGATATGAGCTTTTCAAGTTTTCTCCAGTTTCAAAAATTGATGACCCGGGTCATCATTTTTAGAAAATTTTCAATTTTCCCCAATTTGCCCCAAATTTACACACATTGATGGCATTTCTGCCTGGACGCTGCGTCTGAAATTATAGCTCTCTATCTCCTTCCTTGTCACAGATATGGGCTTTTCAAGTTTTCTCTAGTTTCAAGAATCGATGACCCGTGGGTCAACATTTTTAGAAAATTTTCAATATTCCCCAATTTGTCTCAAATTTACACAAATTGATGGCATTTCTGTCTGGATGCTGCGTCTGAAATTGTAGCTCTCTATCTCCTTCCTTGTCACAGATATGGGCTTTTTAAGTTTTCTCCAGTTTCAAAAATCGATGAACCGGGGGTCAACTTTTTTCCAAAATTTTCAATATTCCCCAATTTGTCCCAAATTTACACAAATTGATGGCATTTCTGCCTGGATGCTGCGTCTGAAATTGTAGCTCTCTATCTCCTTCCTTGTCACAGATATGGGCTTTTCAAGTTTTCTTTAGTTTCAAGAATCGATGACCCGTGGGTCAACATTTTTAGAAAATTTTCAATATTCCCCAATTTGTCTCAAATTTACACAAATTGATGGCATTTCTGTCTGGATGCTGCGTCTGCAATTTTCGCTCTCTATCTCCTTCCTTGTCACAGATATGGGCTTTTCAAGTTTTCTCTAGTTTCAAGAATCGATGACCCGTGGGTCAACATTTTTAGAAAATTTTCAATATTCCCCAATTTGTCTCAAATTTACACAAATTGATGGCATTTCTGTCTGGATGCTGCGTCTGAAATTGTAGCTCTCTATCTCCTTCCTTGTCACAGATATGGGCTTTTCAAGTTTTCTCCAGTTTCAAAAATTAATGACCCGGGTCAACATTTTTAGAAAATTTTCAATATAGTCCAATTTGCCCCAAATTTACACACATTGATGGCATTTCTGCCTGGATGCTGCGTCTGAAATTGTAGCTCTCTATCTCCTTCCTTGTCACAGATATGGGCTTTTCAAGTTTTCTCTAGTTACAAGAATCGATGACCCGCGGGTCAACATTTTTAGAAAATTTTCAATATTCCCCAATTTGCCCCAAATTTACACAAATTGATGGCATTTCTGTCTGGATGCTGCGTCTGAAATTTTAGCTCTCTATCTCCTTCCTTGTCACAGATATGAGCTTTTCAAGTTTTCTCCAGTTTCAAAAATTGATGACCCGGGTCATCATTTTTAGAAAATTTTCAATTTTCCTCAATTTGCCCCAAATTTACACACATTGATGGCATTTCTGCCTGGACGCTGCGTCTGAAATTATAGCTCTCTATCTCCTTCCTTGTCACAGATATGGGCTTTTCAAGTTTTCTCTAGTTTCAAGAATCGATGACCCGTGGGTCAACATTTTTAGAAAATTTTCAATATTCCCCAATTTGTCTCAAATTTACACAAATTGATGGCATTTCTGTCTGGATGCTGCGTCTGAAATTGTAGTTCTCTATCTCCTTCCTTGTCACAGATATGGGCTTTTCAAGTTTTCTCTAGTTTCAAGAATCGATGACCCGCGGGTCAACATTATTAGAAAATTTTCGATATTCCCCAATTTGTCCCAAATTTACACAAATTGATGGCATTTCTGCCTGGATGCTGCGTCTGAAATTGTAGCTCTCTATCTCCTTCCTTGTCACAGATATGGGCTTTTCAAGTTTTCTCCAGTTTCAAAAATTGATGACCCGGGTCAACATTTTTAGAAAATTTTCAATATTCCCCAATTTGCCCCAAATTTACACACATTGATGGCATTTCTGCCTGGATGCTGCGTCTGAAATTTTAGCTCTCTATCTCCTTCCTTGTCACAGATATGAGCTTTTCAAGTTTTCTCCAGTTTCAAAAATTGATGACCCGGGTCATCATTTTTAGAAAATTTTCAATTTTCCCCAATTTGCCCCAAATTTACACACATTGATGGCATTTCTGCCTGGACGCTGCGTCTGAAATTATAGCTCTCTATCTCCTTCCTTGTCACAGATATGGGCTTTTCAAGTTTTCTCTAGTTTCAAGAATCGATGACCCGTGGGTCAACATTTTTATAAAATTTTAAATATTCCCCAATTTGCCCCAAATTTACACACATTGATGGCATTCTGCCTGGATGCTGCGTCTGAAATTGTAGCTCTCTATCTCCTTCCTTGTCACAGACATGGGCTTTTCAAGTTTTCTCTAGTTACAAGAATCGATGACCCGCGGGTCAACATTTTTAGAAAATGTTCAATATTCCCCAATTTGCCCCAAATTTACACACATTGATGGCATTTCTGCCTGGATGCTGCGTCTGAAATTGTAGCTCTTTATCATCTTCCTTGTCACAGACATGGGCTTTTCAAGTTTTCTCTAGTTACAAGAATCGATGACCTGTGGGTCAACATTTTTAGAAAATTTTCAATATTCCCGAATTTGTCCCAAATTTACACAAATTGATGGCATTTCTGCCTGGATGCTGCATCTGAAATTTTAGCTCTCTATCTCCTTCCTTGTCACAGATATGGGCTTTTCAAGTTTTCTCCAGTTTCAAAAATCGATGACCCGCGTGTCAACATTTTTAGAAAATTTTCAATATTCCCCAATTTGCCCCAAATTTACACAAATTGATGGCATTTCTATCTGGATGCTGCGTCTGAAATTTTAGCTCTCTATCTCCTTCCTTGTCACAGATATGGGCTTTTCAAGTTTTCTCCAGTTTCAAAAATTGATGACCCGGGGGTCAACTTTTTTCCAAAATTTTCAATATTTCCCATTTTGCCCCAAATTTACACAAATTGATGGCATTTCTGTCTGGATGCTGCGTCTGAAATGTTAGCTCTCTATCTCCTTCCTTGTCACAGATATGGGCTTTTCAAGTTTTCTCCAGTTTCAAAAATTGATGACCCGGGTCAACATTTTTAGAAAATTTTCAATATTCCCCAATTTGCCCCAAATTTACACACATTGATGGCATTTCTGCCTGGATGCTGCGTCTGAAATTTTAGCTCTCTATCTCCTTCCTTGTCACAGATATGAGCTTTTCAAGTTTTCTCCAGTTTCAAAAATTGATGACCCGGGTCATCATTTTTTGAAAATTTTCAATTTTCCCCAATTTGCCCCAAATTTACACACATTGATGGCATTTCTGCCTGGACGCTGCGTCTGAAATTATAGCTCTCTATCTCCTTCCTTGTCACAGATATGGGCTTTTCAAGTTTTCTCTAGTTTCAAGAATCGATGACCCGTGGGTCAACATTTTTAGAAAATTTTCAATATTCCCCAATTTGTCTCAAATTTACACAAATTGATGGCATTTCTGTCTGGATGCTGCGTCTGAAATTGTAGCTCTCTATCTCCTTCCTTGTCACAGATATGGGCTTTTTAAGTTTTCTCCAGTTTCAAAAATCGATGAACCGGGGGTCAACTTTTTTCCAAAATTTTCAATATTCCCCAATTTGTCCCAAATTTACACAAATTGATGGCATTTCTGCCTGGATGCTGCGTCTGAAATTGTAGCTCTCTATCTCCTTCCTTGTCACAGATATGGGCTTTTCAAGTTTTCTCCAGTTTCAAAAATTGATGACCCGGGTCAACATTTTTAGAAAATTTTCAATATTCCCCAATTTGCCCCAAATTTACACACATTGATGGCATTTCTGCCTGGATGCTGCGTCTGAAATTTTAGCTCTCTATCTCCTTCCTTGTCACAGATATGAGCTTTTCAAGTTTTCTCCAGTTTCAAAAATTGATGACCCGGGTCATCATTTTTAGAAAATTTTCAATTTTCCCCAATTTGCCCCAAATTTACACAAATTGATGGCATTTCTGCCTGGATGCTGCGTCTGAAATTGTAGCTCTCTATCTCCTTCCTTGTCACAGATATGGGCTTTTCAAGTTTTCTCCAGTTTCAAAAATTGATGACCCGGGGGTCAACTTTTTTCCAAAATTTTCAATATTTCCCATTTTGCCCCAAATTTACACAAATTGATGGCATTTCTGTCTGGATGCTGCGTCTGAAATGTTAGCTCTCTATCTCCTTCCTTGTCACAGATATGGGCTTTTCAAGTTTTCTCCAGTTTCAAAAATTGATGACCCGGGTCAACATTTTTAGAAAATTTTCAATATTCCCCAATTTGCCCCAAATTTACACACATTGATGGCATTTCTGCCTGGATGCTGCGTCTGAAATTGTAGTTCTCTATCTCCTTCCTTGTCACAGATATGGGCTTTTCAAGTTTTCTCTAGTTTCAAGAATCGATGACCCGCGGGTCAACATTATTAGAAAATTTTCGATATTCCCCAATTTGTCCCAAATTTACACAAATTGATGGCATTTCTGCCTGGATGCTGCTTCTGAAATTGTAGCTCTCTATCTCCTTCCTTGTCACAGATATGGGCTTTTCAAGTTTTCTCTAGTTTCAAGAATCGATGACCCGTGGGTCAACATTTTTAGAAAATTTTCAATATTCCCCAATTTGTCTCAAATTTACACAAATTGATGGCATTTCTGTCTGGATGCTGCGTCTGAAATTGTAGTTCTCTATCTCCTTCCTTGTCACAGATATGGGCTTTTCAAGTTTTCTCTAGTTTCAAGAATCGATGACCCGCGGGTCAACATTATTAGAAAATTTTCGATATTCCCCAATTTGTCCCAAATTTACACAAATTGATGGCATTTCTGCCTGGATGCTGCGTCTGAAATTTTAGCTCTCTATCTCCTTCCTTGTCACAGATATGAGCTTTTCAAGTTTTCTCCAGTTTCAAAAATTGATGACCCGGGTCATCATTTTTAGAAAATTTTCAATTTTCCCCAATTTGCCCCAAATTTACACAAATTGATGGCATTTCTGCCTGGATGCTGCGTCTGAAATTGTAGCTCTCTATCTCCTTCCTTGTCACAGATATGGGCTTTTCAAGTTTTCTCCAGTTTCAAAAATTGATGACCCGGGGGTCAACTTTTTTCCAAAATTTTCAATATTTCCCATTTTGCCCCAAATTTACACAAATTGATGGCATTTCTGTCTGGATGCTGCGTCTGAAATGTTAGCTCTCTATCTCCTTCCTTGTCACAGATATGGGCTTTTCAAGTTTTCTCCAGTTTCAAAAATTGATGACCCGGGTCAACATTTTTAGAAAATTTTCAATATTCCCCAATTTGCCCCAAATTTACACACATTGATGGCATTTCTGCCTGGATGCTGCGTCTGAAATTGTAGTTCTCTATCTCCTTCCTTGTCACAGATATGGGCTTTTCAAGTTTTCTCTAGTTTCAAGAATCGATGACCCGCGGGTCAACATTATTAGAAAATTTTCGATATTCCCCAATTTGTCCCAAATTTACACAAATTGATGGCATTTCTGCCTGGATGCTGCTTCTGAAATTGTAGCTCTCTATCTCCTTCCTTGTCACAGATATGGGCTTTTCAAGTTTTCTCTAGTTTCAAGAATCGATGACCCGTGGGTCAACATTTTTAGAAAATTTTCAATATTCCCCAATTTGTCTCAAATTTACACAAATTGATGGCATTTCTGTCTGGATGCTGCGTCTGAAATTGTAGTTCTCTATCTCCTTCCTTGTCACAGATATGGGCTTTTCAAGTTTTCTCTAGTTTCAAGAATCGATGACCCGCGGGTCAACATTATTAGAAAATTTTCGATATTCCCCAATTTGTCCCAAATTTACACAAATTGATGGCATTTCTGCCTGGATGCTGCGTCTGAAATTGTAGCTCTCTATCTCCTTCCTTGTCACAGATATGGGCTTTTCAAGTTTTCTCCAGTTTCAAAAATTGATGACCCGGGTCAACATTTTTAGAAAATTTTCAATATTCCCCAATTTGCCCCAAATTTACACACATTGATGGCATTTCTGCCTGGATGCTGCGTCTGAAATTTTAGCTCTCTATCTCCTTCCTTGTCACAGATATGAGCTTTTCAAGTTTTCTCCAGTTTCAAAAATTGATGACCCGGGTCATCATTTTTAGAAAATTTTCAATTTTCCCCAATTTGCCCCAAATTTACACACATTGATGGCATTTCTGCCTGGACGCTGCGTCTGAAATTATAGCTCTCTATCTCCTTCCTTGTCACAGATATGGGCTTTTCAAGTTTTCTCTAGTTTCAAGAATCGATGACCCGTGGGTCAACATTTTTAGAAAATTTTCAATATTCCCCAATTTGTCTCAAATTTACACAAATTGATGGCATTTCTGTCTGGATGCTGCGTCTGAAATTGTAGCTCTCTATCTCCTTCCTTGTCACAGATATGGGCTTTTTAAGTTTTCTCCAGTTTCAAAAATCGATGAACCGGGGGTCAACTTTTTTCCAAAATTTTCAATATTCCCCAATTTGTCCAAAATTTACACAAATTGATGGCATTTCTGCCTGGATGCTGCGTCTGAAATTGTAGCTCTCTATCTCCTTCCTTGTCACAGATATGGGCTTTTCAAGTTTTCTTTAGTTTCAAGAATCGATGACCCGTGGGTCAACATTTTTAGAAAATTTTCAATATTCCCCAATTTGTCTCAAATTTACACAAATTGATGGCATTTCTGTCTGGATGCTGCGTCTGAAATTTTCGCTCTCTATCTCCTTCCTTGTCACAGATATGGGCTTTTCAAGTTTTCTCTAGTTTCAAGAATCGATGACCCGTGGGTCAACATTTTTAGAAAATTTTCAATATTCCCCAATTTGTCTCAAATTTACACAAATTGATGGCATTTCTGTCTGGATGCTGCGTCTGAAATTGTAGCTCTCTATCTCCTTCCTTGTCACAGATATGGGCTTTTTAAGTTTTCTCTAGTTTCAAAAATTGATGACCCGGGGGTCAACTTTTTTCCAAAATTTTCAATATACCCCAATTTGTCCCAAATTTACACAAATTGATGGCATTTCTGTCTGGATGCTGCGTCTGAAATTGTAGCTCTCTATCTCCTTCCTTGTCACAGATATGGGCTTTTCAAGTTTTCTCCAGTTTCAAAAATTAATGACCCGGGTCAACATTTTTAGAAAATTTTCAATATAGTCCAATTTGCCCCAAATTTACACACATTGATGGCATTTCTGCCTGGATGCTGCGTCTGAAATTGTAGCTCTCTATCTCCTTCCTTGTCACAGATATGGGCTTTTCAAGTTTTCTCTAGTTACAAGAATCGATGACCCGCGGGTCAACATTTTTAGAAAATTTTCAATATTCCCCAATTTGCCCCAAATTTACACAAATTGATGGCATTTCTGTCTGGATGCTGCGTCTGAAATTTTAGCTCTCTATCTCCTTCCTTGTCACAGATATGGGCTTTTCAAGTTTTCTCCAGTTTCAAAAATTAATGACCCGGGTCAACATTTTTAGAAAATTTTCAATATAGTCCAATTTGCCCAAAATTTACACACATTGATGGCATTTCTGCCTGGATGCTGCGTCTGAAATTGTAGCTCTCTATCTCCTTCCTTGTCACAGATATGGGCTTTTCAAGTTTTCTCTAGTTACAAGAATCGATGACCCGCGGGTCAACATTTTTAGAAAATTTTCAATATTCCCCAATTTGCCCCAAATTTACACACATTGATGGCATCTCTGTCTGGATGCTGCGTCTGAAATTGTAGCTCTCTATCGCCTTCCTTGTCACAGATGTGGGCTTTTCAAGTTTTCTCTAGTTTCAAGAATCGATGACCCGCGGGTCAACATTTTTATCAAATTTTAAATATTCCCCAATTTGCCCCAAATTTACACACATTGATGGCATTCTGCCTGGATGCTGCGTCTGAAATTGTAGCTCTCTATCTCCTTCCTTGTCACAGACATGGGCTTTTCAAGTTTTCTCTAGTTACAAGAATCGATGACCCGCGGGTCAACATTTTTAGAAAATGTTCAATATTCCCCAATTTGCCCCAAATTTACACACATTGATGGCATTTCTGCCTGGATGCTGCGTCTGAAATTGTAGCTCTTTATCATCTTCCTTGTCACAGACATGGGCTTTTCAAGTTTTCTCTAGTTACAAGAATCGATGACCTGTGGGTCAACATTTTTAGAAAATTTTCAATATTCCCCAATTTGTCCCAAATTTACACAAATTGATGGCATTTCTGTCTGGATGCTGCATCTGAAATTTTAGCTCTCTATCTCCTTCCTTGTCACAGATATGGGCTTTTCAAGTTTTCTCTAGTTTCAAAAATCGATGACCCGCGTGTCAACATTTTTAGAAAATTTTCAATATTCCCCAATTTGCCCCAAATTTACACAAATTGATGGCATTTCTATCTGGATGCTGCGTCTGAAATTTTAGCTCTCTATCTCCTTCCTTGTCACAGATATGGGCTTTTCAAGTTTTCTCCAGTTTCAAAAATTGATGACCCGGGGGTCAACTTTTTTCCAAAATTTTCAATATTTCCCATTTTGCCCCAAATTTACACAAATTTATGGCATTTCTGTCTGGATGCTGCGTCTGAAATGTTAGCTCTCTATCTCCTTCCTTGTCACAGATATGGGCTTTTCAAGTTTTCTCCAGTTTCAAAAATTGATGACCCGGGTCAACATTTTTAGAAAATTTTCAATATTCCCCAATTTGCCCCAAATTTACACACATTGATGGCATTTCTGCCTGGATGCTGCGTCTGAAATTGTAGTTCTCTATCTCCTTCCTTGTCACAGATATGGGCTTTTCAAGTTTTCTCTAGTTTCAAGAATCGATGACCCGCGGGTCAACATTATTAGAAAATTTCGATATTCCCCAATTTGTCCCAAATTTACACAAATTGATGGCATTTCTGCCTGGATGCTGCGTCTGAAATTGTAGCTCTCTATCTCCTTCCTTGTCACAGATATGGGCTTTTCAAGTTTTCTCTAGTTTCAAGAATCGATGACCCGTGGGTCAACATTTTTAGAAAATTTTCAATATTCCCCAATTTGTCTCAAATTTACACAAATTGATGGCATTTCTGTCTGGATGCTGCGTCTGAAATTGTAGCTCTCTATCTCCTTCCTTGTCACAGATATGGGCTTTTTAAGTTTTCTGCAGTTTCAAAAATCGATGAACCGGGGGTCAACTTTTTTCCAAAATTTTCAATATTCCCCAATTTGTCCCAAATTTACACAAATTGATGGCATTTCATCCTGGATGCTGCGTCTGAAATTGTAGCTCTCTATCTCCTTCCTTGTCACAGATATGGGCTTTTCAAGTTTTCTCTAGTTTCAAGAATCGATGACCCGTGGGTCAACATTTTTAGAAAATTTTCAATATTCCCCAATTTGTCTCAAATTTACACAAATTGATGGCATTTCTGTCTGGATGCTGCGTCTGAAATTGTAGCTCTCTATCTCCTTCCTTGTCACAGATATGGGCTTTTTAAGTTTTCCAGTTTCAAAAATTGATGACCCGGGGGTCAACTTTTTTCCAAAATTTTCAATATTCCCCAATTTGTCCCAAATTTACACAAATTGATGGCATTTCTGTCTGGATGCTGCGTCTGAAATTGTAGCTCTCTATCTCCTTCCTTGTCACAGATATGGGCTTTTCAAGTTTTCTCCAGTTTCAAAAATTAATGACCCGGGTCAACATTTTTAGAAAATTTTCAATATAGTCCAATTTGCCCCAAATTTACACACATTGATGGCATTTCTGCCTGGATGCTGCGTCTGAAATTGCAGCTCTCTATCTCCTTCCTTGTCACAGATATGGGCTTTTCAAGTTTTCTCTAGTTACAAGAATCGATGACCCGCGGGTCAACATTTTTAGAAAATTTTCAATATTCCCCAATTTGCCCCAAATTTACACAAATTGATGGCATTTCTGTCTGGATGCTGCGTCTGAAATTTTAGCTCTCTATCTCCTTCCTTGTCACAGATATGGGCTTTTTAAGTTTTCTCCAGTTTCAAAAATTGATGACCCGGGGGTCAACTTTTTTCCAAAATTTTCAATATTCCCCAATTTGTCCCAAATTTACACAAATTGATGGCATTTCTGTCTGGATGCTGCGTCTGAAATTGTAGCTCTCTATCTCCTTCCTTGTCACAGATATGGGCTTTTCAAGTTTTCTCCAGTTTCAAAAATTAATGACCCGGGTCAACATTTTTAGAAAATTTTCAATATAGTCCAATTTGCCCCAAATTTACACACATTGATGGCATTTCTGCCTGGATGCTGCGTCTGAAATTGTAGCTCTCTATCTCCTTCCTTGTCACAGATATGGGCTTTTCAAGTTTTCTCTAGTTACAAGAATCGATGACCCGCGGGTCAACATTTTTAGAAAATTTTCAATATTCCCCAATTTGCCCCAAATTTACACAAATTGATGGCATTTCTGTCTGGATGCTGCGTCTGAAATTTTAGCTCTCTATCTCCTTCCTTGTCACAGATATGGGCTTTTCAAGTTTTCTCCAGTTTCAAAAATTAATGACCCGGGTCAACATTTTTAGAAAATTTTCAATATAGTCCAATTTGCCCCAAATTTACACACATTGATGGCATTTCTGCCTGGATG
Source organism: Genypterus blacodes (assembly GCF_046128005.1). Classification (NCBI taxonomy): domain Eukaryota; kingdom Metazoa; phylum Chordata; class Actinopteri; order Ophidiiformes; family Ophidiidae; genus Genypterus; species Genypterus blacodes. Next base: position 7,649,424 of record NW_027466842.1, read on the forward strand.
CTGCGTTTGAAATTGTAGCTCTCTATCTCCTTCCTTGTCACAGATATGGGCTTTTCAAGTTTTCTCTAGTTACAAGAATCGATGACCCGCGGGTCAACATTTTTATAAAATTTTAAATATTCCCCAATTTGCCCCAAATTTACACACATTGATGGCATTCTGCCTGGATGCTGCGTCTGAAATTGTAGCTCTCTATCTCCTTCCTTGTCACAGACATGGGCTTTTCAAGTTTTCTCTAGTTACAAGAATCATTGACCCGCAGGTCAACATTTTTAGAAAATGTGCAATATTCCCCAATTTGCCCCAAATTTACACACATTGATGGCATTCTGCCTGGATGCTGCGTCTGAAATTGTAGCTCTCTATCTCCTTCCTTGTCACAGACATGGGCTTTTCAAGTTTTCTCTAGTTACAAGAATCGATGACCCGCGGGTCAACATTTTTAGAAAATGGTCAATATTCCCCAATTTGCCCCAAATTTACACACATTGATGGCATTTCTGCCTGGATGCTGCGTCTGAAATTGTAGCTCTTTATCATCTTCCTTGTCACAGACATGGGCTTTTCAAGTTTTCTCTAGTTACAAGAATCGATGACCCACGGGTCAATATTTTTAGAAAATTTTCAATATTCCCCAATTTGCCCCAAATTTACACAAATTGATGGCATTTCTATCTGGATGCTGCGTCTGAAATTTTAGCTCTCTATCTCCTTCCTTGTCACAGATATGGGCTTTTCAAGTTTTCTCCAGTTTCAAAAATTGATGACCCGGGGGTCAACTTTTTTCCAAAATTTTCAATATTTCCCATTTTGCCCCAAATTTACACAAATTGATGGCATTTCTGTCTGGATGCTGCGTCTGAAATGTTAGCTCTCTATCTCCTTCCTTGTCACAGATATGGGCTTTTCAAGTTTTCTCCAGTTTCAAAAATTGATGACCCGGGTCAACATTTTTAGAAAATTTTCAATATTCCCCAATTTGCCCCAAATTTACACACATTGATGGCATTTCTGCCTGGATGCTGCGTCTGAAATTGTAGTTCTCTATCTCCTTCCTTGTCACAGATATGGGCTTTTCAAGTTTTCTCTAGTTTCAAGAATCGATGACCCGCGGGTCAACATTATTAGAAAATTTTCGATATTCCCCAATTTGTCCCAAATTTACACAAATTGATGGCATTTCTGCCTGGATGCTGCGTCTGAAATTGTAGCTCTCTATCTCCTTCCTTGTCACAGATATGGGCTTTTCAAGTTTTCTCTAGTTTCAAGAATAGATGACCCGCGGTTCAACATTTTGCCCGTATTTTCAATATTCCCCAATTTGCCCCAAATTTACACACATTGATGGCATTTCTGCCTGGATGCTGCGTCTGAAATTTTAGCTCTCTATCTCCTTCCTTGTCACAGATATGGGCTTTTCAAGTTTTCTCCAGTTTCAAAAATCGATGACCCGGGGGTCAACTTTTTTCCAAAATTTTCAATATTCCCAAATTTGCCCCAAATTTACACACATTGATGGCATTTCTGCCTGGATGCTGCGTCTGAAATTGTAGCTCTCTATCTCCTTCCTTGTCACAGACATGGGCTTTTCAAGTTTTCTCTAGTTACAAGAATCGATGACCCGCGGGTCAACATTTTTAGAAAATGTTCAATATTCCCCAATTTGCCCCAAATTTACACACATTGATGGCATTTCTGCCTGGATGCTGCGTCTGAAATTGTAGCTCTTTATCATCTTCCTTGTCACAGACATGGGCTTTTCAAGTTTTCTCCAGTTTCAAAAATTGATGACCCGGGGGTCAACTTTTTTCCAAAATTTTCAATATTTCCCATTTTGCCCCAAATTTACACAAATTGATGGCATTTCTGTCTGGATGCTGCGTCTGAAATGTTAGCTCTCTATCTCCTTCCTTGTCACAGATATGGGCTTTTCAAGTTTTCTCCAGTTTCAAAAATTGATGACCCGGGTCAACATTTTTAGAAAATTTTCAATATTCCCCAATTTGCCCCAAATTTACACACATTGATGGCATTTCTGCCTGGATGCTGCGTCTGAAATTGTAGTTCTCTATCTCCTTCCTTGTCACAGATATGGGCTTTTCAAGTTTTCTCTAGTTTCAAGAATCGATGACCCGCGGGTCAACATTATTAGAAAATTTTCGATATTCCCCAATTTGTCCCAAATTTACACAAATTGATGGCATTTCTGCCTGGATGCTGCGTCTGAAATTGTAGCTCTCTATCTCCTTCCTTGTCACAGATATGGGCTTTTCAAGTTTTCTCCAGTTTCAAAAATCGCTGACCCGGGGGTCAACTTTTTTCAAAAATTTTCAATATTCCACAATTTGCCCCAAATTTACACACATTGATGCATTTCTGCCTGGATGCTGCGTCTGAAATTTTAGCTCTCTATCTCCTTCCTTGTCACAGATATGGGCTTTTCAAGTTTTCTATAATTACAAGAATCGATGACCCGCGGGTCAACATTTTTAGAAAATTTTCAATATTCCCCAATTTGCCCCAAATTTACACACATTGATGGCATTTCTGCCTGGATGCTGCGTCTGAAATTTTAGCTCTCTATCTCCTTCCTTGTCACAGATATGGGCTTTTCAAGTTTTCTCCAGTTTCAAAAATCGATGACCCGTGGGTCAACATTTTTAGAAAATTTTCAATATTCCCCAATTTGTCCCAAATTTACACACATTGATGGCATTTCTGCCTGGATGCTGCGTCTGAAATTGTAGCTCTCTATCTCCTTCCTTGTCACAGATATGGGCTTTTCAAGTTTTCTCCAGTTTCAAAAATCGATGACCCGGGGCTCAACTTTTTTCCAAAACTTTCAATATTCCTCAATTTGCCCCAAATTTACACACATTGATGGCATTTCTGCCTCGATGCTGCGTCTGAAATTTTAGCTCTCTATCTCCTTCCTTGTCTCAGATATGGGCTTCTCAAGTTTTCTCCAGTTTCAAGAATCGATGACCCGGGTCAACATTTTTAGAAAATTTTCAATATTCCCCAATTTGCCCCAAATTTACACACATTGATGGCATTTCTGCCTGGATGCTGCGTCTGAAATTGTAGCTCTCTATCTCCTTCCTTGTCACAGATGTGGGCTTTTCAAGTTTTCTCCAGTTTCAAAAATTGATGACCCGGGTCAACATTTTTAGAAAATTTTCAATATTCCCCAATTTGCCCCAAAATAACACAAATTGAAGCCATTGCGGCCTGGATGCTGCGTCTAACAAATTTAACACTCTAACTCCTTCCTTGCCCAAGATATGGGCGTTTCAAGTTATCTCCTCAGCTGAAAAAAACATTGACCGCGGGGTCAACATTTTCACCAAAAATTCAATATTCCCCAATTTGCCCCAAAATAACACAAATTGAAGCCAATGCAGCCTGGATGCTGTGTCTGAAATGTGAGCTCTCTCACTCCATCCTTATCCAAGATATTGGCGTTTCAAGTTCTCCTCAGCTGAAAAAAACATTGACCGCGGGGTCAACTTTTTCACCAAAAATTCAATATTCCCCAATTTGCCCCAAAATAACACAAATTGAAGCCATTGCAGCCAGGATGCTGTGTCTGAAACGTGAGCTCTCTCACTCCTTCCTTATCCAAGATATGGGCGTTTCAAGTTCTCCTCAGCTGAAAAAAATATGACCGCGGGGTCAACATTTTCACCAAAAATTCAATATTCCCCAATTTGCCCCGAAATGACACAAATTGAAGCCATTGCAGCCTGGATGCTGTGTCTGAAATGTGAGCTCTCTAACTCCTTCCTTTCACAAGATATGGGCGTTTCAAGTTCTCCTCAGCTTAAAAAACATTGACCGCGGGGTCAACATTTTCACCAAAAATTCAATATTCCCCAATTTGCCCCGAAATAACACAAATTGAAGCCATTGCAGCCTGGATGCTGTGTCTGAAATGTGAGCTCTCTCACTCCTTCCTTATCCAAGATATGGGCGTTTCAAGTTTCCTCCAGTTGAAAAAACAAGTTGACCGCGGGGTCAACATTTTCACCAAAAATTCAATATTCCCCAATTTGCCCCAAAATTTTACAAATTGAAGCCATTGCAGCCTGGATGCTGCGTCTAAAAATTTTAACACTCTAACTCCTTCCTTGCCTAAGATATGGGCGATTCAAGTTATCTCCTCAGCTGAAAAAAACATTGACCGCGGGGTCAACTTTTTCACAAAAAAATCAATATTCCCCAATTTGCCCGAAAAAAACACAAATTGAAGCCATTGCAGCCTGGATGCTGTGTCTGAAATGTGAGCTCTCTAACTCCTTCCTTGCACAAGATATGGGCGTTTCAAGTTCTCCTCAGCTTAAAAAACATTGACCGCGGGGTCAACATTTTCACAAAAAATTCAATATTCCCCAATTTGCCCCAAAATAACACAAATTGAAGCCATTGCAGCCTGGATGCTGTGTCTGAAATGTGAGCTCTCTCACTCCTTCCTTATCCAAGACATGGGCGTTTCAAGTTTTCTCCAGTTGAAAAAACACGTTGACCGCGGTGTCAACATTTTCACCAAAAATTCAATATTCCCCAATTTGCCCCGAAATAACACAAATTGAAGCCATTGCAGCCTGGATGCTGTGTCTGAAATGTGAGCTCTCTAACTCCTTCCTTGCCCAAGATATGGGCGTTTCAAGTTCTCCTCAGCTGAAAAAAATATGACCGCGGGGTCAACATTTTCACCAAAAATTCAATATTCCCCAATTTGCCCCAAAATAACACAAATTGAAGCCATTGCAGCCTGGATGCTGTGTCTGAAATGTGAGCTCTCTCACTCCTTCCTTATCCAAGACATGGGCGTTTCAAGTTTTCTCCAGTTGAAAAAACACGTTGACCGCGGTGTCAACATTTTCACCAAAAATTCAATATTCCCCAATTTGCCCCGAAATAACACAAATTGAAGCCATTGCAGCCTGGATGCTGTGTCTGAAATGTGAGCTCTCTAACTCCTTCCTTGCCCAAGATATGGGCGTTTCAAGTTCTCCTCAGCTGAAAAAAATATGACCGCGGGGTCAACATTTTCACCAAAAATTCAATATTCCCCAATTTGCCCCGAAATAACACAAATTGAAGCCATTGCAGCCTGGATGCTGTGTCTGAAATGTGAGCTCTCTAACTCCTTCCTTTCACAAGATATGGGCGTTTCAAGTTATCTCCTCAGCTGAAAAAAACATTGACCGCGGGGTCAACTTTTTCACCAAAAATTCAATATTCCCCAATTTGCCCCAAAATAACACAAATTGAAGCCATTGCAGCCTGGATGCTGCGTCTAAAAATTTGAACACTCTAACTCCTTCCTTGCCCAAGATATGGGCGTTTCAAGTTATCTCCTCAGCTGAAAAAAACATTGACCACAAGGTCAACTTTTTCACCAAAAATTCAATATTCCCCAATTTGCCCCAAAATAACACAAATTGAAGCCATTGCAGCCTGGATGCTGCGTCTAAAAGTTTTAACACTCTAACTCTTTCCTTGCCCAAGATATGGGCGTTTCAAGTTATCTCCTCAGCTGAAAAAAAACATTGACCGCGAGGTCAAGTTTTTCACCAAAAATTCAATATTCCCCAATTTGCCCCGAAATAACACAAATTCATCCCATTGCAGCCTGGATGCTGTGTCTGAAATGTGAGCTCTCTCACTCCTTCCTTATCCAAGATATGGGCGTTTCAAGTTCTCCTCAGCTGAAAAAAACATTGACCGCGGGGTCAACATTTTCACCAAAACTTCAATATTCCCCAATTTGCCCCAAAATAACACAAATTCATCCCATTGCAGCCTGGATGCTGTGTCTGAAATGTGAGCTCTCTCACTCCTTCCTTATCCAAGATATGGGCGTTTCAAGTTCTCCTCAGCTGAAAAAAACATTGACCGCGGGGTCAACATTTTCACCAAAAATTCAATATTCCCCACTTTGCCCCAAAATAACACAAATTGAAGCCATTGCAGCCTGGATGCTGTGTCTGAAATGTGAGCTCTCTAACTCCTTCCTTGCCCAAGATATGGGCGTTTCAAGTTCTCCTCAGCTGAAAAAATATGACCGCGGGGTCAACATTTTCACCAAAAATTCAATATTCCCCAATTTGCCCCGAAATAACACAAATTGAAGCCATTGCAGCCTGGATGCTGTGTCTGAAATGTGAGCTCTCTAACTCCTTCCTTGCCCAAGATATGGGCGTTTCAAGTTATCTCCTCAGCTGAAAAAAACATTGACCGCGGGGTCAACTTTTTCACCAAAAATTCAATATTCCCCAATTTGCCCCAAAATAACACAAATTGAAGCCATTGCAGCCTAGATGCTGCGTCTAAAAATTTGAACACTCTAACTCCTTCCTTGCCCAAGATATGGGCGTTTCAAGTTATCTCCTCAGCTGAAAAAAACATTGACCACAAGGTCAACTTTTTCACCAAAAATTCAATATTCCCCAATTTGCCCCAAAATAACACAAATTGAAGCCATTGCAGCCTGGATGCTGCGTCTAAAAGTTTTAACACTCTAACTCCTTCCTTGCCCAAGATATGGGCGTTTCAAGTTATCTCCTCAGCTGAAAAAAACATTGACCGCGGGGTCAACTTTTTCACCAAAAATTCAATATTCCCCAATTTGCCCCAAAATAACACAAATTGAAGCCATTGCAGCCTGGATGCTGCGTCTAAAAATTTGAACACTCTAACTCCTTCCTTGCCCAAGATATGGGCGTTTCAAGTTATCTCCTCAGCTGAAAAAAACATTGACCACAAGGTCAACTTTTTCACCAAAAATTCAATATTCCCCAATTTGCCCCAAAATAACACAAATTGAAGCCATTGCAGCCTGGATGCTGCGTCTAAAAGTTTTAACACTCTAACTCCTTCCTTGCCCAAGATATGGGCGTTTCAAGTTATCTCCTCAGCTGAAAAAAAACATTGACCGCGAGGTCAACTTTTTCACCAAAAATTCAATATTCCGCAATTTGCCCCAAAATAACACAAATTGATGCCATTCCTGCCTGGATGCTGCGTCTGAAATTTAAGCTCTCTCACTCCTTCCTTGCCCAAGATATGGGCGTTTCAAGTTCTCCTCAGCTGAAAAAAACATTGACCGCGGGGTCAACATTTTCACCAAAAATTCAATATTCCCCAATTTGCCCCAAAATAACACAAATTCATCCCATTGCAGCCTGGATGCTGTGTCTGAAATGTGAGCTCTCTCACTCCTTCCTTATCCAAGATATGGGCGTTTCAAGTTTTCTCCAGTTGAAAAAACAAGTTGACCGCGGGGTCAACATTTTCACCAAAAATTCAATATTCCCCAATTTGCCCCGAAATAACACAAATTGAAGCCATTTCAGCCTGGATGCTGTGTCTGAAATGTGAGCTCTCTAACTCCTTCCTTGCCCAAGATATGGGCGTTTCAAGTTCTCCTCAGCTGAAAAAAACATTGACCGCGGGGTCAACATTTTCACAAAAAATTCAATATTCCCCAATTTGCCCCGAAATAACACAAATTGAAGCCATTGCAGCCTGGATGCTGTGTCTGAAATGTGAGCTCTCTAACTCCTTCCATGCCCAAGATATGGGCGTTTCAAGTTCTCCTCAGCTGAAAAAAACATTGACCGCGGGGTCAACATTTTCACAAAAAATTCAATATTCCCCAATTTGCCCCGAAAGAACACAAATTGAAGCCATTGCAGCCTGGATGCTGCGTCTAAAAATTTGAACACTCTAACTCCTTCCTTGCCCAAGATATGGGCGTTTCAAGTTCTCCTCAGCTGAAAAAAACATTGACCGCGGGGTCAACTTTTTCACCAAAAATTCAATATTCCCCAATTTGCCCCAAAATAACACAAATTGAAGCCATTGCAGCCTGGATGCTGCGTCTAAATATTTGAACACTCTAACTCCTTTCTTGCCCAAGATATGGGCGTTTCAAGTTTTCTCCAGTTGAAAAAACACGTTGACCGCGGGGTCAACATTTTCACCAAAAATTCAATATTCCCCAATTTGCCCCGAAATAACACAAATTGAAGCCATTGCAGCCTGGATGCTGTGTCTGAAATGTGAGCTCTCTCACTCCTTCCTTATCCAAGATATGGGCGTTTCAAGTTTTCTCCAGTTGAAAAAACACGTTGACCGCGGGGTCAACATTTTCACCAAAAATTCAATATTCCCCAATTTGCCCCAAAATAACACAAATTGAAGCCATTGCAGCCTGGATGCTGTGTCTGAAATGTGAGCTCTCTCACTCCTTCCTTGTCCAAGATATGGGCGTTTCAAGTTTTCTCCAGTTGAAAAAACACGTTGACCGCGGGGTCAACATTTTCACCAAAAATTCAATATTCCCCAATTTGCCCCAAAATAACACAAATTGAAGCCATTGCAGCCTGGATGCTGTGTCTGAAATGTGAGCTCTCTCACTCCTTCCTTGTCCAAGATATGGGCGTTTCAAGTTTTCTCCAGTTGAAAAAACACGTTGACCGCGGGGTCAACATTTTCACCAAAAATTCAATATTCCCCAATTTGCCCCAAAATAACACAAATTCATCCCATTGCAGCCTGGATGCTGTGTCTGAAATGTGAGCTCTCTCACTCCTTCCTTATCCAAGATATGGGCGTTTCAAGTTCTCCTCAGCTGAAAAAAACATTGACCGCGGGGTCAACTTTTTCACTAAAAAAACAATATTCCCCACTTTGCCCCAAAATAACACAAATTGAAGCCATTGCAGCCTGGATGCTGCGTCTAAAAATTTGAACACTCTAACTCCTTCCTTGCCCAAGATATGGGCGTTTCAAGTTTTCTCCAGTTGAAAAAACACGTTGACCGCGGGGTCAACATTTTCACCAAAAATTCAATATTCCCCAATTTGCCCCAAAATAACACAAATTGATGCCATTGCAGCCTGGATGCTGTGTCTGAAATGTGAGCTCTCTCACTCCTTCCTTATCCAAGATATGGGCGGTTCAAGTTCTCCTCAGCTGAAAAAAACATTGACCGCAGGGTCAACATTTTCACCAAAAATTCAATGTTCCCCAATTTGCCCCAAAATAACACAAATTCATCCCATTGCAGCCTGGATGCTGTGTCTGAAATTTGAGCTCTCTCACTCCTTCCTTATCAAAGATATGGGCGTTTCAAGTTTTCTCCAGTTGAAAAAACACGTTGACCGCGGGGTCAACTTTTGCACCAAAAAAACAATATTCCCCAATTTGCCCCAAAATAACACAAATTGAAGCCATTGCAGCCTGGATGCTGTGTCTGAAATGTGAGCTCTCTCACTCCTTCCTTATCCAAGATATGGGCGTTTCAAGTTTTCTCCAGTTGAAAAAACACGTTGACCGCGGGGTCAACATTTTCACCAAAAATTCAATATTCCCCAATTTGCCCCAAAATAACACAAATTGAAGCCATTGCAGCCTGGATGCTGTGTCTGAAATGTGAGCTCTCTCACTCCTTCCTTGTCCAAGATATGGGCGTTTCAAGTTTTCTCCAGTTGAAAAAACACGTTGACCGCGGGGTCAACATTTTCACCAAAAATTCAATATTCCCCAATTTGCCCCAAAATAACACAAATTGATGCCATTCCTGCCTGGATGCTGCGTCTGAAATTTAAGCTCTCTCACTCCTTCCTTGCCCAAGATATGGGCGTTTCAAGTTCTCCTCAGCTGAAAAAAACATTGACCGCGGGGTCAACATTTTCACCAAAAATTCAATATTTCCCAATTTGCCCCAAAATAACACAAATTCATCCCATTGCAGCCTGGATGCTGTGTTTGAAATGTGAGCTCTCTCACTCCTTCCTTATCCAAGATATGGGCGTTTCAAGTTCTCCTCAGCTGAAAAAAACATTGACCGCGGGGTCAACTTTTTCACCAAAAAAACAATATTCCCCAATTTGCCCCAAAATAACACAAATTGAAGCCATTGCAGCCTGGATGCTGTGTCTGAAATGTGAGCTCTCTCACTCCTTCCTTGCCCAAGATACGGGCGTTTCAAGTTATCTCCTCAGCTGAAAAAAACATTGACCGCGAGGTCAACTTTTTCACCAAAAATTCAATATTCCGCAATTTGCCCCAAAATAACACAAATTGATGCCATTCCTGCCTGGATGCTGCGTCTGAAATTTAAGCTCTCTCACTCCTTCCTTGCCCAAGATATGGGCGTTTCAAGTTCTCCTCAGCTGAAAAAAACATTGACCACGGGGTCAACTTTTTCACCAAAAATTCAATATTCCCCAATTTGCCCCAAAATAACACAAATTGATGCCATTCCTGCCTGGATGCTGCGTCTGAAATTTAAGCTCTCTCACTCCTTCCTTGCCCAAGATATGGGCGTTTCAAGTTCTCCTCAGCTGAAAAAAACATTGACCGCGGGGTCAACTTTTTCACCAAAAATTCAATATTCCCCACTTTGCCCCAAAATAACACAAATTGAAGCCATTGCAGCCTGGATGCTGCGTCTGAAATGTGAGCTCTCTCACTCCTTCCTTATCCAAGATATGGGCGTTTCAAGTTTTCTCCAGTTGAAAAAACAAGTTGACCGCGGGGTCAACATTTTCACCAAAAATTCAATATTCCCCAATTTGCCCCGAAATAACACAAATTGAAGCCATTGCAGCCTGGATGCTGTGTCTGAAATGTGAGCTCTCTAACTCCTTCCTTGCCCAAGATATGGGCGTTTCAAGTTCTCCTCAGCTGAAAAAAACATTGACCGCGGGGTCAACATTTTCACAAAAAATTCAATATTCCCCAATTTGCCCCGAAATAACACAAATTGAAGCCATTGCAGCCTGGATGCTGTGTCTGAAACGTGAGCTCTCTCACTCCTTCCTTATCCAAGATATGGGCGTTTCAAGTTCTCCTCAGCTGAAAAAAACATTGACCGCGGGGTCAACATTTTCACAAAAAATTCAATATTCCCCAATTTGCCCCAAAATGACACAAATTGAAGCCATTGCAGCCTGGATGCTGCGTCTAAAAATTTTAACACTCTAACTCCTTCCTTGCCCAAGATACGGGCGTTTCAAGTTATCTCCTCTGCTGAAAAAAACATTGACCGCGAGGTCAACTTTTTCACCAAAAATTCAATATTCCCCAATTTCCCCAAAATAACACAAATTCATCCCATTGCAGCCTGGATGCTGTGTCTGAAATGTGACCTCTCTCACTCCTTCCTTATCCAAGATATGGGCGTTTCAAGTTTTCTCCAGTTGAAAAAACAAGTTGACCGCGGGGTCAACATTTTCACCAAAAATTCAATATTCCCCAATTTGCCCCGAAATAACACAAATTGAAGCCATTGCAGCCTGGATGCTGTGTCTGAAATGTGAGCTCTCTAACTCCTTCCATGCCCAAGATATGGGCGTTTCAAGTTCTCCTCAGCTGAAAAAAACATTTTCAACATTTTCACAAAAAAATCAATATTCCCCAATTTGCCCCAAAATAACACAAATTCATCCAATTGCAGCCTGGATGCTGTGTCTGAAATGTGAGCTCTCTCACTCCTTCCTTATCCAAGATATGGGCGTTTCAAGTTCTCCTCAGCTGAAAAAAACATTGACCGCGAGGTGAACTTTTTCACCAAAAATTCAATATTCCCCAATTTGCCCCAAAATAACACAAATTGATGCCATTCCTGCCTGGATGCTACGTCTGAAATTTAAGCTCTCTCACTCCTTCCTTGCCCAAGATATGGGCGTTTCAAGTTCTCCTCAGCTGAAAAAAACATTGACCGCGGGGTCAACATTTTCACCAAAAATTCAATATTCCCCAATTTGCCCCAAAATAACACAAATTCATCCCATTGCAGCCTGGATGCTGTGTCTGAAATGTGAGCTCTCTCACTCCTTCCTTATCCAAGATATGGGCGTTTCAAGTTTTCTCCAGTTGAAAAAACACGTTGACCGCGGGGTCAACTTTTTCACCAAAAATTCAATATTCCCCACTTTGCCCCAAAATAACACAAATTGAAGCCATTGCAGCCTGGATGCTGTGTCTGAAATGTGAGCTCTCTCACTCCTTCCTTATCCAAGATATGGGCGTTTCAAGTTCTCCTCAGCTGAAAAAAACATTGACCGCGGGGTCAACTTTTTCACCAAAAAAACAATATTCCCCAATTTGCCCCAAAATAACACAAACTGAAGCCATTGCAGCCTGGATGCTGCGTCTAAAAGTTTTAACACTCTAACTCCTTCCTTGCCCAAGATATGGGCGTTTCAAGTTTTCTCCAGTTGAAAAAACACGTTGACCGCGGGGTCAACATTTTCACCAAAAATTCAATATTCCCCAATTTGCCCCAAAATAACACAAATTGAAGCCATTGCAGCCTGGATGCTGTGTCTGAAATGTGAGCTCTCTCACTCCTTCCTTATCCAAGATATGGGCGTTTCAAGTTTTCTCCAGTTGAAAAAACACGTTGACCGCGGGGTCAACTTTTTCACCAAAAATTCAATATTCCCCACTTTGCCCCAAAATAACACAAATTGAAGCCATTGCAGCCTGGATGCTGCGTCTGAAATTTAAGCTCTCTCACTCCTTCCTTGCCCAAGATATGGGCGTTTCAAGTTCTCCTCAGCTGAAAAAAACATTGACCGCGGGGTCAACATTTTCACCAAAAATTCAATATTCCCCACTTTGCCCCAAAATAACACAAATTGAAGCCATTGCAGCCTGGATGCTGTGTCTGAAATGTGAGCTCTCTCACTCCTTCCTTGCCCAAGATATGGGCGTTTCAAGTTATCTCCTCAGCTGAAAAAAACATTGACCGCGAGGTCAACTTTTTCACCAAAAATTCAATATTCCCCAATTTGCCCGAAAATAACACAAATTGATGCCATTCCTGCCTGGATGCTGCGTCTGAAATTTAAGCTCTCTCACTCCTTCCTTGCCCAAGATATGGGCGTTTCAAGTTCTCCTCAGCTGAAAAAAACATTGACCGCGGGGTCAACTTTTTCACCAAAAAAACAATATTCCCCAATTTGCCCCAAAATAACACAAATTGAAGCCATTGCAGCCTGGATGCTGTGTCTGAAATGTGAGCTCTCTCACTCCTTCCTTATCCAAGATATGGGCGTTTCAAGTTTTCTCCAGTTGAAAAAACACGTTGACCGCGGGGTCAACATTTTCACCAAAAATTCAATATTCCCCAATTTGCCCCAAAATAACACAAATTGAAGCCATTGCAGCCTGGATGCTGTGTCTGAAATGTGAGCTCTCTCACTCCTTCCTTGTCCAAGATATGGGCGTTTCAAGTTTTCTCCAGTTGAAAAAACACGTTGACCGCGGGGTCAACATTTTCACCAAAAATTCAATATTCCCCAATTTGCCCCAAAATAACACAAATTGAAGCCATTGCAGCCTGGATGCTGTGTCTGAAATGTGAGCTCTCTCACTCCTTCCTTGTCCAAGATATGGGCGTTTCAAGTTTTCTCCAGTTGAAAAAACACGATGACCGCGGGGTCAACATTTTCACCAAAAATTCAATATTCCCCAATTTGCCCCAAATTTACACACATTGATGGCATTTCTGCCTGGATGCTGCGTCTGAAATTGTAGCTCTCTATCTCCTTCCTTGTCACAGACATGGGCTTTTCAAGTTTTCTCTAGTTACAAGAATCGATGACCCGCGGGTCAACATTTTTAGAAAATTTTCAATATTCCCCAATTTGCCCCAAATTTACACACATTGATGGCATTTCTGCCTGGATGCTGCGTCTGAAATTGTAGCTCTCTATCTCCTTCCTTGTCACAGACATGGGCTTTTCAAGTTTTCTCTAGTTACAAGAATCGATGACCCGCGGGTCAACATTTTTAGAAAATTTTCAATATTCCCCAATTTGCCCCAAATTTACAAACATTGATGGCATTTCTGCCTGGATGCTGCGTCTGAAATTGTAGCTCTCTATCTCCTTCCTTGTCACAGATATGGGCTTTTCAAGTTTTCTCCAATTTCAAAAATTTATGACCCGGGTCAACATTTTTAACAAATATTCAATATTCCCCAATTTGCCCCAAATTTACACACATTGATGGCATTTCTGCCTGGATGCTGCGTCTGAAATTGTAGCTCTCTTTCTCCTTCCTTGTCACAGACATGGGCTTTTCAAGTTTTCTCTGGTTACAAGAATCGATGACCCGCGGGTCAACATTTTTAGAAAATTTTCAATATTCCCCTATTTGCCCCAAATTTACACAAATTGATGGCATTTCTGTCTGGATGCTGCGTCTGAAATTTTAGCTCTCTATCTCCTTCCTTGTCACAGATATGGGCTTTTAAAGTTTTCTCCAGTTTCAAAAATCGATGACCCGGGTCAACATTTTTAGAAAATTTTCAATATTCCCCAATTTGCCCCAAATTTACACACATTGATGGCATTTCTGCCTGGATGCTGCGTCTGAAATTTTAGCTCTCTGTCCCCTTCCTTGTCACAGATATGGGCTTTTCAAGTTTTCTCTAGTTACAAGAATCGATGACCCGCGGGTCAACATTTTTAGAAAATGTTCAATATTCCCCAATTTGTCCCAAATTTACACAAATTGATGGCATTTCTGTCTGGATGCTGCGTCTGAAATTTTAGCTCTCTATCTCCTTCCTTGTCACAGATATGGGCTTTTCAAGTTTTCTCCAGTTTCAAAAATCGATGACCCGGGTCAACATTTTTAGAAAATTTTCAATATTCCCCAATTTGCCCCAAATTTACACACATTGATGGCATTTCTGCCTGGATGCTGCGTCTGAAATTTTAGCTCTCTATCTCCTTCCTTGTCACAGATATGGGCTTTTCAAGTTTTCTCCAGTTTCAAAAATCGATGACCCGGGTCAACATTTTTAGAAAATTTTCAATATTCCCCAATTTGCCCCAAATTTACACACATTGATGGCATTTCTGCCTGGATGCTGTGTCTGAAATTTTAGCTCTCTATCTCCTTCCTTGTCACAAATATGGGCTTTTCAAGTTTTCTATAGTTACAAGAATCGATGACCCGCGGGTCAACATTTTTAGAAAATTTTCAATATTCCCCAATTTGTCCCAAATTTACACACATTGATGGCATTTCTGCCTGGATGCTGCGTCTGAAATGTTAGCTCTCTATCTCCTTCCTTGTCACAGATATGGGCTTTTCAAGTTTTCTCTAGTTTCAAGAATCGATGACCCGCAGTTCAACATTTTGCCCTTATGTTCAATATTCCCCAATTTGCCCCAAATTTACACACATTGATGGCATTTCTGCCTAGATGCTGCGTCTGAAATTTTAGCTCTCTATATCCTTCCTTGTCACAGATATGGGCTTTTCAAGTTTTCTCCAGTTTCAAAAATTGCTGACCCGAGGGTCAACTTTTTTCAAAAATTTTCAATATTCTCCAATTTGCCCCAAATTTACACACATTGATGGCATTTCTGCCTGGATGCTGCGTCTGAAATTGTAGCTCTCTATCTCCTTCCTTGTCACAGATATGGGCTTTTCAAGTTTTCTCCAGTTTCAAAAATTTATGACCCGGGTCAACATTTTTAACAAATTTTCAATATTCCCCAATTTTTCCCAAATTTACACAAATTGATGGCATTTCTGTCTGGATGCTGCGTCTGAAATTTTAGCTCTCTATCTCCTTCCTTGTCACAGCTATGGGCTTTTAAAGTTTTCTCCAGTTTCAAAAATTGATGACCCGGGTCAACATTTTTAGAAAATTTTCAATATTCCCCAATTTGCCCCAAATTTACACACATTGATGGCATTTCTGCCTGGATGCTGCGTCTGAAATTGTAGCTCTCTATCTCCTTCCTTGTCACGGATATGGGCTTTTCAAGTTTTCTCTGGTTACAAGAATCGATGACCCGCGGGTCAACATTTTTAGAAAATTTTCAATATTCCCCAATTTGTCCCAAATTTACACAAATTGATGGCATTTCTGTCTGGATGCTGCGTCTGAAATTTTAGCTCTCTATCTCCTTCCTTGTCACAGATATGGGCTTTTAAAGTTTTCTCCAGTTTCAAAAATCGATGACCCGGGTCAACATTTTTTGAAAATTTTCAATTTTCCCCAATTTGCCCCAAATTTACACACATTGATGGCATTTCTGCCTGGATGCTGCGTCTGAAATTTTAGCTCTCTATCTCCTTCCTTGTCACAGATATGGGCTTTTCAAGTTTTCTCCAGTTTCAAAAATTGATGACCCGGGTCAACATTTTTAACAAATTTTCAATATTCCCCAATTTGCCCCAAATTTACAAACATTGATGGCATTTCTGCCTGGATGCTGCGTCTGAAATTGTAGCTCTCTATCTCCTTCCTTGTCACAGATATGGGCTTTTCAAGTTTTCTCCAATTTCAAAAATTTATGACCCGGGTCAACATTTTTAACAAATTTTCAATATTCCCCAATTTGCCCCAAATTTACACACATTGATGGCATTTCTGCCTGGATGCTGCGTCTGAAATTGCAGCTCTCTATCTCCTTCCTTGTCACAGACATGGGCTTTTCAAGTTTTCTCTGGTTACAAGAATCGATGACCCGCGGGTCAACATTTTTAGAAAATTTTCAATATTCCCCTATTTGCCCCAAATTTACACAAATTGATGGCATTTCTGTCTGGATGCTGCGTCTGAAATTTTAGCTCTCTATCTCCTTCCTTGTCACAGATATGGGCTTTTAAAGTTTTCTCCAGTTTCAAAAATCGATGACCCGGGTCAACATTTTTAGAAAATTTTCAATATTCCCCAATTTGCCCCAAATTTACACACATTGATGGCATTTCTGCCTGGATGCTGCGTCTGAAATTTTAGCTCTCTGTCCCCTTCCTTGTCACAGATATGGGCTTTTCAAGTTTTCTCTAGTTACAAGAATCGATGACCCGCGGGTCAACATTTTTAGAAAATGTTCAATATTCCCCAATTTGTCCCAAATTTACACAAATTGATGGCATTTCTGTCTGGATGCTGCGTCTGAAATTTTAGCTCTCTGTCTCCTTCCTTGTCAGAGATATGGGCTTTTCAAGTTTTCTCCAGTTTCAAAAATCGATGACCCGCGGTTCAACATTTTGCCCAAATTTTCAATATTCCCCAATTTGCCCCAAATTTACACACATTGATGGCATTTCTGCCTGGATGCTGCGTCTGAAATTTTAGCTCTCTATCTCCTTCCTTGTCACAGATATGGGCTTTTCAAGTTTTCTCCAGTTTCAAGAATCGATGACCCGGGGGTCAACTTTTTTCAAAAATTTTCAATATTCCCCAATTTGCCCCAAATTTCCACACATTGATGACATTTCTGCCTGGATGCTGCGTCTGAAATTTTAGCTCTCTTTCTCCTTCCTTGTCACAGATATGGGCTTTTCAAGTTTTCTCCAGTTTCAAGAATTGATGACCCGGTTCAACATTTTGCCCTTATGTTCAATATTCCCCAATTTGCCCCAAATTTACACACATTGATGGCATTTCTGCCTGGATGCTGCGTCTGAAATTTTAGCTCTCTATCTCCTTCCTTGTCACAGATATGGGCTTTTCAAGTTTTCTCCAGTTTCAAAAATTGCTGACCCGAGGGTCAACTTTTTTCAAAAATGTTCAATATTCCCCAATTTGCCCCAAATTTACACACATTGATGGCATTTCTGCCTGGATGCTGCGTCTGAAATTGTAGCTCTCTATCTCCTTCCTTGTCACAGATATGGGCTTTTCAAGTTTTCTCTAGTTTCAAAAATCGATGACCCGAGAGTCCACTTTTTTCCAAAATTTGCAATATTCCCCAATTTGCCCCAAATTTACACACATTGATGGCATTTCTGCCTGGATGCTGCGTCTGAAATTGTAGCTCTCTATCTCCTTCCTTGTCACAGATATGGGCTTTTCAAGTTTTCTCCAGTTTCAAAAATCGATGACCCGGGTCAACATTTTTAGAAAATTTTCAATATTCCCCAATTTGCCCCAAATTTACACACATTGATGGCATTTCTGCCTGGATGCTGTGTCTGAAATTTTAGCTCTCTATCTCCTTCCTTGTCACAAATATGGGCTTTTCAAGTTTTCTATAGTTACAAGAATCGATGACCCGCGGGTCAACATTTTTAGAAAATTTTCAATATTCCCCAAATTGTCCCAAATTTACACACATTGATGGCATTTCTGCCTGGATGCTGCGTCTGAAATGTTAGCTCTCTATCTCCTTCCTTGTCACAGATATGGGCTTTTCAAGTTTTCTCTAGTTTCAAGAATCGATGACCCGCAGTTCAACATTTTGCCCTTATGTTCAATATTCCCCAATTTGCCCCAAATTTACACACATTGATGGCATTTCTGCCTGGATGCTGCGTCTGAAATTTTAGCTCTCTATATCCTTCCTTGTCACAGATATGGGCTTTTCAAGTTTTCTCCAGTTTCAAAAATTGCTGACCCGAGGGTCAACTTTTTTCAAAAATTTTCAATATTCTCCAATTTGCCCCAAATTTACACACATTGATGGCATTTCTGCCTGGATGCTGCGTCTGAAATTGTAGCTCTCTATCTCCTTCCTTGTCACAGATATGGGCTTTTCAAGTTTTCTCCAGTTTCAAAAATTTATGACCCGGGTCAACATTTTTAACAAATTTTCAATATTCCCCAATTTTTCCCAAATTTACACAAATTGATGGCATTTCTGTCTGGATGCTGCGTCTGAAATTTTAGCTCTCTATCTCCTTCCTTGTCACAGCTATGGGCTTTTAAAGTTTTCTCCAGTTTCAAAAATTGATGACCCGGGTCAACATTTTTAGAAAATTTTCAATATTCCCCAATTTGCCCCAAATTTACACACATTGATGGCATTTCTGCCTGGATGCTGCGTCTGAAATTGTAGCTCTCTATCTCCTTCCTTGTCACAGACATGGGCTTTTCAAGTTTTCTCTAGTTACAAGAATCGATGACCCGCGGGTCAACATTTTTAGAAAATGTTCAATATTCCCCAATTTGCCCCAAATTTACACACATTGATGGCATTTCTGCCTGGATGCTGCGTCTGAAATTGTAGCTCTCTATCTCCTTCCTTGTCACGGATATGGGCTTTTCAAGTTTTCTCTGGTTACAAGAATCGATGACCCGCGGGTCAACATTTTTAGAAAATTTTCAATATTCCCCAATTTGTCCCAAATTTACACAAATTGATGGCATTTCTGTCTGGATGCTGCGTCTGAAATTTTAGCTCTCTATCTCCTTCCTTGTCACAGATATGGGCTTTTAAAGTTTTCTCCAGTTTCAAAAATCGATGACCCGGGTCAACATTTTTTGAAAATTTTCAATTTTCCCCAATTTGCCCCAAATTTACACACATTGATGGCATTTCTGCCTGGATGCTGCGTCTGAAATTTTAGCTCTCTATCTCCTTCCTTGTCACAGATATGGGCTTTTCAAGTTTTCTCCAGTTTCAAAAATTGATGACCCGGGTCAACATTTTTAGAAAATGTTCAATATTCCCCAATTTGTCCCAAATTTACACATATTGATGGCATTTCTGCCTGGATGCTGCGTCTGAAATTGTAGCTCTCTATCTCCTTCCTTGTCACAGACATGGGCTTTTCAAGTTTTCTCTAGTTACAAGAATCGATGACCCGCGGGTCAACATTTTTAGAAAATTTTCAATATTCCCCAATTTGCCCCAAATTTACACACATTGATGGCATTTCTGCCTGGATGCTGCGTCTGAAATTGTAGCTCTCTATCTCCTTCCTTGTCACAGATATGGGCTTTTCAAGTTTTCTCCAGTTTCAAAAATTTAAGACCCGGGGGTCAACATTTTTAACAAATTTTCAATATTCCCCAATTTGCCCCAAATTTACACACATTGATGGCATTTCTGCCTGGATGCTGCGTCTGAAATTGTAGCTCTCTATCTCCTTCCTTGTCACAGACATGGGCTTTTCAAGTTTTCTCTAGTTACAAGAATCGATGACCCGCGGGTCAACATTTTTAGAAAATTTTCAATATTCCCCAATTTGCCCCAAATTTACAAACATTGATGGCATTTCTGCCTGGATGCTGCGTCTGAAATTGTAGCTCTCTATCTCCTTCCTTGTCACAGATATGGGCTTTTCAAGTTTTCTCCAATTTCAAAAATTTATGACCCGGGTCAACATTTTTAACAAATTTTCAATATTCCCCAATTTGCCCCAAATTTACACACATTGATGGCATTTCTGCCTGGATGCTGCGTCTGAAATTGCAGCTCTCTATCTCCTTCCTTGTCACAGACATGGGCTTTTCAAGTTTTCTCTGGTTACAAGAATCGATGACCCGCGGGTCAACATTTTTAGAAAATTTTCAATATTCCCCTATTTGCCCCAAATTTACACAAATTGATGGCATTTCTGTCTGGATGCTGCGTCTGAAATTTTAGCTCTCTATCTCCTTCCTTGTCACAGATATGGGCTTTTAAAGTTTTCTCCAGTTTCAAAAATCGATGACCCGGGTCAACATTTTTAGAAAATTTTCAATATTCCCCAATTTGCCCCAAATTTACACACATTGATGGCATTTCTGCCTGGATGCTGCGTCTGAAATTTTAGCTCTCTGTCCCCTTCCTTGTCACAGATATGGGCTTTTCAAGTTTTCTCTAGTTACAAGAATCGATGACCCGCGGGTCAACATTTTTAGAAAATGTTCAATATTCCCCAATTTGTCCCAAATTTACACAAATTGATGGCATTTCTGTCTGGATGCTGCGTCTGAAATTTTAGCTCTCTGTCTCCTTCCTTGTCACAGATATGGGCTTTTCAAGTTTTCTCCAGTTTCAAAAATCGATGACCCGCGGTTCAACATTTTGCCCAAATTTTCAATATTCCCCAATTTGCCCCAAATTTACACACATTGATGGCATTTCTGCCTGGATGCTGCGTCTGAAATTTTAGCTCTCTATCTTCTTCCTTGTCACAGATATGGGCTTTTCAAGTTTTCTCCAGTTTCAAGAATTGATGACCCGGGGGTCAACTTTTTTCAAAAATTTTCAATATTCCCCAATTTGCCCCAAATTTACACACATTGATGACATTTCTGCCTGGATGCTGCGTCTGAAATTTTAGCTCTCTTTCTCCTTCCTTGTCACAGATATGGGCTTTTCAAGTTTTCTCCAGTTTCAAAAATCGATGACCCGGGTCAACATTTTTAGAAAATTTTCAATATTCCCCAATTTGCCCCAAATTTACACACATTGATGGCATTTCTGCCTGGATGCTGCGTCTGAAATTTTAGCTCTCTATCTCCTTCCTTGTCACAGATATGGGCTTTTCAAGTTTTCTCCAGTTTCAAAAATCGATGACCCGGGTCAACATTTTTAGAAAATTTTCAATTTTCCCCAATTTGCCCCAAATTTACACACATTGATGGCATTTCTGCCTGGATGCTGTGTCTGAAATTTTAGCTCTCTATCTCCTTCCTTGTCACAAATATGGGCTTTTCAAGTTTTCTATAGTTACAAGAATCGATGACCCGCGGGTCAACATTTTTAGAAAATTTTCAATATTCCCCAATTTGTCCCAAATTTACACAAATTGATGGCATTTCTGCCTGGATGCTGCGTCTGAAATGTTAGCTCTCTATCTCCTTCCTTGTCACAGATATGGGCTTTTCAAGTTTTCTCTAGTTTCAAGAATCGATGACCCGCAGTTCAACATTTTGCCCTTATGTTCAATATTCCCCAATTTGCCCCAAATTTACACACATTGATGGCATTTCTGCCTGGATGCTGCGTCTGAAATTTTAGCTCTCTATCTCCTTCCTTGTCACAGACATGGGCTTTTCAAGTTTTCTCTAGTTACAAGAATCGATAACCCGCGAGTCAACATTTTTAGAAAATTTTCAATATTCCCCAATTTGCCCCAAATTTACACACATTGATGGCATTTCTGCCTGGATGCTGCGTCTGAAATGTTAGCTCTCTATCTCCTTCCTTGTCACAGATATGGGCTTTTCAAGTTTTCTCTAGTTTCAAGAATCGATGACCCGCAGTTCAACATTTTGCCCTTATGTTCAATATTCCCCAATTTGCCCCAAATTTACACACATTGATGGCATTTCTGCCTGGATGCTGCGTCTGAAATTTTAGCTCTCTATATCCTTCCTTGTCACAGATATGGGCTTTTCAAGTTTTCTCCAGTTTCAAAAATTGCTGACCCGAGGGTCAACTTTTTTCAAAAATTTTCAATATTCTCCAATTTGCCCCAAATTTACACACATTGATGGCATTTCTGCCTGGATGCTGCGTCTGAAATTGTAGCTCTCTATCTCCTTCCTTGTCACAGATATGGGCTTTTCAAGTTTTCTCCAGTTTCAAAAATTTATGACCCGGGTCAACATTTTTAACAAATTTTCAATATTCCCCAATTTTTCCCAAATTTACACAAATTGATGGCATTTCTGTCTGGATGCTGCGTCTGAAATTTTAGCTCTCTATCTCCTTCCTTGTCACAGCTATGGGCTTTTAAAGTTTTCTCCAGTTTCAAAAATTGATGACCCGGGTCAACATTTTTAGAAAATTTTCAATATTCCCCAATTTGCCCCAAATTTACACACATTGATGGCATTTCTGCCTGGATGCTGCGTCTGAAATTGTAGCTCTCTATCTCCTTCCTTGTCACAGACATGGGCTTTTCAAGTTTTCTCTAGTTACAAGAATCGATGACCCGCGGGTCAACATTTTTAGAAAATGTTCAATATTCCCCAATTTGCCCCAAATTTACACACATTGATGGCATTTCTGCCTGGATGCTGCGTCTGAAATTGTAGCTCTCTATCTCCTTCCTTGTCACGGATATGGGCTTTTCAAGTTTTCTCTGGTTACAAGAATCGATGACCCGCGGGTCAACATTTTTAGAAAATTTTCAATATTCCCCAATTTGTCCCAAATTTACACAAATTGATGGCATTTCTGTCTGGATGCTGCGTCTGAAATTTTAGCTCTCTATCTCCTTCCTTGTCACAGATATGGGCTTTTAAAGTTTTCTCCAGTTTCAAAAATCGATGACCCGGGTCAACATTTTTTGAAAATTTTCAATTTTCCCCAATTTGCCCCAAATTTACACACATTGATGGCATTTCTGCCTGGATGCTGCGTCTGAAATTTTAGCTCTCTATCTCCTTCCTTGTCACAGATATGGGCTTTTCAAGTTTTCTCCAGTTTCAAAAATTGATGACCCGGGTCAACATTTTTAGAAAATGTTCAATATTCCCCAATTTGTCCCAAATTTACACATATTGATGGCATTTCTGCCTGGATGCTGCGTCTGAAATTGTAGCTCTCTATCTCCTTCCTTGTCACAGACATGGGCTTTTCAAGTTTTCTCTAGTTACAAGAATCGATGACCCGCGGGTCAACATTTTTAGAAAATTTTCAATATTCCCCAATTTGCCCCAAATTTACACACATTGATGGCATTTCTGCCTGGATGCTGCGTCTGAAATTGTAGCTCTCTATCTCCTTCCTTGTCACAGATATTGGCTTTTAAAGTTTTCTCCAGTTTCAAAAATTTAAGACCCGGGGGTCAACATTTTTAACAAATTTTCAATATTCCCCAATTTGCCCCAAATTTACACACATTGATGGCATTTCTGCCTGGATGCTGCGTCTGAAATTGTAGCTCTCTATCTCCTTCCTTGTCACAGACATGGGCTTTTCAAGTTTTCTCTAGTTACAAGAATCGATGACCCGCGGGTCAACATTTTTAGAAAATTTTCAATATTCCCCAATTTGCCCCAAATTTACAAACATTGATGGCATTTCTGCCTGGATGCTGCGTCTGAAATTGTAGCTCTCTATCTCCTTCCTTGTCACAGATATGGGCTTTTCAAGTTTTCTCCAATTTCAAAAATTTATGACCCGGGTCAACATTTTTAACAAATTTTCAATATTCCCCAATTTGCCCCAAATTTACACACATTGATGGCATTTCTGCCTGGATGCTGCGTCTGAAATTGCAGCTCTCTATCTCCTTCCTTGTCACAGACATGGGCTTTTCAAGTTTTCTCTGGTTACAAGAATCGATGACCCGCGGGTCAACATTTTTAGAAAATTTTCAATATTCCCCTATTTGCCCCAAATTTACACAAATTGATGGCATTTCTGTCTGGATGCTGCGTCTGAAATTTTAGCTCTCTATCTCCTTCCTTGTCACAGATATGGGCTTTTAAAGTTTTCTCCAGTTTCAAAAATCGATGACCCGGGTCAACATTTTTAGAAAATTTTCAATATTCCCCAATTTGCCCCAAATTTACACACATTGATGGCATTTCTGCCTGGATGCTGCGTCTGAAATTTTAGCTCTCTGTCCCCTTCCTTGTCACAGATATGGGCTTTTCAAGTTTTCTCTAGTTACAAGAATCGATGACCCGCGGGTCAACATTTTTAGAAAATGTTCAATATTCCCCAATTTGTCCCAAATTTACACAAATTGATGGCATTTCTGTCTGGATGCTGCGTCTGAAATTTTAGCTCTCTGTCTCCTTCCTTGTCACAGATATGGGCTTTTCAAGTTTTCTCCAGTTTCAAAAATCGATGACCCGCGGTTCAACATTTTGCCCAAATTTTCAATATTCCCCAATTTGCCCCAAATTTACACACATTGATGGCATTTCTGCCTGGATGCTGCGTCTGAAATTTTAGCTCTCTATCTTCTTCCTTGTCACAGATATGGGCTTTTCAAGTTTTCTCCAGTTTCAAGAATTGATGACCCGGGGGTCAACTTTTTTCAAAAATTTTCAATATTCCCCAATTTGCCCCAAATTTACACACATTGATGACATTTCTGCCTGGATGCTGCGTCTGAAATTTTAGCTCTCTTTCTCCTTCCTTGTCACAGATATGGGCTTTTCAAGTTTTCTCCAGTTTCAAAAATCGATGACCCGGGTCAACATTTTTAGAAAATTTTCAATATTCCCCAATTTGCCCCAAATTTACACACATTGATGGCATTTCTGCCTGGATGCTGCGTCTGAAATTTTAGCTCTCTATCTCCTTCCTTGTCACAGATATGGGCTTTTCAAGTTTTCTCCAGTTTCAAAAATCGATGACCCGGGTCAACATTTTTAGAAAATTTTCAATTTTCCCCAATTTGCCCCAAATTTACACACATTGATGGCATTTCTGCCTGGATGCTGTGTCTGAAATTTTAGCTCTCTATCTCCTTCCTTGTCACAAATATGGGCTTTTCAAGTTTTCTATAGTTACAAGAATCGATGACCCGCGGGTCAACATTTTTAGAAAATTTTCAATATTCCCCAATTTGTCCCAAATTTACACAAATTGATGGCATTTCTGCCTGGATGCTGCGTCTGAAATGTTAGCTCTCTATCTCCTTCCTTGTCACAGATATGGGCTTTTCAAGTTTTCTCTAGTTTCAAGAATCGATGACCCGCAGTTCAACATTTTGCCCTTATGTTCAATATTCCCCAATTTGCCCCAAATTTACACACATTGATGGCATTTCTGCCTGGATGCTGCGTCTGAAATTTTAGCTCTCTATCTCCTTCCTTGTCACAGACATGGGCTTTTCAAGTTTTCTCTAGTTACAAGAATCGATAACCCGCGGGTCAACATTTTTAGAAAATTTTCAATATTCCCCAATTTGCCCCAAATTTACAAACATTGATGGCATTTCTGCCTGGATGCTGCGTCTGAAATTGTAGCTCTCTATCTCTTTCCTTGTCACAGATATGGGCTTTTCAAGTTTTCTCCAATTTCAAAAATTTATGACCCGGGTCAACATTTTTAACAAATTTTCAATATTCCCCAATTTGCCCCAAATTTACACACATTGATGGCATTTCTGCCTGGATGCTGCGTCTGAAATTGTAGCTCTCTATCTCCTTCCTTGTCACAGACATGGGCTTTTCAAGTTTTCTCTGGTTACAAGAATCGATGACCCGCGGGTCAACATTTTTAGAAAATTTTCAATATTCCCCTATTTGCCCCAAATTTACACAAATTGATGGCATTTCTGTCTGGATGCTGCGTCTGAAATTTTAGCTCTCTATCTCCTTCCTTGTCACAGATATGGGCTTTTCAAGTTTTCTCTAGTTACAAGAATCGATGACCCGCGGGTCAACATTTTTAGAAAATTTTCAATATTCCCCAATTTGTCCCAAATTTACACAAATTGATGGCATTTCTGTCAGGATGCTGCGTCTGAAATTTTAGCTCTCTGTCTCCTTCCTTGTCACAGATATGGGCTTTTTAAGTTTTCTCCAGTTTCAAAAATCGATGACCCGGGGGTCAACATTTTTAGAAAATTTTCAATATTCCCCAATTTGCCCCAAATTTACACACATTGATGGCATTTCTGCCTGGACGCTGCGTCTGAAATTGTAGCTCTCTATCTCCTTCCTTGTCACAGACATGGGCTTTTCAAGTTTTCTCCAGTTTCAAAAATTGATGACCCGGGTCAACATTTTTAGAAAATTTTCAATATTCCCCAATTTGCCCCAAATTTACACACATTGATGGCATTTCTGCCTGGATGCTGCGTCTGAAATTGTAGCTCTCTATCTCCTTCCTTGTCACAGATATGGGCTTTTCAAGTTTTCTCTAGTTTCAAGAATCGATGACCCGCGGGTCAACATTTTTAGAAAATTTTCAATATTCCCCAATTTGTCTCAAATTTATACAAATTGATGGCATTTCTGTCTGGATGCTGCGTCTGAAATTGTAGCTCTCTATCTCCTTCCTTGTCACAGATATGGGCTTTTTAAGTTTTCTCCAGTTTCAAAAATTGATGACCCGGGTCAACATTTTTAGAAAATTTTCAATATTCCCCAATTTGCCCCAAATTTACACACATTGATGGCATTTCTGCCTGGATGCTGCGTCTGAAATTTTAGCTCTCTATCTCCTTCCTTGTTACAGATATGGGCTTTTCAAGTTTTCTCCAGTTTCAAAAATTGATGACCTGGGTTAACATTTTTAGAAAATTTTCAATATTCCCCAATTCGTCCCAAATTTACACAAATTGATGGCATTTCTGTCTGGATGCTGCGTCTGAAATTGTAGCTCTCTATCTCCTTCCTTGTCACAGATATGGGCTTTTCAAGTTTTCTCTAGTTTCAAGAATCGATGACCCGCGGGTCAACATTTTTAGAAAATTTTCAATATTCCCCAATTTGTCTCAAATTTACACAAATTGATGGCAATTCTGTCTGGATGCTGCGTCTGAAATTTTAGCTCTCTATCTCCTTCCTTGTCACAGATATGGGATTTTAAAGTTTGCTCCAGTTCCAAAAATTGATGACCCGGGTCAACATTTTTAGAAAATTTCCAATATTCCCCAATTTGCCCCAAATTTACACACATTGATGGCATTTCTGCCTGGATGCTGCGTCTGAAATTTTAGCTCTCTATCTCCTTCCTTGTCACAGATATTGGCTTTTAAAGTTTTCTCCAGTTTCAAAAATTGATGACCCGGGTCAACATTTTTAGAAAATTTCCAATATTCCCCAATTTGCCCAAAATTTACACACATTGATGGCATTTCTGTCTGGATGCTGCGTCTGAAATTTTAGCTCTCTATCTCCTTCCTTGTCACAGATATGGGATTTTAAATTTTGCTCCAGTTCCAAAAATTGATGACCCGGGTCAACATTTTTAGAAAATCTTCAATATTCCCCAATTTGTCTCAAATTTACAGAAATTGATGGCATTTCTGTCTGGATGCTGCGTCTGAAATTGTAGCTCTCTATCTCCTTCCTTGTCAGAGATATGGGCTTTTTAAGTTTTCTCCAGTTTCAAAATTCGATGACCCGGGGGTCAAGTTTTTTCCAAAATTTTCAATATTCCCCAATTTGTCCCAAATTTACACACATTGATGGCTTTTCTGTCTGGATGCTGCGTCTGAAATTGTAGCTCTCTATCTCCTTCCTTGTCACAGATATGGGCTTTTCAAGTTTTCTCTAGTTTCAAGAATCGATGACCCGCGGGTCAACATTTTTAGAAAATTTTCAATATTCCCCAATTCGTCCCAAATTTACACACATTGATGGCATTTCTGCCTGGATGCTGCGTCTGAAATTTTAGCTCTCTATCTCCTTCCTTGTCACAGATATGGGCTTTTCAAGTTTTCTCCAGTTTCAAAAATCGATGACCCGGGTCAACATTTTTAGAAAATTTTCAATATTCCCTAATTTGCCCAACATTTACACACATTGATGGCATTTCTGCATGGATGCTGCGTCTGAAATTGTAGCTCTCTATCTCCTTCCTTGTCACAGATATGGGCTTTTCAAGTTTTCTCTAGTTTCAAGAATCGATGACCCGCGGGTCAACATTTTTAGAAAATTTTCAATATTCCCCAATTTGTCCCAAATTTACACAAATTGATGGCATTTCTGTCTGGATGCTGCGTCTGAAATTTTAGCTCTCTATCTCCTTCCTTGTCACAGATATTGGCTTTTCAAGTTTTCTCCAGTTCCAAAAATAAATGACCCGCAAGTCAACATTTTTAGAAAATTTTCAATATTCCCCAATTTGCTTAAAATTTACACACATTGATGGCATTTCTGCCTGGATGCTGCGTCTGAAATTTTAGCTCTCTATCTCCTTCCTGGTCACAGATATGGGCTTTTCAAGTTTTCTCCAGTTTCAAAAATCGATGACCCTGGTCAACATTTTTAGAAAATTTTCAATATTACCCAATTTGTCCCAAATTTACTCAAATTGATGGCATTTCTGCCTGGATGCTGCGCCTAAAATTTCAGCTCTTTATCTCCTTCCTTGTCACAGATATGGGCTTTTCAAGTTTTCTCCAGTTTCAAAAATCGATGACCGGGTCAACATTTTTAGAAAATTTTCAATATTCCCCAATTTGCCCCAAATTTACACACATTGATGGCATTTCTGCCTGGATGCGGTGCCTGAAATTTTAGCTCTCTATCTCCTTCCTTGTCACAGATATGGGCTTTTCAAGTTTTCTCCAGTTTCAAAAATTGATGACCCGGGTCAACCTTTTTAGAAAATTTTCAATATTCCCCAATTTGTCCCAAATTTACAAACATTGATGGCATTTCTGCCTGGATGCTGCGTCTGAAATTGTAGCTCTCTATCTCCTTCCTTGTCACAGATATGGGCTTTTCAAGTTTTCTCTAGTTTCAAGAATCGATGACCCGCGGGTCAGCATTTTTAGAAAATTTTCAATATTCCCCAATTTGTCCCAAATTTACACAAATTGATGGTATTTCTGTCTGGATGCTGCACCTGAAATTTTAGCTCTCTATCTCCTTCCTTGTCACTGATATGGGCTTTTAAAGTTTTCTCCACTTACAAAAATCGATGACACGGGGGTCAACTTTTTTCCAAAATTTTCAATATTCCCCAATTTGCCCCAAATTTACACACATTGATGGCATTTCTGCCTGGATGCTGCGTCTGAAATTGTAGCTCTCTATCTCCTTCCTTGTCACAGACATGGGCTTTTCAAGTTTTCTCCAGTTTCAAAAATTGATGACCCGCGGGTCAACATTTTTAGAAAATTTTCAATATTCCCCAATTTGCCCCAAATTTACACAAATTGATGGCATCTCTGTCCGGATGCTGCGTCTGAAATTTTAGCTCTCTATCTCCTTCCTTGTCACAGATATGGGCTTTTCAAGTTTTCTCCAGTTTCAAAAATTGATGACCCGGGTCAACATTTTTAGAAAATGTTCAATATTCCCCAATTTGCCCCAAATTTACACACATTGATGGCATTTCTGCCTGGATGCTGCGTCTGAAATTGTAGCTCTCTATCTCCTTCCTTGTCACAGACATGGGCTTTTCAAGTTTTGTCTAGTTACCAGAATCGATGACCCGCAGGTCAACATTTTTAGAAAATTTTCAATATTCCCCAATTTGTCCCAAATTTACACACATTGATGGCATTTCTGCCTGGATGCTGCGCCTGAAATTTTAGCTCTCTATCTCCTTCCTTGTCACAGACATGGGCTTTTCAAGTTTTCTCCAGTTTAAAAAATTGATGACCCGCGGGTCAACATTTTTAGAAAATTTTCAATATTCCCCAATTTGCCCCAAATTTACACAAATTGATGGCATCTCTGTCCGGATGCTGCGTCTGAAATTTTAGCTCTCTATCTCCTTCCTTGTCACAGATATGGGCTTTTAAAGTTTTCTCCAGTTCCAAAAATAAATGACCCGCGGGTCAACATTTTTAGAAAATTTTCAATATTCCCCAATTTGCCTCAAATTTACACACATTGATGGCATTTCTGCCTGGATGCTGCGCCTGAAATTTTAGATCTCTATCTCCTTCCTGGTCACAGATATGGGCTTTTCAAGTTTTCTCCAGTTTCAAAAATTGATGAACCTGGTCAACATTTTTAGAAAATTTTCAATATTCCCCAATTTGTCCCAAATTTACACACATTGATGGCATTTCTGTCTGGATGCTGCACCTGAAATTTTAGCTCTCTATCTCCTTCCTTGTCACTGATATGGGCTTTTAAAGTTTTCTCCAGTTACAAAAATCGATGACACGGGGGTCAACTTTTTTCCAAAATTTTCAATATTCCCCAATTTGCCCCAAATTTACACACATTGATGGCATTTCTGCCTGGATGCTGCGCCTGAAATTTCAGCTCTCTAACTCCTTCCTTGTCACAGATATGGGCTTTTCAAGTTTTCTCTAGTTTCAAGAATCGATGACCCGCGGGTCAACATTTTTAGAAAATTTTCAATATTCCCCAATTTGTCCCAAATTTACACAAATTGATGGCATTTCTGTCTGGATGCTGCGTCTGAAATTTTAGCTCTCTATCTCCTTCCTTGTCACAGATATGGGCTTTTAAAGTTTTCTCCAGTTCCAAAAATAAATGACCCGCGGGTCAACATTTTTAGAAAATTTTCAATATTCCCCTATTTGCCACAAATTTACACACATTGATGGCATTTCTGCCTGAATGCTGCGTCTGAAATTTTAGCTCTCTATCTCCTTCCTTGTCACAGATATGGGCTTTTCAAGTTTTCTCCAGTTTCAAAAATTGATGACCCGGGTCAACCTTTTTAGAAAATTTTCAATATTCCCCAATTTGTCCCAAATTTACAAACATTGATGGCATTTCTGCCTGGATGCTGCGTCTGAAATTGTAGCTCTCTATCTCCTTCCTTGTCACAGATATGGGCTTTTCAAGTTTTCTCTAGTTTCCAGAATCGATGACCCGCGGGTCAGCATTTTTAGAAAATTTTCAATATTCCCCAATTTGTCCCAAATTTACACAAATTGATGGCATTTCTGTCTGGATGCTGCGTCTGAAATTAATTCTCTATCTCCTTCCTTGTCACAGATATGGGCTTCTAAAGTTTTCTCCAGTTCCAAAAATTGATGACCCGGGTCAACATTTTTAGAAAATGTTCAATATTCCCCAATTTGCCTCAAATTTACACACATTGATGGCATTTCTGCCTGGATGCTGCGCCTGAAATTTTAGATCTCTATCTCCTTCCTGGTCACAGATATGGGCTTTTCAAGTTTTCTCCAGTTTCAAAAATTGATGAACCTGGTCAACATTTTTAGAAAATTTTCAATATTCCCCAATTTGTCCCAAATTTACACACATTGATGGCATTTCTGTCTGGATGCTGCACCTGAAATTTTAGCTCTCTATCTCCTTCCTTGTCACTGATATGGGCTTTTAAAGTTTTCTCCAGTTACAAAAATCGATGACACGGGGGTCAACTTTTTTCCAAAATTTTCAATATTCCCCAATTTGCCCCAAATTTACACACATTGATGGCATTTCTGCCTGGATGCTGCGTCTGAAATTGTAGCTCTCTATCTCCTTCCTTGTCACAGACATGGGCTTTTCAAGTTTTCTCCAGTTTCAAAAATTGATGACCCGCGGGTCAACATTTTTAGAAAATTTTCAATATTCCCCAATTTGCCCCAAATTTACACAAATTGATGGCATCTCTGCCTGGATGCTGCGTCTGAAATTTTAGCTCTCTATCTCCTTCCTTGTCACAGATATGGGCTTTTCAAGTTTTCTCCAGTTTCAAAAATTAATGACCCGCGGGTCAACATTTTTAGAAAATTTTCAATATTCCCCAATTTGCCCCAAATTTACACACATTGATGGCATTTCTGCCTGGATGCTGCGTCTGAAATTGTAGCTCTCTATCTCCTTCCTTGTCACAGACATGGGCTTTTCAAGTTTTCTCTAGTTACAAGAATGGATGACCCGCGGGTCAACATTTTTAGAAAATTTTCAATATTCCCCAATTTGTCTCAAATTTACACAAATTGATGGCATTTCTGCCTGGATGCTGCGCCTGAAATTTCAGCTCTCTATCTCCTTCCTTGTCACAGATATGGGCTTTTCAAGTTTTCTCCAGTTTCAAAAATCGATGAACCGGGGGTCAACTTTTTTCCAAAATTTTCAATATTCCCCAATTTGCCCCA
Organism: Genypterus blacodes; assembly: GCF_046128005.1. NCBI lineage: Eukaryota > Metazoa > Chordata > Actinopteri > Ophidiiformes > Ophidiidae > Genypterus > Genypterus blacodes. Next base: position 7,681,821 of record NW_027466842.1, read on the forward strand.
AATTTACACACATTGATGGCATTTCTGCCTGGATGCTGCGTCTGAAATTGTAGCTCTCTATCTCCTTCCTTGTCACAGATATGGGCTTTTCAAGTTTTCTCCAGTTTCAAAAATTGATGACCCGGGTCAACATTTTTAGAAAATTTTCAATATTCCCCAATTTGTCCCAAAGTTACACAAATTGATGGCATTTCTGTCTGGATGCTGCGTCTGAAATTGTAGCTCTCTATCTCCATCCTTGTCACAGACATGGGCTTTTCAAGTTTTCTCTAGTTACAAGAATCGATGACCCGGGGGTCAACTTTTTTAGAAAATGTTCAATATTCCCCAATTTGCCCCAAATTTACACACATTGATGGCATTTCTGTCTGGATGCTGCGTCTGAAATCTTAGCTCTCTATCTCCTTCCTTGTCACTGATATGGGCTTTTAAAGTTTTCTCCAGTTTCAAAAATCGATGACCCGGGGGTCAACTTTTTTCCAAAATTTTCAATATTCCCCAATTTGCCCCAAATTTACACACATTGATGGCATTTCTGCCTGGATGCTGCGTCTGAAATTGTAGCTCTCTATCTCCTTCCTTGTCACAGATATGGGCTTTTCAAGTTTTCTCCAGTTTCAAAAATTGATGACCCGGGTCAACATTTTTAGAAAATTTTCAATATTCCCCAATTTGTCCCAAATTTACACAAATTGATGGCATTTCTGTCTGGATGCTGCGTCTGAAATTGTAGCTCTCTATCTCCATCCTTGTCACATACATGGGCTTTTCAAGTTTTCTCTAGTTACAAGAATCGATGACCCGGGGGTCAACTTTTTTAGAAAATGTTCAATATTCCCCAATTTGCCCCAAATTTACACACATTGATGGCATTTCTGTCTGGATGCTGCGTCTGAAATCTTAGCTCTCTATCTCCTTCCTTGTCGCTGATATGGGCTTTTAAAGTTTTCTCCAGTTTCAAAAATCGATGACCCGGGGGTCAACTTTTTTCCAAAATTTTCAATATTCCCCAATTTGCCCCAAATTTACACACATTGATGGCATTTCTGCCTGGATGCTGCGTCTGAAATTGTAGCTCTCTATCTCCTTCCTTGTCACAGATATGGGCTTTTCAAGTTTTCTCCAGTTTCAAAAATTTATAACCCAGGTCAACATTTTTAGAAAATTTTCAATATTCCCCAATTTGTCCTAAATTTACACAAATTGATGGCATTTCTGCCTGGATGCGGTGCCTGAAATTTAAGCTCTCTATCTCCTTCCTTGTCACAGATATGGGCTTTTCAAGTTTTCTCCAGTTTCAAAAATTGATGACCCGGGTCAACATTTTTAGAAAATTTTCAATATTCCCCAATTTGTCCCAAATTTACACACATTGATGGCATTTCTGCTTGGATGCTGTGTCTGAAATTGTAGCTCTCTATCTCCTTCCTTGTCACAGATATGGGCTTTTCAAGTTTTCTCTAGTTTCAAGAATCGATGACCCGCGGGTCAACATTTTTAGAAAATTTTCAATATTCCCCAATTCGTCCCAAATTTACACACATTGATGGCATTTCTGTCTGGATGCTGCGTCTGAAATTTTAGCTCTCTATCTCCTTCCTTGTCACAGATATGGGCTTTTCAAGTTTTTTCCAGTTTCAGAAATCGATGACCCGCGGGTCAACATTTTTAGAAAATTTTCAATATTCCCCAATTTGCCCCAAATTTACACACATTGATGGCATTTCTGCCTGGATGCTGCGTCTGAAATTGTAGCTCTCTATCTCCTTCCTTGTCACAGACATGGGCTTTTCAAGTTTTCTCTAGTTTCAGAAATCGATGACCCGCGGGTCAACATTTTTAGAAAATTTTCAATATTCCCCAATTTGTCCCAAATTTACACAAATTGATGGCATTTCTGCCTGGATGCTGCGCCTGAAATTTTAGCTCTCTATCTCCTTCCTTGTCACAGATATGGGCTTTTCAAGTTTTCTCCAGTTTCAAAAATTGATGACCCGGGTCAACTTTTTTCCAAAATTTTCAATATTCCCCAATTTGCCCCAAATTTACACACATTGATGGCATTTCTGCCTGGATGCTGCGCCTGAAATTTTAGCTCTCTATCTCCTTCCCTGTCACAGATATGGGCTTTTCAAGTTTTCTCCAGTTTCAAAAATTGATGACCCGGGTCAACATTTTTAGAAAATTTTCAATATTCCCCAATTTGTCCCAAATTTACACAAATTGATGGCATTTCTGTCTGGATGCTGCGTCTGAAATTGTAGCTCTCTATCTCCATCCTTGTCACAGACATGGGCTTTTCAAGTTTTCTCTAGTTACAAGAATCGATGACCCGGGGGTCAACTTTTTTAGAAAATGTTCAATATTCCCCAATTTGCCCCAAATTTACACACATTGATGGCATTTCTGTCTGGATGCTGCGTCTGAAATCTTAGCTCTCTATCTCCTTCCTTGTCACTGATATGGGCTTTTCAAGTTTTCTCCAGTTTCAAAAATCGATGACCCGGGGGTCAACTTTTTTCCAAAATTTTCAATATTCCCCAATTTGCCCCAAATTTACACACATTGATGGCATTTCTGCCTGGATGCTGCGTCTGAAATTGTAGCTCTCTATCTCCTTCCTTGTCACAGATATGGGCTTTTCAAGTTTTCTCCAGTTTCAAAAATTTATAACCCAGGTCAACATTTTTAGAAAATTTTCAATATTCCCCAATTTGTCCCAAATTTACACACATTGATGGCATTTCTGTCTGGATGCTGCGTCTGAAATTGTAGCTCTCTATCTCCATCCTTGTCACAGACATGGGCTTTTCAAGTTTTCTCTAGTTACAAGAATCGATGACCCGCGGGTCAACATTTTTAGAAAATTTTCAATATTCCCCAATTTGTCCTAAATTTACACAAATTGATGGCATTTCTGCCTGGATGCTGCGCCTGAAATTTAAGCTCTCTATCTCCTTCCTTGTCACAGATATGGGCTTTTCAAGTTTTCTCCAGTTTCAAAAATTGATGACTCGGGTCAACATTTTTAGAAAATTTTCAATATTCCCCAATTTGTCCCAAATTTACACACATTGATGGCATTTCTGCTTGGATGCTGTGTCTGAAATTGTAGCTCTCTATCTCCTTCCTTGTCACAGATATTGGCTTTTAAAGTTTTCTCCAGTTTCAAAAATTGATGACCCGGGTCAACATTTTTAGAAAATTTTCAATATTCCCCAATTTGCCCCAAATTTACACACATTGATGGCATTTCTGCCTGGATGCTGCGTCTGAAATTTTAGCTCTCTATCTCCTTCCTTGTCACAGATATGGGCTTTTCAAGTTTTCTCCAGTTTCAAAAATTAATGACCCGGGTCAACATTTTTAGAAAATTTTCAATATTCCCCAATTTGCCCCAAAGTTACAAACATTGATGGCATTTCTGCCTGGATGCTGCGCCTGAAATTTCAGCTCTCTATCTCCTTCCTTGTCACAGATATGGGCTTTTCAAGTTTTCTCCAGTTTCAAAAATTGATGACCCGGGTCAACATTTTTAGAAAATTTTCAATAATCCCCAATTTGCCCCAAATTTACACACATTGATGGCATTTCTGCCTGGATGCTGCGCCTGAAATTTCAGCTCTCTAACTCCTTCCTTGTCACAGTTATGGGCATTTCAAGTTTTCTCCAGTTTCAAAAATTGATTACCCGGGTCAACATTTTTAGAAAATTTTCAATATTCCCCAATCTGCCCCAAATTTACACACATTGATGGCATTTGTGCCTGGATGCTGCGTCTGAAATTTTAGCTCTCTATCTCCTTCCTTGTCACAGACATGGGCTTTTCAAGTTTTCTCTAGTTACAAGAATCGATGACCCGCGGGTCAACATTTTTAGAAAATTTTCAATATTCCCCAATTTGTCCCAAATTTACACAAATTGATGGGATTTCTGTCTGGATGCTGCGTCTGAAATTTTAGCTCTCTATCTCCTTCCTTGTCACAGATATGGGCTTTTCAAGTTTTCTCTAGTTTCAAGAATCGATGACCCGCGGGTCAACATTTTTAGAAAATTTTCAATAATCCCCAATTTGCCCCAAATTTACACACATTGATGGCATTTCTGCCTGGATGCTGCGCCTGAAATTTCAGCTCTCTATCTCCTTCCTTGTCACAGATATGGGCTTTTCAAGTTTTCTCCAGTTTCAAAAATTGATTACCCGGGTCAACATTTTTAGAAAATTTTCAATATTCCCCAATCTGCCCCAAATTTACACACATTGATGGCATTTGTGCCTGGATGCTGCGTCTGAAATTGTAGCTCTCTATCTCCTTCCTTGTCACAGACATGGGCTTTTCAAGTTTTCTCTAGTTACAAGAATCGATGACCCGCGGGGTCAACATTTTTAGAAAATTTTCAATATTCCCCAATTTGTCCCAAATTTACACAAATTGATGGGATTTCTGTCTGGATGCTGCGTCTGAAATTTTAGCTCTCTATCTCCTTCCTTGTCACAGATATGGGCTTTTCAAGTTTTCTCTAGTTTCAAGAATCGATGACCCGCGGGTCAACATTTTTAGAAAATTTTCAATATTCCCCAATTTGTCCCAAATTTACACAAATTGATGGCATTTCTGTCTGGATGCTGCGTCTGAAATTTTAGCTCTCTATCTCCTTCCTTGTCACAGATATGGGCTTTTCAAGTTTTTTCCAGTTTCAGAAATCGATGACCCGCGGGTCAACATTTTTAGAAAATTTTCAATATTCCCCAATTTGCCCCAAATTTACACACATTGATGGCATTTCTGCCTGGATGCTGCGTCTAAAATTGTAACTCTCTATCTCCTTCCTTGTCACAGATATGGGCTTTTCAAGTTTTCTCCAGTTTCAAAAATTGATGACCCGGGTCAACATTTTTAGAAAATTTTCAATATTCCCCAATTTGCCCCAAAGTTACAAACATTGATGGCATTTCTGCCTGGATGCTGTGCCTGAAATTTCAGCTCTCTATCTCCTTCCTTGTCACAGATATGGGCTTTTCAAGTTTTCTCCAGTTTCAAAAATTGATGACCCGGGTCAACATTTTTAGAAAATTTTCAATATTCCCCAATTTGCCCCAAGTTTACACACATTGATGGCATTTCTGCCTGGATGCTGCGCACTTTCATCATCATCATCATCATCATCATCATCATCGTCACACAGTGGCTCGTGTACTTCACTCCTCATGTGCATTCAATCATCTCATATTATGCCCATGTGCAATACTCATTTTCTGAATGTATGCTTTCTTATAAGATAAGATAAGATACAACTTTATTCTCCCGAGGGACATTGGGTGTTGACACAGGGAGTGAAACATGAGGGAGGAGGACCAGGTGAGGCCTGCTGCTCAGAGGGCCAAAATGCTTACTGCACCGGGTATTCCAAGGCGGTCTCCCATCCAAGTACTAACCTGGCCCGACGCTGCTTAGCTTCCGAGATCAGACGAGATCGGGCGTGTTCAGAGTGGTATGGCCTTAAACGGGAAAGCAGCCACTCAGAGGCTCTTTATAGGTGAGACAGACCCAGCTCAAGTCACCGTGTACACATGACTACACTCAAGTTCATATATATCACAATTTACATGATGCCTTCATCAGAAACACACATTTCTGGATAATGAAGTCTTACCTAAAGAAACTGGTAATCATCACATAGAACATACAGAGGGACCACTTACATCTCTGACGCTCACTTTCATCCTCATCATCATCATTGTCACACAGTGGCTCGTGTACTTCACTCCTCATGTGCATTCAATCTTCTCATATTATGCCCATGTGCAATACTCATTTTCTGAATGTATGCTTTCATATAAGATAAGATAAGATACAACTTTATTCTCCCGAGGGAACTTGCGTGTTCACAGAGGGAGTTAAACATGAGGGAGGAGGACCAGGTGAGGCCTGCTGCTCAGAGGGCCAAAATGCTTACGGCACCGGGTATTCCTAGGCGGTCTCCCATCCAAGTACCAACCTGGCCCGACGCTGCTTAGCTTCCGAGATCAGACGAGATCAGGCGTGTTCAGAGTGGTATGGCCGTAAACGAGGAGAGCAGCCACACAGAGGCTCTTTATAGGTGAGACAGACCCAGTTCAAGTCACCGTGTACGCATGACTACACTCAAGTTCATGTATATCACAGTTTACATGATGCCTTCATCAGAAGAACACTAACATTTCAGATAAGATAAGATACAACTTTATTCTCCCTAGGGAAATTGCGTGTTGACAGAGGGAGTGAAACATGAGGGAGGAAGACCAGGTGAGGCCTGCTGCTCAGAGGGCAAAAATGCTTACGGCACCGGGTATTCCCAGGAGGTCTCCCATCCAAGCACTAACCTGGCCCGACGCTGCTTAGCTTCCGAGATCAGACGAGATCGGGCGTGTTCAGAGTGGTATGGCCGTAAACGAGGACAGCAGCCACACAGAGGCTCTTCATAGGTGAGACAGACCCAGTTCAAGTCACCGTGTACACATGACTACACTCAAGTTCATGTATATCACAATTTACATGATGCCTTCATCAGAAACACACATTTCTGGATAATGAAGTCTTACCTAATGAAACTGATAATCATCACATAGAACATGAAGAGGGACCACTAACATCTCTGACGCTCACTTTCATCATCATCATCATCATCATCATCATCATCATCATCATCGTCACACAGTGGCTCGTGTACTTCACTTCTCATGTGCATTCAATCTTCTCATATTATGCCCATGTGCAATACTCATTTTCTGAATGTATGCTTTCATATAAGATAAGATAAGATACAACTTTATTCTCCCGAGGGAACTTGCATGTTCACAGAGTGAGTGAAACATGAGGGAGGAGGACCAGGTGAGGCCTGCTGCTCACAGGGCCAAAATGCTTACGGCACCGGTTATTCCTAGGCGGTCTCCCATCCAAGTACTAACCTGGCCCGACGCTGCTTAGCTTCTGAGATCAGACGAGATCGGGCGTGTTTTTTTTTTTTCTCTTTTATTATCAAAAAATAAATATTTTTACAAATACATTTTACACAAGTAAATACAAGTCATTTCAAATCAAATCAAATTATTTCCAACAATCCATAACACCATTCATCACATCTTTTTTTTTTCTTTTTTTTTTTTTTTCCTTCACCCATCACCCCTCACCCTTGACCTATTGACATTTGCACCCCACCCTGATTTCCACACACAAATAGACAGTTATCTTCCAGCACCTTTTGTTTGAAATTCTTGTCCCCACCATCCCACAGCAGACTCACATTCCTTTTCATAAAGTTACAGAAAAATCTCCACATGTTCACTTTTTTGTCCTCGAAATGTGAATAGTTTCTCCGAAGTCTGATGACATGTTTGGCATAACTCAGAATGTAATTGATAAGCCATTTGTTCACCCCTGCTTTCCTTTCCTTATACCCAAATAGAAAAAACCTCTCCCATTTTTCCTTTTCCGTTATTGTGACTCTACATTTTTGAAAGCATTGGTCCAGTTTCTCAAAAAACACTTTTAACTCCTTACATTCAAAAATAAAGTGCCTAAATGTCTCCACTTCCACCTCACATATATCACAAACCTTGCTGTTGAGTCTATTTATCTGGTTTAGCACCAAATTGACAAATATTCTATTGTGTCTGAGCCTGAAATTTGTATCAAAGCACTCTGATGAAATGAACTTCACATTTAGATCTGACCAAATGTGCTCCCTCTTAAGCCCATGGAACTGCCTTAGCCATACTTCCTCAGCTGCCGCTTTCTTCTTTTCCTTTCCCAAAAACACTCTATATAGTATCTTGGAGTTAACTGATCGTATGTCATGCTCTTTCCCTCCTTGGATGAGGGAGAAACTGACCAACTCCAGAGCCTTCTCTGCCCTCCTCCCCTTCACCAGCGCCACCCAGCTACGAGGTAACCCCTCTAAAATTCTCTGGCATAGTCTTTTGATCTCTATTGGTCTCACTTTCCTTAATCTTCCCCTGACCTCCTGGATTACTTCCTCCTGCAGAAATCCACCACCTCTTTGGATAAAGTGCTTCACCTGATTTAAACCTAGTTCCTCCAAGTACCTCCCTGAAAATACCTTCCCCTGACACCTTATTGCCGGATTTCTGAAAACTGGTTGGTGTAACACCTGCTCCGCAGTCTCACATCTAAACTTTAAATCCCCCAGTAAAATATTCCACGCTTCAAGTATTTCCCCTGTAAATGCATTAACCTGTGCTCCTTCCCTTTGCTCCGTTTCCCTACATAGATTAAACACTCCTCTATTATCCCACCCCTGTAGGCAAGAGTCGAGGCACTTCTGCCACGCGTAAATCTTTGCGTTTCCCCTAAATTTCCCTAACAGTCGAATCCGTGCACTAAGCTTTTTACTTTTCAGGTCCACCAATTTCAAACCGCCCTCCTTCTGCCCATTGATGAGCACCTTCCTGGCTATCAAATGCTGTTTTTTATTCCAGGTGAAAGCACTCATCATGTCATTCAGCTTTCCTATTACCCTGTCCGGCATTTCACAGACTCTTAGCGCATACTGACACTTGGACAGGAGGAGGGCGTTAGTTACTATCACTTTACCCCTTAGATTCAATTTCCTCCCGGACCAGAAATCCAATCGCATTTTGATTTTTCCCTCTATTTCACCCCACGTTTGTTTTGTTGCTGCATCTCGATTCTTACCTACGTATACACCCAAAACCTTCACCATTTCATTTCTCTTTACAAAATTCCATTTATTTACACAATCGAAACCATCACCAAAGCCAATTAGCTCGGTTTTTTCCCCATTGATTTTGGCCCCAGATGCCCTCTCATAGCACTCTACATGCTGCAGCACCCTGTCTACACTCCTCTCATCCCTAACCGTAATACTTATGTCATCTGCGTACTGGTAGATTTTCGTGTCCGTTTTATCTTCCATTTCAATCCCCAAAATCCCTGGGTCCCTCCTAATGAGGGCAGACAAGGGTTCTGCCGCTATGGAGTATAACATAGCTGAAAGCGGGCATCCTTGCCTGATTGACCTCTCCAGAGCGAAGCTCTCAGTTAACCTCCCGTTTATTTTCACCCTACTGATGGCATTCCTATATATTAACCTAATCCATTTAGTGAAACCTTCCCCGAAACCCATCTTTTCCAGTGTTTTAAACAAAAAATCATGATCACCCTATCAAACGCCTTCTCTAAATCAACCCCTATGTACAGCCCTCCCTTCTGATTCATTTTGTCAAAGATGTCCTGGATCGATAAGATGATGTCACTAATGACTCTCCCTACCACACCATAACACTGACAGGGATTCACCACTGTGCCTATCACCTCCTTCAATCTGTTTGCCAGGATTTTAGCCAGTATTTTATAATCTGTATTTAGCAGACTAATTGGCCTATAATTCCCCAAATCACCTTTGTCACCCTTATTCTTATACACCACTCGGATTAGCCCCGTGAAGAAGTCCCCAGATGCTTTCCCCTCCCGCTCCATGCATTGAAAGATTCTCAGGAGAATTGGCTTCATCACCTGTTTAAAGGTGATGTAAAATTCCCCCGATAACCCATCCAGCCCTGGACTTTTGTTCTTATTCAAACCATTTATTGCTCTTTCCAATTCTTCCTCTGTTATGTTTTTATCACAGTCTGCTCTGTCATCTTCCCCTAATTTTTTTTCTATCCCTTCAAAAACACTGTGGTCTGTAGAGTTTACCTCCATCTTTGAAAAAAGTGTTTTAAAATGTTTATGAGCCACCTCCAGCATTTCCTCTGTCTTCTCCATTGTCTTACCCTCTTCATTTTTCAGGTTTTGCAGATGAGCTTTCTTTTGCTGTCTTTTTTCAAGCCCTAAAAAGAAACTTGTATTCTTTTCCCCTTCTAAAATATCCTTCATCCTCGATCTGATAGCTGCCCCTCTGCTCCGTTTCTTCTCAAGCTCATCTAATTGTTTTCTCAGCATGAGATATTTTAGATTGTTGAAGTTTTCCTCTGCAATCGACCTTTCCAGCTCTTTATTAATCTGGTCTCTTAAACTATACTCAGTTCTTCTTTCCTTCTCCATTTTATTTTTACAATAGTTTATTGTCACTTTTTTGATGTGCAATTTCACCTCCTCCCACCACTCCCCCATATTTATACAACCCTCACCCTGCAGTTCTCTTTTTCTTTCTTTCAGTAGATTTTCAACTTTCTCCCTATATTTTCCATCCAGCAAAACACTGTTATTTAAACACCATAACCCTCCACCTTTGTGCTCTTTCTCCCCCAGCTCCACCCATAACCTTGCGTGATCGCTAAACCCTGTGAACTCATACCAGCATTTTGAAATTTTTTTTTCCAGCCCAGATGCTAATAGACATAAGTCAATCCTGGACTGTTTAAGTTTCCCCAGAACCGTCTGTCGTCTGGAAAAGCCCCTTTCTCCCATATTGCGCACCCTCCACAGATCTACCAGGTTGAAATAGTCAAAAAGCTCATTTAGCGATTTCCTACTTATATCACTTTTGTATGTATTGTTGCTTGATATATCCAATCTCGTAAGTGCACAGTTAAAATCCCCCACTACACAAATGTTCCCTCCCAAATGCGGTTTTAGTTGATCAAAGAAAATTCCACGCTTGTTGTCCTCATTCGGTGCATAAATATTCAAAAGTTTGTAAAGCACATTCCTGTAAATAAATTCAATACCGATCACCCTTCCCTCATCATCCTTCACTATTTCCTTAACATTTTTGATCTTATCTCCTTTAGCAAAAATAGCGACTCCGGCTCGTCCATTTACACCGTTGTTTGCCCACACTTTTCCAGCCCATGTATCCCTCAGATAGCTTCTCCACTCCCTTGTCCACTTAGTCTCTTGTACACAGAGGATGTCAAAAGTATCCACCCTTAAAACATCTCGCATCTTGTTAATACATCTTAAGCCGTTTGTGTTTTGCGATAGTATTTTTAACATTGTAAATACATAGAGATAAATCAGGCCCATCATCTTTATGCTACAGTTCACGTCTTACTTTTTCCTCTTTTTGATCCCCTTGTCTTCAGCATCCATTGCAGTCTTCTCTTCCCCAGCTCCTGGCTGTTTCCGAGGTCCATATCAGACTCCGAGTTCCCCGACTCTTGAGACCCCGTCAAGCATATCTCTGAGTCTGATTCTGGGGGCCGCTGAAGTTGAACAATTTTCACCTTCCTCTCCTTTCTCTCCGATGTATTCACACTCTGCCCCTCTGCTGCGTCTCCATGTCCTTGCACCTCAGCTGTCGATCCTCTCACCTCCATTCCTTGCTCTCCGTCCGACTCCAGTATGTCTCTTCCTTTCTCCGCTTGCCCCTCCGCACGATCCTTCTCGGTCTCCTCCCTCTCAGAGATATTCTCTCTCGATTCTTCCTGCTCCTCACGTTGCTTTCCTCCCGTCCCTGGAGCATGATCAACGTCCTCACAAACACATCTGCTGCTCTCCTTTTTGCAGCTCTGGCATTTGTTCCCTCTGCCCATGCACTCCCTTGCATAGTGCCCCTGCTCTCCACATTTTCTACAAAGGAAATCTGGACAGTCCCTCAGGATATGACCAGTCTGTATGCACTGTCTGCACACTTTCACCTGTTTGTCGTGCAAAACTCTGAAGAACTCTGCTCCAAAAGCCGTCTCAAACTTGGTCGAATATGGAAGTGATTGGACCGTCTCCGTGAATTTAACTTTCACGTATCTTGTTCCGTCAGCAATTCTAGTTCCCGGCCACATTCTCCTGATGATCGGGGATACTGCACTCACTCCCCAGCTGTTCAGCTTGCCCAGAATGACGCTGTCCGTGATATACGCCGGCAGCCCCAGAAACGAGACCACCAGCTCATCATTACATAACTCCTTGGACATGATCGCGGTCTGTCCAATTTTTATGCCGTCCAATAGTCTTTCTTTCCCCTTCGGGTGATTCATTGTGATCTCATATTTATTTCTGCCCGTGTACCGGCAGGCGATGATTTTCCCACAAGTGTCTTGTATTGCCTGGATCAGCTCCATTGCGGTCACTTTATCTTCTCCAATCAGCTCCAGGGCGAGCGTTAAATTTTGCTGAAACTCTTCAGCTTTATCCTTAATAATCCGTATCTCTTCCTCTCTGATGATTTCTCTCTCCTGCCCTCTTCCTCCTTCCGCATTTTCGGCTACGTCAGGAGCTGTCACCGCACGTGTGTCCTCCATTTCTCCCGTCATATTCTGACCGTCCACGGTCCTGTACGCCCGATCGTCTTTCACCATCGGCTCGTTTGCCTCGGCCGTCCGGTCCGAGCCCGGTGCAGCGACTCTGGCTCCCTTTCCTCTGGTTCTCACCATACTTGGAGCACAGTATAAACTATTTTCCATCAGGAAAACACAAACCAAACAAACAAATAACTTAAAGTGTCCCCCAGACAGTCAAAACTGCTGGGGGTGGCTCCAAAAACCGAGCTATCAAAGAAACGAAAAATCTGGGCTTAAAGAAACGCCACAGTTCAAACTCAAAATCAAAATTGCCGCACAGGATCAGTCAAAATACACGCACGCCTGGAGCTCACACACACCTCCTCTTACTTCCGTGTTCAGAGTGGTATGGCCGTAAACGAGGAGAGCAGCCACACAGAGGCTCTTTATAGGTGAGACAGACCCAGTTCAAGTCACCGTGTACACATGACTACACTCAAGTTCATGTATATCACAATTTACATGATGCCTTCATCAGAAACACACATTTCTGGATAATGAAGTCTTACCTAATGAAACTGATAATCATCACATAGAACATACAGAGGGACCACTTACATCTCTGACGCTCACTTTCATCATCATCATCATCATCATCATCATCATCATCATCCGCACACAGTTGCTCGTGTACTTCACTCCTCATGTGCATTCAATCATCTCATATTATGGCCATGTGCAATACTCATTTTCTGAATGTATGCTTTCATATAAGATAAGATAAGATAGAAATTTATTCTCCCGAGGGACATTGCGTGTTGACAGAGGGAGTGAAACATGAGGGAGGAGGACCAGGTGAGGCCTGCTGCTCAGAGGGCCAAAATGCTTACGGCATCAGGTATTCCCAGGCGGTCTCCCATCCAAGTACTAACCTGGCCCGACACTGCTTAGCTTCAGAGATCAGACGAGATCGGGCGTGTTCAGAGTGGTATGGCCGTAAACAAGGAGAGCAGCCAAACAGAGGCTTTTTATAGGTGAGACAGACCCAGTTCAAGTCACCGTGTACACATGACTACACTCAAGTTCATGTATATCACAATTTACATGATGCCTTCATCAGAAACACACATTTCTGGATAATGAAGTCTTACCTAATGAAACTGATAATCATCACATAGAACATACAGAGGGACCACTTACATCTCTGACGCTCACTTTCATCATCATCATCATCATCATCATCATCATCATCATCGTCACACAGTGGCTCGTGTACTTCACTTCTCATGTGCATTCAATCTTCTCATATTATGACCATGTGCAATACTCATTTTCTGAATGTTTTCTTTCATATAAGATGAGATAGGATACAACTTTATTCTCCTGAGGGAAATTGCGTGTTCACAGAGGGAGTGAAACATGAGGGAGGAGGACCAGGTGAGGCCTGCTGCTCAGAGGGCCAAAATGCTTACTGCACCGGGTATTCCCAGGCGGTCTCCCATCCAAGTACCAACCTGGCCCGACGCTGCTTAGCTTCCGAGATCAGACAAGATCGGGCGTGTTCAGAGTGGTATGGCCGTAAACGAAGAGAGCAGCCACACAGAGGCTCTTTATAGGTGAGACAGACCCAGTTCAAGTCACCGTGTACACATGACTACACTCATGTTCATGTATATCACAATTTACATGAGGCCTTCATCAGAAACACACATTTCTGGATAATGAAGTCTTACCTAATGAAACTGATAATCATCACATAGAAGATAAAGAGGGACAACTAACATCTCTGACGCTCACTTTAATCATCATCATCATCATAATCATCATCGTCACACAGTGGCTCGTGTACTTCACTTCTCATGTGTATTCAATCTTCTCATATTATGCCCATGTGCAATACTCATTTTCTGAATGTATGCTTTCCGATTCCGATATGAAGGAGAGCTGACGCTGCTGGCGGGCCGACCAAGGCTCGGCCACCTTGGACATGCAGAACGTGAGCGGCTTACGGTCCACGAATGCCGTAAACTCTCGACCTTCAAGCAGGAACCTGAAATGGCGGACTGCCAACCAGAGGCCGAGGAGCTCTCTGTCAAACGCACTGTACTTGCGCTCCCTGGGGGTCAACTGGCGGCTGAAAAAGACGAGTGGCTGCCAGGCGCCGTCGACCCATTGCTCGTGCACCTCTCCCACAGCATAATCAGACGCGTCCGTGGTGATAGCGATGGGGGCCTTGTGCGACGGGTGGGCCAGCATGGTGGCTTGGCTCAGGGAGGCTTTGGTGGCATCGAACGCGGCATCCCTCTCAGCCGTCCAGTCGACGGCCTGACCGGGGGACTTGCCCTTAAGAGCCTCTTATAGCGGGGGCATAGTGTGGGCGGCCCGGCGGATGAACCGGTGATAAAAGGTTACCATCCCCAGAAACTCCCGGAGTGCACGAGCTGTGTGCGGTCTTGGAAAGGCGGACACGGCCTCCACCTTTGCAGGGAGGGGGGCAGCCCCCTCTTTGCTCACCAGATGTCCGAGGAATTGGATGGAGGGCAACCCGAACACGCACTTCGCAGGGTTGATAATCAAGCCGTGCTGGTCGAGCCTTTTGAAGAGATCCCGGAGGTGTACTTGGTGCTCTCCCTCCGAGGATCTTGCAACGAGAATATCGTCTAGGTAAACGAAAATGAACGGCATGTCTCTTAGCGCCGAATCCATCAACCACTGGAAAGACTGTGCAGCGTTCTTAAGTCCAAACGGCATCCGCAGGAACTCAAACAGTCCGAACGGCGTGACCACCGCCGTTTTGGGGATGTCTGCAGGGACGACAACCACCATCTGGTTTAGGGACGATGTGGAGGGGTGAGGCCCATGGGCTGTCAGAGCGGTGGATAATGCCCAGGCACTCCATGTTGGCAAACTCTGACCTGGCGACTGCCAGCCTGACAGGATTGAGCCGCCGGGCCCTAGCGTAGACCGGGGGGCCCTTAGTGTCAATGTGGTGTTCAACCCCGTGCTTGATGGTAGTGGCGGAAAAGGTGGGCTTCGTCAGGCTGGGAAACTCACCAAGTAGGCGTTGATATCTGTCCCCCTCAGCAAGAGAGCTGGAGAGTCCGCCGTATGTTGCCTCATCGCGGACACAAGCAAGCGAGGAGAATGTCAATGCGTCTACCAAGCGGCTGTTCTTGACGTCCACTAGTAGTCCGTGAGCGCACAGGAAATCCGCACCGAGGATGGGGAAGGAAATGTCGGCCATAACAAAATCCCACGTAAACTGCCGGCCCTCGAGACACAGGTTCACAGTCTTTGTGCCATAGGTGCGGATAGGGGTGTCGTTAGCAGACGTCAATGGGGGGCCGTAGCCTCCGCTGGCGGTGTCACTCCTCGTGGCCGGCAAAACGCTCCTGTTAGCTCCGGTGTCGCAGAGGAAGTTACGCCTGGAGAGGGTGTCCTTAATGAATAGTAGTCTGCTTGTTGCACCCACGCTCACGGCTACAACTGAACGTGGGCCCTGTCGTTTCCCGCCGGTCCATAGTTGCAAGGGGGCCGGCATCTCTTAGCTTTAGCGCCGAAACGCGCATGGAAGTAGCACATGCCTGAATTTGTGCGGCCGTCAGCAGTCACAGGGTCTCCTGTAGTTAGCATTCCTCTGCTGGGGGGCATGTAGCTGCGCGTCGGGGCTAGCACCTCAGGGGCGAAACGCTGGGTAGCCAGGAAAAAGCGATCAGCCTCCTCGGCGAAAGCTCGTGGCTCCGTGATAGTTGTATTAGTTAAGGCTGTTTGCACGTGTGGCGGCATGTGCCGAAGGAACAGTTCCATGAACAGGAAATTTGGCTCTTCTTTACCTAGCAGGTTCAGCATCATCTCCATGTGCTCTGAGGGCTTACTGTCTCCGAGGCCGTGAATAGCGAACAGGCGTCGGGCTCGTTCCGGCCGTGACAGCTCGAAGGATTTGAGCAGGAGAGTCTTGAATGCTGCATATTTCTCCAGGGCAGGAAGAGAAGTAATAAACCCCACTGTCCGGGCCGCTGTAGAGCTCCCCAGTGCGGAGACGACGTGGAAATAGCGTGTGTCGTCATCCGTTATCCCGCGGAGGGCGAATTGAGCTTCCGTCTGTGCGAACCATGCCGCCGCGGAAGTCTCCCAAAACTCCGGCAATTTGAGAAAAACGGCCATGTTCAGTCCAGTCTCGGAAACTTCGTCGAGACTCGCGTCAGGGTCACCAGTGTAGTGCCGAAGGACGGGAGTCGGAGGCGGCGTATTGAGTTTTAACGTCCACTTTATAGACATGCGGATTCACTCCTCTCGTACAATCAATACAGCAGAACAACAACACCTACGGACCGGAAGTCCTCGCCCTTTTAACCACCGTGGGGAACACACCTACCCACACCATAGTCCGAGGGGGAATTATGTATAATCACCACAATATCACAATTTACATGATGCCTTCATCAGAAACACACATATCTGGATAATGAAGTCTTACCTAATGAAACTGATAATCATCACATAGAACATACAGAGGGACCACTTACATCTCTGACGCTCACTTTCATCATCATCATCGTCACACAGTGGCTCGTGTACTTCACTTCTCATGTGCATTCAATCTTCTCATATTATGCCCATGTGCAATACTCATTTTCTGAATGTATGCTTTCATATAAGATAAGATAAGATACAACTTTATTCTCCCGAGGGAAATTGCGTGTTGACAGAGGGAGTGAAACATGAGGGAGGAAGACCAGGTGAGGCCTGCTGCTCAGAGGGCCAAAATGCTTACGGCACCGGGTATTCCCAGGCGGTCTCCCATCCAAGTACTAACCTGGCCCGACGCTGCTTAGCTTCTGAGATCAGACGAGATCGGGCGTGTTCAGAGTGGTATGGCCGTAAACGAGGAGAGCAGCCACACAGAGGCTCTTCATAGGTGAGACAGACCCAGTTCAAGTCACCGTGTACACATGACTACACTCAAGATCATGTATATCACAATTTACATGATGCCTTCATCAGAAACACACATTTCTGGATAATGAAGTCTTACCTAATGAAACTGATAATCATCATATAGAACATAAAGAGGGACCACTAACATCTCTGACGCTCACTTTCATCATCATCATCATCGTCATCATCATCATCGTCACACAGTGGCTCGTGTACTTCACTTCTGATGTGCATTCAATCTTCTCATATTATGACCATGTGCAATGCTCATTTTCTGAATGTATGCTTTCATATAAGATAAGATAAGATACAACTTTATTCACCCGAGGGAAATTGCGTGTTTACAGAGGGAGTGAAACATGAGGGAGGAGGACCAGGTGAGGCCTGCTGCTCAGAGGGCCAAAATGCTAACGGCACCGGGTATTCCCAGGCGGTCTCCGATCCAAGTACAAACATGGCCCAACGCTGCTTAGCTTCTGAGATCAGACGAGATTGGGCGTGTTCAGAGTGGTATGGCCGTAAAACAGGAGAGCAGCCACACAGAGGCTCTTTATAGGTGAGACAGACCAAGTTCAAGTGACCGTGTACACATGACTACACTCAAGTTCATGTATATCACAATTTACATGATGCCTTCATCAGAAGAACACTAACATTTCAGATAAGATAAGATACAACTTTATTCTCCCGAGGTAAATTGCGTGTTGACAGAGGGAGTGAAACATGAGGGAGGAGGACCAGGTGAGGCCTGCTGCTCAGAGGGCCAAAATGCTTACGGCACCGGGTATTCCCAGGCGGTCTCCCATCCAAGTACTAACCTGGCCCGACGCTGCTTAGCTTCCGAGATCAGACGAGATCGGGCTTGTTCAGAGTGGTATGGCCGTAAACGAGGAGAACAGCCACACAGAGGCTCTTTATAGGAGAGACAGACCCAGTTCAAGTCACCGTGTACACATGACTACACTCAAGTTCATGTATATCACAATTTACATGATGCCTTCATCAGAAGAACACATTTCTGGATAATGAGGTCTAACCAAATGAAACTGATAATCATCACATAGAACATAACGAGGGACCACTAACATCTCTGACACTCACTTTCATCATCATCATCATCATCGTCACACAGTGTCTCTTGTACTTCACTTCTCATGTGCATTCAATCTTCTCATATTATGACCATGTGCAATACTCATTTTCTGAATGTATGCTTTCATATAAGATTAGATAAGATGCAACTTTATTCTCCCGAGGGAAACTGTGTGTTGACAGAGGGAGTGAAACATGAGGGAGGAGGACCAAGTGAGGCCTGCGGCTCAGAGGGCCAAAATGCTTACGGCACCGGGTATTCCCAGGCGGTCTCCCATCCAAGTACTAATCTGGCCTGACGCTGCTTAGCTTCCGAGATCAGACGAGATCGGGCGTGTTCAGAGTGGTATGGCCGTAAACGAGGAGAGCAGCCACACAGAGGCTCTTTATAGGTGAGACAGACCCAGTTCAAGTCACCGTGTACACATGACTACACTCAAGTTCATGTATATCACGATTTACATGATGCCTTCATCAGAAGAACACTAACATTTCAGATAAGATAAGATAAGATACAACTTTATTCTCCCGAGGGAAATTGCGTGTTGACAGAGGGAGTGAAACATGAGGGAGGAGGACCAGGTGAGGCCTGCTGCTCAGAGGGCCAAAATGCTTACGGCACCGGGTATTCCCAGGCGGTCTCCCATCCAAGTACTAACCTGGCCCGACGCTGCTTAGCTTCCGAGATCAGATGAGATTGGGCGTGTTCAGAGTGGTATGGCCGTAAACGAGGAGACCAGCCACACAGAGGCTCTTTATAGGTGAGACAGACCCAGTTCAAGTCACCGTGTACACATGACTACACTCAAGTTCATGTATATCACAATTTACATGATGCCTTCATCAGAAGAACACTAACATTTCTGATAAGATAAGATACAACTTTATTCTCCCGAGGGAAATTGCGTGTTCACAGAGGGAGTGAAACATGAGGGAGGAGGACCAGGTGAGGCCTGCTGCTCAGAGGGCCAAAATGCTTACTGCACCGGAAATTCCCAGGCGGTCTCCCATCCAAGTACTATCCTGGCCCGACGCTGCTTAGCTTCTGAGATCAGATGAGATCGGGCGTGTTTTTTTTTTTTCTCTTTTATTATCAAAAAATAAATATTTTTACAAATACATTTTACATAAGTAAATACAAGTCATTTCAAATCAAATCAAATTATTTCCAACAATCCATAACACCATTCATCACATCTTTTTTTTTTTTTTTTTTTTTTTTCCTTCATCCATCACCCCTCACCCTTGACCTATTGACATTTGCACCCCACCCTGATTTCTACACACAAATAGACAGTTATCTTCCAGCACCTTTTGTTTGAAATTCTTGTCCCCACCATCCCACAGCAGACTCACATTCCTTTTCATAAAGTTACAGAAAAATCTCCACATGTTCACTTTTTTGTCCTCGAAATGTGAATAGTTTCTCCGAAGTCTGATGACATGTTTGGCATAACTCAGAATGTAATTGATAAGCCATTTGTTCACCCCTGCTTTCCTTTCCTTATACCCAAATAGAAAAAACCTCTCCCATTTTTCCTTTTCCGTGATTGTGACTCTACATTTTTGAAAGCATTGGTCCAGTTTCTCAAAAAACACTTTTAACTCCTTACATTCAAAAATAAAGTGCCTAAATGTCTCCACTTCCACCTCACATATATCACAAACCTTGCTGTTGAGTCTATTTATCTGGTTTAGCACCAAATTGACAAATATTCTATTGTGTCTGAGCCTGAAATTTGTATCAAAGCACTCTGATGAAATGAACTTCACATTTAGATCTGACCAAATGTGCTCCCTCTTAAGCCCATGGAACTGCCTTAGCCATACTTCCTCAGCTGCCGCTTTCTTCTTTTCCTTTCCCAAAAACACTCTATATAGTATCTTGGAGTTAACTGATCGTATGTCATGCTCTTTCCCTCCTTGGATGAGGGAGAAACTGACCAACTCCAGAGCCTTCTCTGCCCTCCTCCCCTTCACCAGCGCCACCCAGCTACGAGGTAACCCCTCTAAAATTCTCTGGCATAGTCTTTTGATCTCTATTGGTCTCACTTTCCCTAATCTTCCCCTGACCTCCTGGATTACTTCCTCCTGCAGAAATCCACCACCTCTTTGGATAAAGTGCTTCACCTGATTTAAACCTAGTTCCTCCAAGTACCTCCCTGAAAATACCTTCCCCTGACACCTTATTGCCGGATTTCTGAAAACTGGTTGGTGTAACACCTGCTCCGCAGTCTCACATCTAAACTTTAAATCCCCCAGTAAAATATTCCACGCTTCAAGTATTTCCCCTGTAAATGCATTAACCTGTGCTCTTTCCCTTTGCTCCGTTTCCCTACATAGATTAAACACTCCTCTATTATCCCACCCCTGTAGGCAAGAGTCGAGGCACTTCTGCCACGCGTAAATCTTTGCGTTTCCCATAAATTTCCCTAACAGTCGAATCCGTGCACTAAGCTTTTTACTTTTCAGGTCCACCAATTTCAAACCGCCCTCCTTCTGCCCATTGATGAGCACCTTCCTGGCTATCAAATGCTGTTTTTTATTCCAGATGAAAGCACTCATCATGTCATTCAGCTTTCCTATTACCCTGTCCGGCATTTCACAGACTCTTAGCGCATACTGACACTTGGACAGGAGGAGGGCGTTAGTTACTATCACTTTACCCCTTAGATTCAATTTCCTCCCGGACCAGAAATCCAATCGCATTTTGATTTTTCCCTCTATTTCACCCCACGTTTGTTTTGTTGCTGCATCTCGATTCTTACCTACGTATACACCCAAAACCTTCACCATTTCATTTCTCTTTACAAAATTCCATTTATTTACACAATCGAAACCATCACCAAAGCCAATTAGCTTGGTTTTTTCCCCATTGATTTTGGCCCCAGATGCCCTCTCATAGCACTCTACATGCTGCAGCACCCTGTCTACACTCCTCTCATCCCTAACCGTAATACTTATGTCATCTGCGTACTGGTAGATTTTCGTGTCCGTTTTATCTTCCATTTCAATCCCCAAAATCCCTGGGTCCCTCCTAATGAGGGCAGACAAGGGTTCTGCCGCTATGGAGTATAACATAGCTGAAAGCGGGCATCCTTGCCTGATTGACCTCTCCAGAGCGAAGCTCTCAGTTAACCTCCCGTTTATTTTCACCCTACTGATGGCATTCCTATATATTAACCTAATCCATTTAGTGAAACCTTCCCCGAAACCCATCTTTTCCAGTGTTTTAAACAAAAAATCATGATCACCCTATCAAACGCCTTCTCTAAATCAACCCCTATGTACAGCCCTCCCTTCTGATTCATTTTGTCAAAGATGTCCTGGATCGATAAGATGATGTCACTAATGACTCTCCCTACCACACCATAACACTGACAGGGATTCACCACTGTGCCTATCACCTCCTTCAATCTGTTTGCCAGGATTTTAGCCAGTATTTTATAATCTGTATTTAGCAGACTAATTGGCCTATAATTCCCCAAATCACCTTTGTCACCCTTATTCTTATACACCACTCGGATTAGCCCCGTGAAGAAGTCCCCAGATGCTTTCCCCTCCCGCTCCATGCATTGAAAGATTCTCAGGAGAATTGGCTTCATCACCTGTTTAAAGGTGATGTAAAATTCCCCCGATAACCCATCCAGCCCTGGACTTTTGTTCTTATTCAAACCATTTATTGCTCTTTCCAATTCTTCCTCTGTTATGTTTTTATCACAGTCTGCTCTGTCATCTTCCCCTAATTTTTTTTCTATCCCTTCAAAAACACTGTGGTCTGTAGAGTTTACCTCCATCTTTGAAAAAAGTGTTTTAAAATGTTTATGAGCCACCTCCAGCATTTCCTCTGTCTTCTCCATTGTCTTACCCTCTTCATTTTTCAGGTTTTGCAGATGAGCTTTCTTTTGCTGTCTTTTTTCAAGCCCTAAAAAGAAACTTGTATTCTTTTCCCCTTCTAAAATATCCTTCATCCTCGATCTGATAGCTGCCCCTCTGCTCCGTTTCTTCTCAAGCTCATCTAATTGTTTTCTCAGCATGAGATATTTTAGATTGTTGAAGTTTTCCTCTGCAATCGACCTTTCCAGCTCTTTATTAATCTGGTCTCTTAAACTATACTCAGTTCTTCTTTCCTTCTCCATTTTATTTTTACAATAGTTTATTGTCACTTTTTTGATGTGCAATTTCACCTCCTCCCACCACTCCCCCATATTTATACAACCCTCACCCTGCAGTTCTCTTTTTCTTTCTTTCAGTAGATTTTCAACTTTCTCCCTATATTTTCCATCCAGCAAAACACTGTTATTTAAACACCATAACCCTCCACCTTTGTGCTCTTTCTCCCCCAGCTCCACCCATAACCTTGCGTGATCGCTAAACCCTGTGAACTCATACCAGCATTTTGAAATTTTTTTTTCCAGCCCAGATGCTAATAGACATAAGTCAATCCTGGACTGTTTAAGTTTCCCCAGAACCGTCTGTCGTCTGGAAAAGCCCCTTTCTCCCATATTGCGCACCCTCCACAGATCTACCAGGTTGAAATAGTCAAAAAGCTCATTTAGCGATTTCCTACTTATATCACTTTTGTATGTATTGTTGCTTGATATATCCAATCTCGTAAGTGCACAGTTAAAATCCCCCACTACACAAATGTTCCCTCCCAAATGCGGTTTTAGTTGATCAAAGAAAATTCCACGCTTGTTGTCCTCATTCGGTGCATAAATATTCAAAAGTTTGTAAAGCACATTCCTGTAAATAAATTCAATACCGATCACCCTTCCCTCATCATCCTTCACTATTTCCTTAACATTTTTGATCTTATCTCCTTTAGCAAAAATAGCGACTCCGGCTCGTCCATTTACACCGTTGTTTGCCCACACTTTTCCAGCCCATGTATCCCTCAGATAGCTTCTCCACTCCCTTGTCCACTTAGTCTCTTGTACACAGAGGATGTCAAAAGTATCCACCCTTAAAACATCTCGCATCTTGTTAATACATCTTAAGCCGTTTGTGTTTTGCGATAGTATTTTTAACATTGTAAATACATAGAGATAAATCAGGCCCATCATCTTTATGCTACAGTTCACGTCTTACTTTTTCCTCTTTTTGATCCCCTTGTCTTCAGCATCCATTGCAGTCTTCTCTTCCCCAGCTCCTGGCTGTTTCCGAGGTCCATATCAGACTCCGAGTTCCCCGACTCTTGAGACCCCGTCAAGCATATCTCTGAGTCTGATTCTGGGGGCCGCTGAAGTTGAACAATTTTCACCTTCCTCTCCTTTCTCTCCGATGTATTCACACTCTGCCCCTCTGCTGCGTCTCCATGTCCCGGCACCTCAGCTGTCGATCCTCTCACCTCCATTCCTTGCTCTCCGTCCGACTCCAGTATGTCTCTTCCTTTCTCCGCTTCCCCCTCCGCACGATCCTTCTCGGTCTCCTCCCTCTCAGAGATATTCTCTCTCGATTCTTCCTGCTCCTCACGTTGCTTTCCTCCCGTCCCTGGAGCATGATCAACGTCCTCACAAACACATCTGCTGCTCTCCTTTTTGCAGCTCTGGCATTTGTTCCCTCTGCCCATGCACTCCCTTGCATAGTGCCCCTGCTCTCCACATTTTCTACAAAGGAAATCTGGACAGTCCCTCAGGATATGACCAGTCTGTATGCACTGTCTGCACACTTTCACCTGTTTGTCGTGCAAAACTCTGAAGAACTCTGCTCCAAAAGCCGTCTCAAACTTGGTCGAATATGGAAGTGATTGGACCGTCTCCGTGAATTTAACTTTCACGTATCTTGTTCCGTCAGCAATTCTAGTTCCCGGCCACATTCTCCTGATGATCGGGGATACTGCACTCACTCCCCAGCTGTTCAGCTTGCCCAGAATGACGCTGTCCGTGATATACGCCGGCAGCCCCAGAAACGAGACCACCAGCTCATCATTACATAACTCCTTGGACATGATCGCGGTCTGTCCAATTTTTATGCCGTCCAATAGTCTTTCTTTCCCCTTCGGGTGATTCATTGTGATCTCATATTTATTTCTGCCCGTGTACCGGCAGGCGATGATTTTCCCACAAGTGTCTTGTATTGCCTGGATCAGCTCATTGCGGTCACTTTATCTTCTCCAATCAGCTCCAGGGCGAGCGTTAAATTTTGCTGAAACTCTTCAGCTTTATCCTTAATAATCCGTATCTCTTCCTCTCTGATGATTTCTCTCTCCTGCCCTCTTCCTCCTTCCGCATTTTCGGCTACGTCAGGAGCTGTCACCGCACGTGTGTCCTCCATTTCTCCCGTCATATTCTGACCGTCCACGGTCCTGTACGCCCGATCGTCTTTCACCATCGGCTCGCTTGCCTCGGCCTCCGGTCCGGGCCCGGTGCAGCAACTCTGGCTCCCTTTCCTCTGGTTCTCACCATACTTGGAGCACAGTATAAACTATTTTCCATTAGGAAAACACAAACCAAACAAACAAATAACTTAAAGTGTCCCCCAGACAGTCAAAACTGCTGGGGGTGGCTCCAAAAACCGAGCTATCAAAGAAACGAAAAATCTGGGCTTAAAGAAACGCCACAGTTCAAACTCAAAATCAAAATTGCCGCACAGGATCAGTCAAAATACACGCACGCCTGGAGCTCAAACACACCTCCTCTGACTTCCGTGTTCAGAGTGGTATGGCCGTAAACAAGAAGAGCAGCCACACAGAGGCTCTTTATAGGTGAGACAGACCCAGTTCAAGTCACCGTGTACACATGACTACACTCAAGTTCATGTATATCACAATTTACATGATGCCTTCATCAGAAACACACATTTCTGGATAATGAAGTCTTACCTTAATGAAACTGATAATCATCACATAGAACATACAGAGGGACCACTTACATCTCTGACGCTCACTTTCATCATCATCATCATCATCATCCTCATCATCATCATCATCATCATCGTCACTCTGTGGCTCGTGTACTTCACTTCTCATGTGCATTCAATCTTCTCATATTATGCCCATGTGCAATACTCATTTTCTGAATGTATGCTTTCATATAAGATAAGATAAGATACAACTTTATTCTCCCGAGGGAACTTGCGTGTTCACAGAGTGAGTGAAACATGAGGGAGGAGGACCAGGTGAGGCCTGCTGCTCACAGGGCCAAAATGCTTACGGCACCGGGTATTCCTAGGCGGTCTCCCATCCAAGTACTAACCTGGCCCGACGCTGCTTAGCTTCACAAGATCAGATGAGATCAGGCGTGTTCAGAGTGGTATGGCCGTAAACAAGGAAAGCAGCCGCACAGAGGCTCTTTATAGGTGAGACAGACCCAGTTCAAGTCACCGTGTACACATGACTACACTCAAGTTCATGTATATCACAATTTACATGATGCCTTCATCAGAAACACACATTTCTGGATAATGAAGTCTTACCTAATGAAACTGATAATCATCACATGGAACATACAGAGGGACCACTAACATTTCTGACGCTCACTTTCATCATCATCATCATCATCATCATCATCATCATCATCGTCACACAGTGGCTCGTGTACTTCACTTCTTATGTGCATTCAATCTTCTCATATTATGATCGTGTGCAATACTCATTTTCTGAATGTATGCTTTCATATAAGATAAGATAAGATACAACTTTATTCTCCCGAGGGGAATTGCGTGTTCACAGAGGGAGTGAAACATGAGGGAGGAGGACCAGGTGAGGCCTGCTGCTCAGAGGGCCAAAATGCTTACGGCACCGGGTATTCCCAGGCGGTCTCCCATCCAAGTACTAACCTGGCCCGACGCTAATTAGCTTCCGAGATCAGACGAGATCAGGCGTGTTCAGAGTGGTATGGCCGTAAACGAGGAGAGCAGCCACACAGAGGCTCTTTATAAGTGAGACAGACCCAGTTCAAGTCACCGTGTACACATGACTACACTCAAGTTCATGTATATCACAATTTACATGATGCCTTCATCAGAAACACACATTTCTGGATAATGAAGTCTTACCTAATGAAACTGATAATCATCATATAGAACATAAGGAGGGACCACTAACATCTCTGAGGCTCACTTTCATCATCATCATCATCATCATTGTCACACAGTGGCTCGTGTACTTCACTTCTCATGTGCATTCAATCTTCTCATATTATGCCCATGTGCAATACTCATTTTCTGATTGTATGCTTTCATATAAGATAAGATAAGATACAACTTTATTCTCCTGAGGGACATTGCGTGTTGACAGAGGGAGTGAAACATGAGGGAGGAGGACCAGGTGAGGCCTGCTGCTCAGAGGGCCAAAATGCTAACGGCACCGGGTATTCCCAGGCGGTCTCCCATCCAAGTACTAACCTGGCCCGACGCTGCTTAGCTTCTGAGATCAGAAGAGATCGGGCGTGTTCAGAGAGGTATGGCCATGAACGAGGAGAGCAGCCACACAGAGGCTCTTTATAGATGAGACAGACCCAGTTCAAGTCACCGTGTACACATGACTACACTCAAGTTCATGTATATCACAATTTACATGATGCCTTCATCAGAAACACACATTTCTGGATAATGAAGTCTTACCTAATGAAACTGATAATCATCACATAGAACATAAAGAGGGACCACTAACATCTCTGACACTCACTTTCATCATCATTATCATCATCATCATCATCATCGTCACACAGTGGCTCGTGTACTTCACTCCTCAGGTGCATTCAATCATCTCATATTATGCCCATGTGCAATACTCATTTTCTGAATGTATGCTTTCATATAAGATAAGATAAGATACAACTTTATTTTCCCGAGGGAAATTGCGTGTTGAGAGAGGGAGTGAAACATGAGGGAGGAGGACCAGGTGAGGCCTACTGCTCAGAGTGCCAAAATGCTTACGGCACCGGGTTTTCCCAGGCGGTCTCCCATGCAATTACTAACCTGGCCCGACGCTGCTTAGCTTCCGAGATCAGACGAGATCGGGCGTGTTCAGAGTGGTATGGCCGTACCGAGGAGAGCAGCCACACAGAGGCTCTTTATAGGTGAGACAGACCCAGTTCAAGTCACCGTGTACACATGACTACACTCAAGTTCATGTACATCACAATTTACATGATGCCTTCATCAGAAACACACATTTCTGGATAATGAGGTCTTACCAAATGAAACTGATAATCATCACATAGAACATAAAGAGGGACCACTAACATCTCTGACGCTCACTTTCATCATCATTATCATCATCATCATCATCATCATCATCATCTCACACAGTGGCTCGTGTACTTCACTTCTCATGTGCATTCAATCTTCTCATATTATGATCTTGTGCAATACTCATTTTCTGAATGTATGCTTTCATATAAGATAAGATAAGATACAACTTTATTTTCCCGAGGGAAATTGTGTGTTCACAGAGGGAGTGAAACATGAGGGAGGAGGACCAGGTGAGGCCTGCTGCTCAGAGGGCCAAAATGCTTACGGCACCGGGTATTCCCAGGGGGTCTCCCATCCAAGTACTAACCTGGCCCGACGCTAATTAGCTTCCGAGATCAGACGAGATCAGGCGTGTTCAGAGTGGTATGGCCGTAAACGAGGAGAGCAGCCACACAGAGGCTCTTTATAAGTGAGACAGACCCAGTTCAAGTCACCGTGTACACATGACTACACTCATGTTCATGTATATCACAATTTACATGATGCCTTCATCAGAAACACACATTTCTGGATAATGAAGTCTTACCTAATGAAACTGATAATCATCACATAGAAGATAAAGAGGGACAACTAACATCTCTGACGCTCACTTTCATCATCATCATCATCATCATAATCATCATCGTCACACAGTGGCTCGTGTACTTCACTTCTCATGTGCATTCAATCTTGTCATATTATGCCCATGTGCAATACTCATTTTCTGAATGTATGCTTTCATATAAGATAAGATAAGATACAACTTTATTCTCCCGAGGGACATTGGGTGTTGACAGAGGGAGTGAAACATGAGGGAGGAGGACCAGGTGAGGCCTGCTGCTCAGAGGGCCAAAATGCTAACGGCACCGGGTATTCCCAGGCGGTCTCCCATCCAAGTACTAACCTGGCCAGACGCTGCTTAGCTTCTGAGATCAGAAGAGATCAGGCGTGTTCAGAGTGGTATGGCCGTGAACGAGGAGAGCAGCAACACAGAGGCTCTTTATAGGTGAGACAGACCCAGTTCAAGTCACCGTGTACACATGACTACACTCAAGTTCATGTATATCACAATTTACATGATGCCTTTGTGACATACCCCCCATTTAGTCTTTTCTTTGGTCCCTTTTCCATTAAGTTGTGGCCTTTTATTTTCTTTTGTTACGATGTTGTTGCATGTTTTGGCCAGAAGTGGCGCTGTAGTACTGGGATATAATGCAGTTGCATAACGGTGAGAGAGAGAAGAAGTAGCCACTGAGAACGGAAGGCGGGAGATGTAAATGGTGAAGTGAGCTGTATTGTGGAAACTTTGGATTAAACGAAAAAGCTTTCCCAGCACGCCGTTGAGAGTATTACTTTCTTCAAGTGTGCAACAAAATTGGCGCCCGAACAGGGACTCAACGTGATACAAAAAAGAAGTCTGAAGACAAAAAAAAAGAACGAACGTTGGAACGCGCAAAATGGAGCTGGAGCAGTTACAGGATCAGCTAACGGAGCTACTGTGTCGGCTAAACGTGGAACAGCTAAAAGAAGTGTGTATCCGAGCTAAAGTTTCATCAGACAAGGAGAAGAAACACACGTTGATCCGAGCAATTAATGAGTCAGTAGAGAATGCTTTTGAAGTGGAGGAACAAGATGTAGCAGAGACATTTGGGCAAGAGTTGTTAGCTACAGCTAAGCGATTGAGAGAAAACGCGCCCAAACCAGAGAGGTATGATAAAAATGAAGAGGAGCTACAAAAGCTACAAAAACAGTATGCTGAAATGCAGTTGACATTCCAGACGTCGACCAAAATGCTCGAGGAGGAAATGAGTCGGCTTCGGGAAAAAATGAACAGGACGGCTAGCCCGCCAGAACTCCCATTCTCCAGAGCCCCTGAAGTGGTTATCAGACGCGAGTTTCGGATTAATGGCCAGATAGGTGAATTGGGGCAGAGAGACAAGTTATCATACACTAACCTCATGTACCAAATAGACTCTGAAAAACGTAAAGGCCACAGTGATGTAGAAATTGTTGAAGCCGTAGTAAAAGCTGATACACCAGGGCTCAGTTTACGTGATATGCTGGAAGCCAAAAATAATTTGACACTCGTGCAGTTGAAGACGATTCTTAAAGCCCATTTCAAAGAAAACAACACTACAGATATGTTCCACAGACTCATTAACATAACTCAAGATGCAAAAGAATCCCCTCAGAATTTTCTTTTTCGTGCAGTTGAACTCAAAGAGAGGCTACTGGCGGCTGCAGAAGATGCCAGCTCAGATGTACAGTATAGCCCAGACCTCATTCAGAAAAAGTTTCTTAGGTCAGTCAGTACAGGACTACTGAGTGATAATGTTAAAATGCAGCTGAAACCTCACCTAGATGATCTAGGAGTGACTGACGAGATATTGATAGAGAAAATGAATGATGCTGCTGCTGTTGATTGGGAGACACAGCAGAAATTGAAGAAAAGTATCCCAAATAAGCCAGCCAGAATAAATGAGCTAAAAACAGAAACAACTACTTACCAGCTGTATAGTGACAGGGAAACAGACAATGACCAGCCATCTGAACACAGCTTCAGTCAAGGCCAGTGTTAAAAGTCAGAAGATAAAAACTCCAAAAAGCTCTTCAGAAACTGAACTGATGGATGCAGTGAAACAGCTGAGAGAGGAAGTGGCTGAGCTGAGGAAGAATGTTCAGTACTCAGCACGACCATCTCACCAGTTCCAAAACAGAGGGAAGAGGGCATGCAGAGGATGTCAAGACCGGGGTGAAGAGGAACAGTGTGACCACTGCTTCAAATGTGGCCTGAGTGGACACCTCTCAAGAGGATGCAGAGGCCAAAGGAACTCAAGAGGCAACACTGATTCAGCTAATATCAAAGGACAGACTGTAGAATGTACCTCCCCTGACACTCAAGAACAGCATAGCAGGTCACTCAACACCCCTACTATTCTTAGAGAAAGCATTGTACAATTAGAAGAGAGACTGCGAGCAGAAAGGTGTTCCCCAGGTGGAAGATTGGCAGGTTCTGCT
The DNA here is from genome assembly GCF_046128005.1 of Genypterus blacodes. NCBI lineage: Eukaryota > Metazoa > Chordata > Actinopteri > Ophidiiformes > Ophidiidae > Genypterus > Genypterus blacodes. The sequence continues at coordinate 7,712,230 of NW_027466842.1, forward strand.
TATATTAGCCACATCTCCCCTCGTCACCATTCACAGCTGCTGAGACTTATTGGAAAGAAGTGCATGGTGAGTTGCTACCTAGATGGGGTGAAGACTCAAGCCTTATGGGACACTGGATCGCAAGTCTGCCTTATCAATGAGACCTGGAGGAAGAACTGCATCCCAGAGGTGAAGGTACGGAGCACTGAAGAACTCCTCGGCCCTGGTCCTTTTGTGGGGAAAGCTGTCAACCAGACCGACATCCCTTTCCTAGGCTGGGTGGAGGTCACGTTCCACCTAGACCCATCACATGCTCCAGAGTTCACGCTTCAGGTGCCCATGCTCGTGACAGGTGAGAAAGGAGCAGCAGAAGAGCCAATCATTGGTTACAATGTAATTGAACTGTTGTTAAAGAATGGTGTGGAGGGTCCACATGAAGTAATAACACAGGCTGTGAGCACAGCTTTCTCTTTTAGCTGTAAAAAGACTGAAATGTTAGTGAAAATTATTCAAAACAGTGACCCTGAGTGCAGTGACGGCCTAGTGAGAGTGGGCAGGCAGAAGGAAGTGATCCCAGCAGGTCAGGTAAGAACTATAAAATGTGCTGTGAGAACAGGTCCTCTACTGTCCAGTCAAGAAGCCCTTTTTCTGCCTGATGAACATGCCCCCTGGCCAGATGGCCTGAGTATGTCAGAGAGCATGATGACTCTTAGCGAAGGGACATATTCTCGCATAGCACTGCCCATCACCAATTACACCTGTCATGATGTCACCCTGAGCCCACGCACAGTGTTGGGGCAGGTTCAACTGGTCAAAGCTGTCTATCCAGTGGACGCCAAGCCAGTCACTCCCCGACCAGCTTCTCCAGTCGAACGTCCAGAGGTCAGCAGGGAGGATGAGCCTGAGCCTGATGGAAGGACAGCGGTGGACGAGGAAAGGTGGGACCCACCAATCACACTGATTCACCTCCCCCTTGCTCAGCAGCGACAAGTGAAGCAGATGTTGAGGGAGGAATGCAGAGCGTTCGCCAGAGACGATGATGATGTGGGATACATCCCTTCCCTACAACGGAAAATCAGACTCACAGATACAACACCGGTAAGACGTACCTATGTGTCTGTGCCTAAGCCACTTCACAAAGAAGTAAAACAGTACTTAGAAGACTTGTTAAATAGGGGCTGGATCCAAAAATCTAGGTCACATTACTCATCTCCCATTGTCTGTGTGCGGAAAAAAGATGGGAACCTCCGTCTGTGCTGTGACTACAGAGAACTCAACCGTAAGTCTCTGCCAGATCGCCACCCTATTCCCCGCATTCAAGATATGCTAGATAGTTTACATGGGAGTGCATGGTTTTCAGTGTTAGATCAAGGCAAGGCCTACCATCAGGGGTTCGTGGAAGAAAGTAGTAGACCACTCACAGCTTTTATAACACCCTGGGGCCTATATGAGTGGATCCGAATCCCTTTTGGCTTGTCTACAGCACCCTCCGAATTCCAGCGCAGCATGGAGGAGTGTCTATCTGGACTCAGAGATGAAATTTGCGAGCCATATCTAGACGATAATCTGGTTCATAGCCAAACATTTGATAATCACCTGAAAGATGTGAGAAAAGTGCTTCAGCGCTACCAACAGCACGGGATGAAATTGACTGCAAAGAAATGTGAGCTCTTTAAGAACCAGGTCAGATTTCTGGGAAAGATCGTATCGAAGGAAGGCTACACAATGGATCCTGCAGAAGTAGCCCCAGTGCAAGAGATGAAGCAGAGAAAGCCAGCGACAGTGGGTGAGGTGCGGAAAGTGCTAGGATTCATCTCATACTACCGAGCCTATATCCCAAACTTCTCTCGCATAGCTAAGCCTCTCTATGCACTGCTGTGCGCTGAGATACCAGGCAGTGAGACCCCTAAAGGCACAAAGAAGCAGAAGGCTGGGGTGAGAAAGACAAAGCAAAGCCAGGTACCCTCACATCAACGTATCAGGTGGACAGAAGAACACAGTACAGTTCTCAGTCAGCTGATAGATTACCTCTCCAGTCCTCCTGTGCTGGGCTACCCAAACTTTGAAGAACCGTTCATTATGCATTGTGATGCGTCCCAGGATGGACTTGGAGCGGTGCTCTATCAAAAACAGGAGGGAAGGTTAAAGGTCATTGCGTATGGCTCCCGCACACTCTCTGCTCCAGAGAAGAATTACCATCTACATTCTGGTAAGCTAGAGTTTTTAGCAATGAAATGGGCTATATGCGAGAGGTTTAGGGATTATTTGTATTACACTCCATCGTTTGTAGTATATACAGATAATAACCCTCTGACATATGTGCTGACAACAGCTAAATTGAATGCCACGTTGCTGAGATGGGTGGCTGAATTGGCAGACTTCCGATTTTCAATTAAGTACAGGCCAGGGAAGTCTAACTCTGACGCAGACGGGCTATCGAGAATGCCCCTTGACATAGAGAAGTATATGCTAACCTGTTCACAAAAGATACAGTCTGAGATCTTGGCCAGTGTCTCCAAAGGGTTGTCAGTTCACCAGGTGGAGAGAGAGCAGTTGCTGTGTCCAGTGACCATCACCACAGCCATCGCAGAGCTGAGCAGTGAGCCGCGGATGAACGCAGCAAAGCAGATCGCCCCTCAAGCACTGAGAGCCGCTCAAGACGAGGATCTACTGCTGAAGCAGGTGAAACAGCAGGTCGCACAACAGCAGTGGCCGAGGGTGAAAGACACTCACAGTGAGTTGGCAGTGTTTGCAAGGGAGAAAGCGAAGTTGGTGATTGATGCTGAGGATGTTCTCCGGCAACAGACAGCAACACGCACACAACTGGTTGTGCCTCCAAAGTTCCGTCCCCTCATCCTGAGAGAGCTGCATGAAGAGATGGGACACTTGGGCGTTGAACGGACACTCCATCTGATCCGTGAGCGTTTCTTTTGGCCTCATATGCAGAGAGACGTTGAGCATCACATCAACAAGGTCTGTAGCTGTGTGAAACGGAAAAGACCACAGAAAGCAGTAAGAGCACCACTTACCAGTATTGTGACAACATACCCCTTTGAGCTGGTCTCAATTGACTTCATGCACCTAGAGAAGTGTAAAGGAGGATATGAGTACATTCTGGTGGTCATGGACCATTTTACACGATTCGCTCAGGCGTATGCATGTACTAACAACAGTGCTCGAACTGCAGCTGAGAAGATATTCGGTGACTTTGTCCTCAAATTCGGCTTCCCCACGAAATTACACCATGATCAGGGTAGAGAATTTGAGAATAAGTTGTTTGCAGAGCTCCAAAAATACTCTGGCATCCAAGGTTCTCGCACCACCCCGTACCACCCCCAGGGGAACGGTCAAGTGGAACGCTTCAACCGCACCCTGCTGGCCATGTTGCGTAACCTAGATGACCAAGCTAAAGCAGATTGGAAGAATTCTCTTGCCAAAGTAATACACGCCTACAATTGCACGCGCAATGAGTCCACTGGATACGCACCATATTACCTGCTCTTTGGTCGTAACCCCAGATTGCCTATTGACATCATGTTCAGTATCCCCCACAGTGATGGCAGTGCATCTCATGATGACTATGCCAAGAAATGGAAACAGAGGATGGAGGAGGCGTACCAGTTAGCCTCCAAGGCTGCGAAGGCAAGCGGAGAGAGGGGGAAAAACCTGTATGACCGGAAGGTTCAAGGTGCAGAGCTGTATCCTGGCTGCAGAGTTCTCATTAGGAACTTGACTGAAAGAGGTGGACCCGGAAAACTCAGGTCATTCTGGGAAGACAAAGTCCATGTAGTGGTCAAGAGAAAACACCCAGAAAGTCCAGTTTATGAAGTACAACCAGAGGATGGCCAGGGCCGCACCAGAGTGCTTCATCGAAATCTGCTGCTCCCCTGTGACTTCCTGCCAGTTGAGTCACACAAGCCTGAAAAGAAAAGAGGTGAGAGACCACACAAAGAGAAAAAGACACCGACAAAACAGAATGCAGAACCCGAGTGTTCATCTGACTCTGAAGAGGATGACTGGCGATGCATGTCCAGATGGCCCCAAGGAGACTCCGCAGCACAAACCAGAAGGAACCTCAGACCAGAGGCTACAGAGTTTCAGCCACGGGCTGCAACACCAGCACCTGAGGGAGACAATGTGATGGGAGAACAGACCCTGTGGACATCAGACACGGACAGAGAGCAAGAAGAACAGATCGGGACTGGACTGGAAAATGAAGTGACTGTGACAGCAGGCCTGAGTGAGGATATAGAAGAGGCTGAGCTGGAGACCGCAAGCAATGAGGGAGAAGAGTATCCATCATCTTCACCACCTGCGAGACGATATCCTTTCAGAAATAGACCTGCACCCAAAACACTCGCATATGATAGGTTGGGGCAGCCCACAGTTAATTGAATTAAAGTTATGAGACTATATGATGCACTTTAAAGTTGTAAGTTCAAGCCATCCAGTTTTAAGATGAATACAATTTGTTAGTTCATGTCAAAGTCATATGATGGATGGAAAATATTAATGTGTTGTTTAAAAGAAAAAAAATACTTTTAGTTTATATAGGCCCACACAAAGTCAGTTCTCACATTTAGAATCGCACAAATATAACTGAAGAGGAAACGGTGGTTGTAAGATATTGTATTTACAGGAGTATGGTTGAAAAGACTAAATGTAAAGAGACTCTTATAACGAAATGATATGAAGAAAAGAGTTATTAGAATATATGAAGTGTGAGATTCTATGTGATTTCGCTACAGGTCAAAGGTCACGCCTATTCCAGTCAAGACAAGCTGCCCGTGAACACAGCGGAGTAAATAGATAGTTGTCATAGTGCACAATGACTTCCTCTGTTTAACACATGACATTAAGGGGAGATAAGTGTGATGTGAAATCTGTCATTAGATATGTGTCTTGAATAATGGACTCTAACCTGGAAGTGATCAAATTGTCTTAAACAGGATGAACTGAGACGGGAAATGTCGGGACGACATTTAGTTAAGCAGGGGAGAGTGTGACATACCCCCCATTTAGTCTTTTCTTTGGTCCCTTTTCCATTAAGTTGTGGCCTTTTATTTTCTTTTGTTACGATGTTGTTGCATGTTTTGGCCAGAAGTGGCGCTGTAGTACTGGGATATAATGCAGTTGCATAACGGTGAGAGAGAGAAGAAGTAGCCACTGAGAACGGAAGGCGGGAGATGTAAATGGTGAAGTGAGCTGTATTGTGGAAACTTTGGATTAAACGAAAAACTTTTCCCAGCACGCCGTTGAGAGTATTACTTTCTTCAAGTGTGCAACACCTTCATCAGAAGAACACTAACATTTCAGATAAGATAAGATACAACTTTATTCTCCCGAGAGAAATTGCGTGTTGACAGAGGGAGTGAAACATGAGGGAGGAGGACCAGGTGAGGCCTGCTGCTCAGAGGGCCAAAATGCTTACGGCACCGGGTATTCCCAGGCGGTCTCCCATCCAAGTACTTACCTGGCCCGACGCTGATTAGCTTCCGAGATCAGACGAGATCGGGCGTGTTCAGAGTGTTATGGACGTAAACGAGGAGAGCAGCCACACAGAGGCTCTTTATAGGTGAGACAGACCCAGTTCATGTCACCGTGTACACATGACTACACTCAAGTTCATGTATATCACAATTTACATGATGCCTTCATCAGAAACACACATTTCTGGATAATGAAGTCTTACCTAATGAAACTGATGATCATCACATAGAACATAAAGAGGGACCACTAACATCTCTGACGCTCACTTTCATCATCATCATCTTCATCATCATCATCATCATCATCGTCACACAGTGGCTCGTGTACTTCACTTCTCATGTGCATTCAATCTTCTCATATTATGCCCATGTGCAATACTCATTTTCTGAATGTATGCTTTCATATAAGATAAGATAAGATACAACTTTATTCTCCCGAGGGACATTGGGTGTTGACAGAGGGAGGGAAACATGAGGGAGGAGGACCAGGTGAGGCCTGCTGCTCAGAGGGCCAAAATGCTTACGGCACCGGGTATTCCCAGGCGGTCTCCCATCCAAGTACTAACCTGGCCCGAAGCTGCTTAGCTTCCGAGATCAGACGAGATCGGGCGTGTTTTTTTTTTTTCTCTTTTATTATCAAAAAATAAATATTTTTACAAATACATTTTACACAAGTAAATACAAGTCATTTCAAATCAAATCAAATTATTTCCAACAATCTATAACACCATTCATCACATCTTTTTTTTTTTTTTTTTCTCTTTTTTTTTTCCTTCAGATGCCCCAGATGCCCTCTCATAGCACTCTACATGCTGCAGCACCCTGTCTACACTCCTCTCATCCCTAACCGTAATACTTATGTCATCTGCGTACTGGTAGATTTTCGTGTCCGTTTTATCTTCCATTTCAATCCCCAAAATCCCTGGGTCCCTCCTAATGAGGGCAGACAAGGGTTCTGCCGCTATGGAGTATAACATAGCTGAAAGCGGGCATCCTTGCCTGATTGACCTCTCCAGAGCGAAGCTCTCAGTTAACCTCCCGTTTATTTTCACCCTACTGATGGCATTCCTATATATTAACCTAATCCATTTAGTGAAACCTTCCCAGAAACCCATCTTTTCCAGTGTTTTAAACAAAAAATCATGATCCACCCTATCAAACGCCTTCTCTAAATCAACCCCTATGTACAGCCCTCCCTTCTGATTCATTTTGTCAAAGATGTCCTGGATCGATAAGATGATGTCACTAATGACTCTCCCTACCACACCATAACACTGACAGGGATTCACCACTGTGCCTATCACCTCCTTCAATCTGTTTGCCAGGATTTTAGCCAGTATTTTATAATCTGTATTTAGCAGACTAATTGGCCTATAATTCCCCAAATCACCTTTGTCACCCTTATTCTTATACACCACTCGGATTAGCCCCGTGAAGAAGTCCCCAGATGCTTTCCCCTCCCGCTCCATGCATTGAAAGATTCTCAGGAGAATTGGCTTCATCACCTGTTTAAAGGTGATGTAAAATTCCCCCGATAACCCATCCAGCCCTGGACTTTTGTTCTTATTCAAACCATTTATTGCTCTTTCCAATTCTTCCTCTGTTATGTTTTTATCACAGTCTGCTCTGTCATCTTCCCCTAATTTTTTTTCTATCCCTTCAAAAACACTGTGGTCTGTAGAGTTTACCTCCATCTTTGAAAAAAGTGTTTTAAAATGTTTATGAGCCACCTCCAGCATTTCCTCTGTCTTCTCCATTGTCTTACCCTCTTCATTTTTCAGGTTTTGCAGATGAGCTTTCTTTTGCTGTCTTTTTTCAAGCCCTAAAAAGAAACTTGTATTCTTTTCCCCTTCTAAAATATCCTTCATCCTCGATCTGATAGCTGCCCCTCTGCTCCGTTTCTTCTCAAGCTCATCTAATTGTTTTCTCAGCATGAGATATTTTAGATTGTTGAAGTTTTCCTCTGCAATCGACCATTCCAGCTCTTTATTAATCTGGTCTCTTAAACTATACTCAGTCCTTCTTTCCTTCTCCATTTTATTTTTACAATAGTTTATTGTCACTTTTTTGATGTGCAGTTTCACCTCCTCCCACCACTCCCCCATATTTATACAACCCTCACCCTGCAGTTCTCTTTTTCTTTCTTTCAGTAGTTTTTCAACTTTCTCCCTATATTTTCCATCCAGCAAAACACTGTTATTTAAACACCATAACCCTCCACCTTTGTGCTCTTTCTCCCCCAGCTCCACCCATAACCTTGCATGATCGCTAAACCCTGTGAACTCATACCAGCATTTTGAAATCTTTTTTTCCAGCCCAGATGCTAATAGACATAAGTCAATCCTGGACTGTTTAAGTTTCCCCAGAACCGTCTGTCGTCTGGAAAAGCCCCTTTCTCCCATATTGCGCACCCTCCACAGATCTACCAGGTTGAAATAGTCAAAAAGCTCATTTAGCGATTTCCTACTTATATCACTTTTGTATGTATTGTTGCTTGATATATCCAATCTCGTAAGTGCACAGTTAAAATCCCCCACTACACAAATGTTCCCTCCCAAATGCGGTTTTAGTTGATCAAAGAAAATTCCACGCTTGTTGTCCTCATTCGGTGCATAAATATTCAAAAGTTTGTAAAGCACATTCCTGTAAATAAATTCAATACCGATCACCCTTCCCTCATCATCCTTCACTATTTCCTTAACATTTTTGATCTTATCTCCTTTAGCAAAAATAGCGACTCCGGCTCGTCCATTTACACCGTTGTTTGCCCACACTTTTCCAGCCCATGTATCCCTCAGATAGCTTCTCCACTCCCTTGTCCACTTAGTCTCTTGTACACAGAGGATGTCAAAAGTATCCACCCTTAAAACATCTCTCATCTTGTTAATACATCTTAAGCCGTTTGTGTTTTGCGATAGTATTTTTAACATTGTAAATACATAGAGATAAATCAGGCCCATCATCTTTATGCTACAGTTCACGTCTTACTTTTTCCTCTTTTTGATCCCCTTGTCTTCAGCATCCATTGCAGTCTTCTCTTCCCCAGCTCCTGGCTGTTTCCGAGGTCCATATCAGACTCCGAGTTCCCCGACTCTTGAGACCCCGTCAAGCATATCTCTGAGTCTGATTCTGGGGGCCGCTGAAGTTGAACAATTTTCACCTTCCTCTCCTTTCTCTCCGATGTATCCACACTCTGCCCCTCTGCTGCGTCTCCATGTCCCGGCACCTCAGCTGTCGATCCTCTCACCTCCATTCCTTGCTCTCCGTCCGACTCCAGTATGTCTCTTCCTTTCTCCGCTTCCCCCTCCGCACGATCCTTCTCGGTCTCCTCCCTCTCAGAGATATTCTCTCTCGATTCTTCCTGCTCCTCACGTTGCTTTCCTCCCGTCCCTGGAGCATGATCAACGTCCTCACAAACACATCTGCTGCTCTCCTTTTTGCAGCTCTGGCATTTGTTCCCTCTGCCCATGCACTCCCTTGCATAGTGCCCCTGCTCTCCACATTTTCTACAAAGGAAATCTGGACAGTCCCTCAGGATATGACCAGTCTGTATGCACTGTCTGCACACTTTCACCTGTTTGTGGTGCAAAACTCTGAAGAACTCTGCTCCAAAAGCCGTCTCAAACTTGGTCGAATATGGAAGTGATTGGACCGTCTCCGTGAATTTAACTTTCACGTATCTTGTTCCGTCAGCAATTCTAGTTCCCGGCCACATTCTCCTGATGATCGGGGATACTGCACTCACTCCCCAGCTGTTCAGCTTGCCCAGAATGACGCTGTCCGTGATATACGCCGGCAGCCCCAGAAACGAGACCACCAGCTCATCATTACATAACTCCTTTGACATGATCGCGGTCTGTCCAATTTTTATGCCGTCCAATAGTCTTTCTTTCCCCTTCGGGTGATTCATTGTGATCTCATATTTATTTCTGCCCGTGTACCGGCAGGCGATGATTTTCCCACAAGTGTCTTGTATTGCCTGGATCAGCTCCATTGCGGTCACTTTATCTTCTCCAATCAGCTCCAGGGCGAGCGTTAAATTTTGCTGAAACTCTTCAGCTTTATCCTTAATAATCCGTATCTCTTCCTCTCTGATGATTTCTCTCTCCTGCCCTCTTCCTCCTTCCGCATTTTCGGCTACGTCAGGAGCTGTCACCGCACGTGTGTCCTCCATTTCTCCCGTCATATTCTGACCGTCCACGGTCCTGTACGCCCGATCGTCTTTCACCATCGGCTCGTTTGCCTCGGCCGTCCGGTCCGAGCCCGGTGCAGCGACTCCGGCTCCCTTTCCTCTGGTTCTCACCATACTTGGAGCACAGTATAAACTATTTTCCATCAGGAAAACACAAACCAAACAAACAAATAACTTAAAGTGTCCCCCAGACAGTCAAAACTGCTGGGGGTGGCTCCAAAAACCGAGCTATCAAAGAAACGAAAAATCTGGGCTTAAAGAAACGCCACAGTTCAAACTCAAAATCAAAATTGCCGCACAGGATCAGTCAAAATACACGCACGCCTGGAGCTCACACACACCTCCTCTTACTTCCGTGTTCAGAGTGGTATGGCCGTAAACGAGGAGAGCAGCCACACAGAGGCTCTTTATAGGTGAGACAGACCCAGTTCAAGTCACCGTGTACACATGATTACACTCAAGTTCATGTATATCACAATTTACATGATGCCTTCATCAGAAACACACATTTCTGGATAATGAAGTCTTACCTAATGAAACTGATAATCATCACATAGAACATACAGAGGGACCACTTACATCTCTGACGCTCACTTTCATCATCATCATCATAATCATCATCATCATCATCATCATCGTCACACAGTGGCTCGTGTACTTCACTCCTCATGTGCATTCAATAATCTCATATTATGGCCATGTGCAATACTCATTTTCTGAATGTATGCTTTCATATAAGATAAGATAAGATAGAACTTTATTCTCCGGAGGGAAATTGCGTGTTGAGAGAGGGAGTGAAACATGAGGGAGGAGGACCAGGTGAGGCCTGCTGCTCAGAGGGCCAAAATGCTTACGGCACCAGGTATTCCCAGGCGGTCTCCCTTTCAAGTACTAACCTGGCCCGACACTGCTTAGCTTCAGAGATCAGACGAGATCGGGCGTGTTCAGAGTGGTATGGCCGTAAACGAGTAGAGCAGCCACACAGAGGCTCTTTATAGGTGAGACAGACCCAGTTCAAGTCACCGTGTACACATGACTACACTCAAGTTCATGTATATCACAATTTACATGATGCCTTCATCAGAAGAACACTAACATTTCAGATAAGATAAGATACAACTTTATTCTCCCGAGGGAAATTGCGTGTTGACAGAGGGAGTGAAACATGAGGGAGGAGGATTAGGTGAGGCCTGCTGCTCAGAGGGCCAAAATGCTTACGGCACCGGGTATTCCCAGGCGGTCTCCCATCCAAGTACTAACCTGGCCCGACGCTGCTTAGCTTCCGAGATCAGACGAGATCAGGCGTGTTCAGAGTGGTATGGCCTTAAACGAGGAGAGCAGCCACACAGAGCACCACATTGTCCTTTCCGGCGACGTGTCGGATGTCCGTGGTGTATTCCGATATGAAGGAGAGCTGACGCTGCTGGCGGGCCGACCAAGGCTCGGCCACCTTGGACATGCAGAACGTGAGCGGCTTATGGTCCACGAATGCCGTAAACTCTCGACCTTCAAGCAGGAACCTGAAATGGCGGACTGCCAACCAGAGGCTGAGGAGCTCTCTGTCAAACGCACTGTACTTGCGCTCCCTGGGGGTCAACTGGCGGCTGAAAAAGACGAGTGGCTTCCAGGCGCCGTCGACCAATTGCTCGTGCACCTCTCCCACAGCATAATCAGACGCGTCCGTGGTGATAGCGATGGGGGCCTTGTGCGACGGGTGGGCCAGCATGGTGGCTTGGCTCAGGGAGGCTTTGGTGGCATCGAACGCGGCATCCCTCTCAGCCGTCCAGTCGACGGCCTGACCGGGGGACTTACCCTTAAGAGCCTCGTATAGCGGGCGCATAGTGTGGGCGGCCCGGCGGATGAACCGGTGATAAAAGGTTACCATCCCCAGAAACTCCCGGAGTGCACGAGCTGTGTGCGGTCTTGGAAAGGCGGACACGGCCTCCACCTTTGCAGGGAGGGGGGCAGCCCCCTCTTTGCTCACCAGATGTCCGAGGAATTGGATGGAGGGCAACCCGAACACGCACTTCGCAGGGTTGATAATCAAGCCGTGCTGGTCGAGCCTTTTGAAGAGATCCCGGAGGTGTACTTGGTGCTCTCCCTCCGAGGAGCTGGCAACGAGAATATCGTCTAGGTAAACGAAAATGAACGGCATGTCTCTTAGCGCCGAATCCATCAACCGCTGGAAAGACTGTGCAGTGTTCTTAAGTCCAAACGGCATCCGCAGGAACTCAAACAGTCCGAACGGCGTGACCACCGCCGTTTTGGGGATGTCTGCAGGGTGCACCGGGACTTGGTGGTAGCCCCGCACCAGATCCACTTTGGAGAAAACCAGTTTGCCAGCCAGATGTGCGGAGAAATCCTGGATGTGGGGGACCGGGTAGCGTCGTTAAGGCGGCGGTAGTCTCCGCACGGACGACAACCGCCATCTGGTTTAGGGACGATGTGGAGGGGTGAGGCCCATGGGCTGTCAGAGCGGTGGATAATGCCCAGGCACTCCATGTTGGCAAACTCTGACCTGGCGACTGCCAGCCTGACAGGATTGAGCCGCCGGGCCCTAGCGTAGACCGGGGGGCCCTTAGTGTCAATGTGGTGTTCAACCCCGTGCTTGATGGTAGTGGCGGAAAAGGTGGGCTTCGTCAGGCTGGGAAACTCACCAAGTAGGCGTTGATATCTGTCCCCCTCAGCAAGAGAGCTGGAGAGTCCGCCGTATGTTGCCTCACCGCGGACACAAGCAAGCGAGGAGAATGTCAATGCGTCTACCAAGCGGCTGGTCTTGACGCCTACTAGTAGTCCGTGAGCGCACAGGAAATCCGCACCGAGGATGGGGAAGGAAATGTCGGCCGTAACAAAATCCCACGTAAACTGCCGGCCCTCGAGACACAGGTTCACAGTCTTTGTGCCATAGGTGCGTATAGGGCTGTCGTTAGCAGACGTCAATGGGGGGCCGTAGCCTCCGCTGGCGGTGTCACTCCTCGTGGCCGGCAAAACGCTCCTGTTAGCTCCGGTGTCGCAGAGGAAGTTACGCCTGGAGAGGGTGTCCTTAATGAATAGTAGTCTGCTTGTTGCACCCACGCTCACGGCTACAACTGAACGTGGGCCCTGTCGTTTCCCGCCGGTCCATAGTTGCAAGGGGGCCGGCATCTCTTAGCTTTAGCGCCGAAACGCGCATGGAAGTAGCATATGCCTGAATTTGTGCGGCCGTCAGCAGTCACAGGGTCTCCTGTAGTTAGCATTCCTCTGCTGGGGGGCATGTAGCTGCGCGTCGGGGCTAGCACCTCAGGGGCGAAACGCTGGGTAGCCAGGAAAAAGCGATCAGCCTCCTCGGCGAAAGCTCGTGGCTCCGTGATAGTTGTATTAGTTAAGGCTGTTTGCACGTGTGGCGGCATGTGCCAAAGGAACAGTTCCATGAACAGGAAATTTGGCTCTTCTTTACCTAGCAGGTTCAGCATCATCTCCATGTGCTCTGAGGGCTTACTGTCTCCGAGGCCGTGAATAGCGAACAGGCGTCGGGCTCGTTCCGGCCGTGACAGCTCGAAGGTTTTGAGCAGGAGAGTCTTGAATGCTGCATATTTCTCCAGGGCAGGAAGAGAAGTAATAAACCCCACTGTCCGGGCCGCTGTAGAGCTCCCCAGTGCGGAGACGACGTGGAAATAGCGTGTGTCGTCATCCGTTATCCCGCGGAGGGCGAATTGAGCTTCCGTCTGTGCAAACCATGCCGCCGCGGACGTCTCCCAAAACTCCGGCAATTTGAGAAAAACGGCCATGTTCAGTCCAGTCTCGGATACTTCGTCGAGACTCGCGTCAGGGTCACCAGTGTAGTGCCGAAGGACGGGAGTCGAAGGCGGCGTATTGAGTTTTAACGTCCACTTTATAGACATGCGGATTCACTCGTCTCGTACAATCAATACAGCAGAACAACAACACCTACGGACCGGAAGTCCTCGCCCTTTTAACCACCGTGGGGAACACACCTACCCACACCATAGTCCGAGGGGGAATTATGTATAATCACCACAATATCACAATTTACATGATGCCTTCATCAGAAACACACATTTCTGGATAATGAAGTCTTACCTAATAAAACTGATAATCATCACATAGAACATACAGAGGGACCACTTACATCTCTGACGCTCACTTTCATCATCATCATCGTCACACAGTGGCTCGTGTACTTCACTTCTCATGTGCATTCAATCTTCTCATATTATGCCCATGTGCAATACTCATTTTCTGAATGTATGCTTTCATATATGATAAGATAAGATACAACTTTATTCTCCCGAGGGAAATTGCGTGTTGACAGAGGGAGTGAAACATGAGGGAGGAAGACCAGGTGAGGCCTGCTGCTCAGAGGGCCAAAATGCTTACGGCACCGGGTATTCCCAGGTGGTCTCCCATCCAAGTACTAACCTGGCCCGACGCTGCTTAGCTTCCGAGATCAGACGAGATCGGGCTTGTTCAGAGTGGTATGGCCGTAAACGAGGAAAACAGCCACACAGAGGCTCTTTATAGGTGAGACAGACCCAGTTCAAGTCACCGTGTACACATGACTACACTCAAGTTCATGTATATCACAATTTACATGATGCCTTCATCAGAAACACACATTTCTGGATAATGAAGTCTTACCTAATGAGACTGATAATCATCACATAGAACATACAGAGGGACCACTAACATCTCTGACGCTCACTTTCATCATCATCATCATCATCGTCACACAGTGGCTCGTGTACTTCACTTCTCATGTGCATTCAATCTTCTCATTTTATGACCATGTGCAATACTCATTTTCTGAATGTATGCTTTCATATAAGATTAGATAAGATGCAACTTTATTCTCACGAGGGAAACTGTGTGTTCACAGAGGGAGTGAAACATGAGGGAGGAGGACCAAGTGAGGCCTGCTGCTCAGAGGGCCAAAATGCTTACGGCACCGGGTATTCCCAGGCGGTCTCCCATCCAAGTACTAATCTGGCCTGCCGCTGCTTAGCTTCCGAGATCAGACGAGATCAGGCGTGTTCAGAGTGGTATGGCCGTAAACGAGGAGAGCAGCCACACAGAGGCTCTTTATAGGTGAGACAGACCCAGTTCAAGTCACCGTGTACACATGACTACACTCAAGTTCATGTATATCACAATTTACATGATGCCTTCATCAGTAGAACACTCACATTTCTGATAAGATAAGATACAACTTTATTCTCCCGAGGGAAATTGCGTGTTCACAGAGGGAGTGAAACATGAGGGAGGAGGACCAGGTGAGGCCTGCTGCTCAGAGGGCCAAAATGCTTTTTGCACCGGGTATTCCCAGGCGGTCTCCCATCCAAGTACTAACCTGGCCCGACACTGCTTAGCTTCTGAGATCAGACGAGATCGGGCGTGTTTCTTTTTTTTTCTCTTTTATTATCAAAAAAATAAATATTTTTACAAATACATTTTACACAAGTAAATACAAGTCATTTCAAATCAAATCAAATTATTTCCAACAATCCATAACACCATTCATCACATTTTTTTTTTTATTTTCCTTCACCCATCACCCCTCACCCTTGACCTATTGACATTTGCACCCCACCCTGATTTCCATTCACAAATAGACAGTTATCTTCCAGCACCTTTTGTTTGAAATTCTTGTCCCCACCATCCCACAGCAGACTCACATTCCTTTTCATAAAGTTACAGAAAAATCTCCAGATGTTCACTTTTTTGTCCTCGAAATGTGAATAGTTTCTCCGAAGTCTGATGACATGTTTGGCATAACTCAGAATGTAATTGATAAGCCATTTGTTCACCCCTGCTTTCCTTTCCTTATACCCAAATAGAAAAAACATCTCCCATTTTTCCTTTTCCGTGATTGTGACTCTACATTTTTGAAAGCATTGGTCCAGTTTCTCAAAAAACACTTTTAACTCCTTACATTCAAAAATAAAGTGCCTAAATGTCTCCACTTCCACCTCACATATATCACAAACCTTGCTGTTGAGTCTATTTATCTGGTTTAGCACCAAATTGACAAATATTCTATTGTGTCTGAGCCTGAAATTTGTATCAAAGCACTCTGATGAAATGAACTTCACATTTAGATCTGACCAAATGTGCTCCCTCTGAAGCCCATGGAACTGCCTTAGCCATACTTCCTCAACTGCCGCTTTCTTCTTTTCCTTTCCCAAAAACACTCTATATAGTATCTTGGAGTTAACTGATCGTATGTCATGCTCTTTCCCTCCTTGGATGAGGGAGAAACTGACCAACTCCAGAGCCTTCTCTGCCCTCCTCCCCTTCACCAGCGCCACCCAGCTACGAGGTAACCCCTCTAAAATTCTCTGGCATAGTCTTTTGATCTCTATTGGTCTCACTTTCCCTAATCTTCCCCTGACCTCCTGGATTACTTCCTCCTGCAGAAATCCACCACCTCTTTGGATAAAGTGCTTCACCTGATTTAAACCTAGTTCCTCCAAGTACCTCCCTGAAAAAACCTTCCCCTGACACCTTATTGCCGGATTTCTGAAAACTGGTTGGTGTAACACCTGCTCCGCAGTCTCACATCTAAACTTTAAATCCCCCAGTAAAATATTCCACGCTTCAAGTATTTCCCCTGTAAATGCATTAACCTGTGCTCTTTCCCTTTGCTCCGTTTCCCTACATAGATTAAACACTCCTCTATTATCCCACCCCTGTAGGCAAGAGTCGAGGCACTTCTGCCACGCGTAAATCTTTGCGTTTCCCATAAATTTCCCTAACAGTCGAATCCGTGCACTAAGCTTTTTACTTTTCAGGTCCACCAATTTCAAACCGCCCTCCTTCTGCCCATTGATGAGCACCTTCCTGGCTATCAAATGCTGTTTTTTATTCCAGATGAAAGCACTCATCATGTCATTCAGCTTTCCTATTACCCTGTCCGGCATTTCACAGACTCTTAGCGCATACTGACACTTGGACAGGAGGAGGGCGTTAGTTACTATCACTTTACCCCTTAGATTCAATTTCCTCCCGGACCAGAAATCCAATCGCATTTTGATTTTTCCCTCTATTTCACCCCACGTTTGTTTTGTTGCTGCATCTCGATTCTTACCTACGTATACACCCAAAACCTTCACCATTTCATTTCTCTTTACAAAATTCCATTTATTTACACAATCGAAACCATCACCAAAGCCCATTAGCTCGGTTTTTTCCCCATTGATTTTGGCCCCAGATGCCCTCTCATAGCACTCTACATGCTGCAGCACCCTGTCTACACTCCTCTCATTCCTAACCGTAATACTTATGTCATCTGCGTACTGGTAGATTTTCGTGTCCGTTTTATCTTCCATTTCAATCCCCAAAATCCCTGGGTCCCTCCTAATGAGGGCAGACAAGGGTTCTGCCGCTATGGAGTATAACATAGCTGAAAGCGGGCATCCTTGCCTGATTGACCTCTCCAGAGCGAAGCTCTCAGTTAACCTCCCGTTTATTTTCACCCTACTGATGGCATTCCTATATATTAACCTAATCCATTTAGTGAAACCTTCCCCGAAACCCATCTTTCCCAGTGTTTTAAACAAAAAATCATGATCCACCCTATCAAACGCCTTCTCTAAATCAACCCCTATGTACAGCCCTCCCTTCTGATTCATTTTGTCAAAGATGTCCTGGATCGATAAGATGATGTCACTAATGTCTCTCCCTACCACACCATAACACTGACAGGGATTCACCACTGTGCCTATCACCTCCTTCAATCTGTTTGCCAGGATTTTAGCCAGTATTTTATAATCTGTATTTAGCAGACTAATTGGCCTATAATTCCCCAAATCACCTTTGTCACCCTTATTCTTATACACCACTCGGATTAGCCCCGTGAAGAAGTCCCCAGATGCTTTCCCCTCCCGCTCCATGCATTGAAAGATTCTCAGGAGAATTGGCTTCATCACCTGTTTAAAGGTGATGTAAAATTCCCCCGATAACCCATCCAGCCCTGGACTTTTGTTCTTATTCAAACCATTTATTGCTCTTTCCAATTCTTCCTCTGTTATGTTTTTATCACAGTCTGCTCTGTCATCTTCCCCTAATTTTTTTTCTATCCCTTCAAAAACACTGTGGTCTGTAGAGTTTACCTCCATCTTTGAAAAAAGTGTTTTAAAATGTTTATGAGCCACCTCCAGCATTTCCTCTGTCTTCTCCATTGTCTTACCCTCTTCATTTTTCAGGTTTTGCAGATGAGCTTTCTTTTGCTGTCTTTTTTCAAGCCCTAAAAAGAAACTTGTATTCTTTTCCCCTTCTAAAATATCCTTCATCCTCGATCTGATAGCTGCCCCTCTGCTCCGTTTCTTCTCAAGCTCATCTAATTGTTTTCTCAGCATGAGATATTTTAGATTGTTGAAGTTTTCCTCTGCAATCGACCTTTCCAGCTCTTTATTAATCTGGTCTCTTAAACTATACTCAGTCCTTCTTTCCTTCTCCATTTTATTTTTACAATAGTTTATTGTCACTTTTTTGATGTGCAATTTCACCTCCTCCCACCACTCCCCCATATTTATACAACCCTCACCCTGCAGTTCTCTTTTTCTTTCTTTCAGTAGTTTTTCAACTTTCTCCCTATATTTTCCATCCAGCAAAACACTGTTATTTAAACACCATAACCCTCCACCTTTGTGCTCTTTCTCCCCCAGCTCCACCCATAACCTTGCATGATCGCTAAACCCTGTGAACTCATACCAGCATTTTGAAATCTTTTTTTCCAGCCCAGATGCTAATAGACATAAGTCAATCCTGGACTGTTTAAGTTTCCCCAGAACCGTCTGTCGTCTGGAAAAGCCCCTTTCTCCCATATTGCGCACCCTCCACAGATCTACCAGGTTGAAATAGTCAAAAAGCTCATTTAGCGATTTCCTACTTATATCACTTTTGTATGTATTGTTGCTTGATATATCCAATCTCGTAAGTGCACAGTTAAAATCCCCCACTACACAAATGTTCCCTCCCAAATGCGGTTTTAGTTGATCAAAGAAAATTCCACGCTTGTTGTCCTCATTCGGTGCATAAATATTCAAAAGTTTGTAAAGCACATTCCTGTAAATAAATTCAATACCGATCACCCTTCCCTCATCATCCTTCACTATTTCCTTAACATTTTTGATCTTATCTCCTTTAGCAAAAATAGCGACTCCGGCTCGTCCATTTACACCGTTGTTTGCCCACACTTTTCCAGCCCATGTATCCCTCAGATAGCTTCTCCACTCCCTTGTCCACTTAGTCTCTTGTACACAGAGGATGTCAAAAGTATCCACCCTTAAAACATCTCGCATCTTGTTAATACATCTTAAGCCGTTTGTGTTTTGCGATAGTATTTTTAACATTGTAAATACATAGAGATAAATCAGGCCCATCATCTTTATGCTACAGTTCACGTCTTACTTTTTCCTCTTTTTGATCCCCTTGTCTTCAGCATCCATTGCAGTCTTCTCTTCCCCAGCTCCTGGCTGTTTCCGAGGTCCATATCAGACTCCGAGTTCCCCGACTCTTGAGACCCCGTCAAGCATATCTCTGAGTCTGATTCTGGGGGCCGCTGAAGTTGAACAATTTTCACCTTCCTCTCCTTTCTCTCCGATGTATTCACACTCTGCCCCTCTGCTGCGTCTCCATGTCCCGGCACCTCAGCTGTCGATCCTCTCACCTCCATTCCTTGCTCTCCGTCCGACTCCAGTATGTCTCTTCCTTTCTCCGCTTGCCCCTCCGCACGATCCTTCTCGGTCTCCTCCCTCTCAGAGATATTCTCTCTCGATTCTTCCTGCTCCTCACGTTGCTTTCCTCCCGTCCCTGGAGCATGATCAACGTCCTCACAAACACATCTGCTGCTCTCCTTTTTGCAGCTCTGGCATTTGTTCCCTCTGCCCATGCACTCCCTTGCATAGTGCCCCTGCTCTCCACATTTTCTACAAAGGAAATCTGGACAGTCCCTCAGGATATGACCAGTCTGTATGCACTGTCTGCACACTTTCACCTGTTTGTCGTGCAAAACTCTGAAGAACTCTGCTCCAAAAGCCGTCTCAAACTTGGTCGAATATGGAAGTGATTGGACCGTCTCCGTGAATTTAACTTTCACGTATCTTGTTCCGTCAGCAATTCTAGTTCCCGGCCACATTCTCCTGATGATCGGGGATACTGCACTCACTCCCCAGCTGTTCAGCTTGCCCAGAATGACGCTGTCCGTGATATACGCCGGCAGCCCCAGAAACGAGACCACCAGCTCATCATTACATAACTCCTTGGACATGATCGCGGTCTGTCCAATTTTTATGCCGTCCAATAGTCTTTCTTTCCCCTTCGGGTGATTCATTGTGATCTCATATTTATTTCTGCCCGTGTACCGGCAGGCGATGATTTTCCCACAAGTGTCTTGTATTGCCTGGATCAGCTCCATTGCGGTCACTTTATCTTCTCCAATCAGCTCCAGGGCGAGCGTTAAATTTTGCTGAAACTCTTCAGCTTTATCCTTAATAATCCGTATCTCTTCCTCTCTGATGATTTCTCTCTCCTGCCCTCTTCCTCCTTCCGCATTTTCGGCTACGTCAGGAGCTGTCACCGCACGTGTGTCCTCCATTTCTCCCGTCATATTCTGACCGTCCACGGTCCTGTACGCCCGATCGTCTTTCACCATCGGCTCGTTTGCCTCGGCCGTCCGGTCCGAGCCCGGTGCAGCGACTCTGGCTCCCTTTCCTCTGGTTCTCACCATACTTGGAGCACAGTATAAACTATTTTCCATCAGGAAAACACAAACCAAACAAACAAATAACTTAAAGTGTCCCCCAGACAGTCAAAACTGCTGGGGGTGGCTCCAAAAACCGAGCTATCAAAGAAACGAAAAATCTGGGTTTAAAGAAACGCCACAGTTCAGACTCAAAATCAAAATTGCCGCACAGGATCAGTCAAAATACACGCACGCCTGGAGCTCACACACACCTCCTCTTACTTCCGTGTTCAGAGTGGTATGGCCGTAAACGAGGAGAGCAGCCACACAGAGGCTCTTTATAGGTGAGACAGACCCAGTTCAAGTCACCGTGTACACATGACTACACTCAAGTTCATGTATATCACAATTTACATGATGCCTTCATCAGAAGAACACTAACATTTCAGAAAAGATAAGAGACAACTTTATTCTCCCGAGGGAAATTGCGTGTTGACAGAGGGAGTGAAACATGAGGGAGGAGGACCAGGTGAGGCCTGCTGCTCAGAGGGCCAAAATGCTTACGGCACCGGGTATTCCCAGGCGGTCTCCCATCCAAGTATTAACCTGGCCCGACGCTCCTTAGCTTCCGAGATTGTGCGTGTTCAGAGTGGTACGGCCTTAAACTAGGAGAGCAGCCACACAGAGGCTCTTTATAGGTGAGACAGACCCAGTTCAAGTCACCGTGTACACATGACTACACTCAAGTTCATGTATATCACAATTTACATGATGCCTTCATCAGAAACACACATTTCTGGATAATGAAGTCTTACCTAATGAAACTGATAATCATCACATAGAACATACAGAGGGACCACTTACATCTCTGACGCTCACTTTCATCATCATCATCATCATCATCATCATCATCATCATCGTCACACAGTGGCTCCTGTACTTCACTCCTCATGTGCATTCAATCATCTCATATTATGCCCATGTGCAATACTCATTTTCTGAATGTATGCTTTCATATAAGATAAGATAAGATACAACTTTATTCTCCCGAGGGAACTTGCGTGTTCACAGAGGGAGTGAAACATGAGGGAGGAGGACCAGGTGAGGCCTGCTGCTCACAGGGCCAAAATGCTTACGGCACCGGGTATTCCTAGGCGATCTCCCATCCAAGTACTAACCTGGCCCGACGCTGCTTAGCTTCACAAGATCAGACGAGATCAGGCGTGTTCAGAGTGGTATGGCCGTAAACGAGGAGAGCAGCCACACAGAGGCTCTTTATAGGTGAGACAGACCCAGTTCAAGTCACCGTGTACGCATGACTACACTCAAGTTCATGTATATCACAATTTACATGATGCCTTCATCAGAAGAACACTAACATTTCAGATAAGATAAGATACAACTTTACTCTCCCGAGGGAAATTGCGTGTTGACAGAGGGAGTGAAACATGAGGGAGGAGGACCAGGTGAGGCCTGCTGCTCAGAGGGCCAAAATGCTTACGGCACCGGGTATTCCCAGGCGGTCTCCCATCCAAGTATTAACCTGGCCCGACGCTCCTTAGCTTCCGAGATTGTGCGTGTTCAGAGTGGTACGGCCTTAAACTAGGAGAGCAGCCACACAGAGGCTCTTTATAGGTGAGACAGACCCAGTTCAAGTCACCGTGTACACATGACTACACTCATGTTCATGTATATCACAATTTACATGATGCCTTCATCAGAAACACACATTTCTGGATAATGAAGTCTTACCTAATGAAACTGATAATCATCACATAGAAGATAAAGAGGGACAACTAACATCTCTGACGCTCACTTTCATCATCATCATCATCATCATAATCATCATCGTCACACAGTGGCTCGTGTACTTCACTTCTCATGTGCATTCAATCTTGTCATATTATGCCCATGTGCAATACTCATTTTCTGAATGTATGCTTTCATATAAGATAAGATAAGATACAACTTTATTCTCCCGAGGGACATTGGGTGTTGACAGAGGGAGTGAAACATGAGGGAGGAGGACCAGGTGAGGCCTGCTGCTCAGAGGGCCAAAATGCTAACAGCACCGGGTATTCCCAGGCGGTCTCCCATCCAAGTACTAACCTGGCCCGACGCTGCTTAGCTTCTGAGATCAGAAGAGATCGGGCGTGTTCAGAGTGGTATGGCCGTGAACAAGGAGAGCAGCAACACAGAGGCTCTTTATAGGTGAGACAGACCCAGTTCAAGTCACCGTGTACACATGACTACACTCAAGTTCATGTATATCACAATTTACATGATGCCTTTGTGACATACCCCCCATTTAGTCTTTTCTTTGGTCCCTTTTCCATTAAGTTGTGGCCTTTTATTTTCTTTTGTTACGATGTTGTTGCATGTTTTGGCCAGAAGTGGCGCTGTAGTACTGGGATATAATGCAGTTGCATAACGGTGAGAGAGAGAAGAAGTAGCCACTGAGAACGGAAGGCGGGAGATGTAAATGGTGAAGTGAGCTGTATTGTGGAAACTTTGGATTAAACGAAAAAGCTTTCCCAGCACGCCGTTGAGAGTATTACTTTCTTCAAGTGTGCAACAAAATTGGCGCCCGAACAGGGACTCAACGTGATACAAAAAAGAAGTCTGAAGACAAAAAAAAAGAACGAACGTTGGAACACGCAAAATGGAGCTGGAGCAGTTACAGGATCAGCTAACGGAGCTACTGTGTCGGCTAAACGTGGAACAGCTAAAAGAAGTGTGTATCCGAGCTAAAGTTTCATCAGACAAGGAGAAGAAACACACGCTGATCCGAGCAATTAATGAGTCAGTAGAGAATGCTTTTGAAGTGGAGGAACAAGATGTAGCAGAGACATTTGGGCAAGAGTTGTTAGCTACAGCTAAGCGATTGAGAGAAAACGCGCCCAAACCAGAGAGGTATGATAAAAATGAAGAGGAGCTACAAAAGCTACAAAAACAGTATGCTGAAATGCAGTTGACATTCCAGACGTCGACCAAAATGCTCGAGGAGGAAATGAGTCGGCTTCGGGAAAAAATGAACAGGACGGCTAGCCCGCCAGAACTCCCATTCTCCAGAGCCCCTGAAGTGGTTATCAGACGCGAGTTTCGGATTAATGGCCAGATAGGTGAATTGGGGCAGAGAGACAAGTTATCATACACTAACCTCATGTACCAAATAGACTCTGAAAAACGTAAAGGCCACAGTGATGTAGAAATTGTTGAAGCCGTAGTAAAAGCTGATACACCAGGGCTCAGTTTACGTGATATGCTGGAAGCCAAAAATAATTTGACACTCGTGCAGTTGAAGACGATTCTTAAAGCCCATTTCAAAGAAAACAACACTACAGATATGTTCCACAGACTCATTAACATAACTCAAGATGCAAAAGAATCCCCTCAGAATTTTCTTTTTCGTGCAGTTGAACTCAAAGAGAGGCTACTGGCGGCTGCAGAAGATGCCAGCTCAGATGTACAGTATAGCCCAGACCTCATTCAGAAAAAGTTTCTTAGGTCAGTCAGTACAGGACTACTGAGTGATAATGTTAAAATGCAGCTGAAACCTCACCTAGATGATCTAGGAGTGACTGACGAGATATTGATAGAGAAAATGAATGATGCTGCTGCTGTTGATTGGGAGACACAGCAGAAATTGAAGAAAAGTATCCCAAATAAGCCAGCCAGAATAAATGAGCTAAAAACAGAAACAACTACTTACCAGCTGTATAGTGACAGGGAAACAGACAATGACCAGCCATCTGAACACAGCTTCAGTCAAGGCCAGTGTTAAAAGTCAGAAGATAAAAACTCCAAAAAGCTCTTCAGAAACTGAACTGATGGATGCAGTGAAACAGCTGAGAGAGGAAGTGGCTGAGCTGAGGAAGAATGTTCAGTACTCAGCACGACCATCTCACCAGTTCCAAAACAGAGGGAAGAGGGCATGCAGAGGATGTCAAGACCGGGGTGAAGAGGAACAGTGTGACCACTGCTTCAAATGTGGCCTGAGTGGACACCTCTCAAGAGGATGCAGAGGCCAAAGGAACTCAAGAGGCAACACTGATTCAGCTAATATCAAAGGACAGACTGTAGAATGTACCTCCCCTGACACTCAAGAACAGCATAGCAGGTCACTCAACACCCCTACTATTCTTAGAGAAAGCATTGTACAATTAGAAGAGAGACTGCGAGCAGAAAGGTGTTCCCCAGGTGGAAGATTGGCAGGTTCTGCTTATATTAGCCACATCTCCCCTCGTCACCATTCACAGCTGCTGAGACTTATTGGAAAGAAGTGCATGGTGAGTTGCTACCTAGATGGGGTGAAGACTCAAGCCTTATGGGACACTGGATCGCAAGTCTGCCTTATCAATGAGACCTGGAGGAAGAACTGCATCCCAGAGGTGAAGGTACGGAGCACTGAAGAACTCCTCGGCCCTGGTCCTTTTGTGGGGAAAGCTGTCAACCAGACCGACATCCCTTTCCTAGGCTGGGTGGAGGTCACGTTCCACCTAGACCCATCACATGCTCCAGAGTTCACGCTTCAGGTGCCCATGCTCGTGACAGGTGAGAAAGGAGCAGCAGAAGAGCCAATCATTGGTTACAATGTAATTGAACTGTTGTTAAAGAATGGTGTGGAGGGTCCACATGAAGTAATAACACAGGCTGTGAGCACAGCTTTCTCTTTTAGCTGTAAAAAGACTGAAATGTTAGTGAAAATTATTCAAAACAGTGACCCTGAGTGCAGTGACGGCCTAGTGAGAGTGGGCAGGCAGAAGGAAGTGATCCCAGCAGGTCAGGTAAGAACTATAAAATGTGCTGTGAGAACAGGTCCTCTACTGTCCAGTCAAGAAGCCCTTTTTCTGCCTGATGAACATGCCCCCTGGCCAGATGGCCTGAGTATGTCAGAGAGCATGATGACTCTTAGCGAAGGGACATATTCTCGCATAGCACTGCCCATCACCAATTACACCTGTCATGATGTCACCCTGAGCCCACGCACAGTGTTGGGGCAGGTTCAACTGGTCAAAGCTGTCTATCCAGTGGACGCCAAGCCAGTCACTCCCCGACCAGCTTCTCCAGTCGAACGTCCAGAGGTCAGCAGGGAGGATGAGCCTGAGCCTGATGGAAGGACAGTGGTGGACGAGGAAAGGTGGGACCCACCAATCACACTGATTCACCTCCCCCTTGCTCAGCAGCGACAAGTGAAGCAGATGTTGAGGGAGGAATGCAGAGCGTTCGCCAGAGACGATGATGATGTGGGATACATCCCTTCCCTACAACGGAAAATCAGACTCACAGATACAACACCGGTAAGACGTACCTATGTGTCTGTGCCTAAGCCACTTCACAAAGAAGTAAAACAGTACTTAGAAGACTTGTTAAATAGGGGCTGGATCCAAAAATCTAGGTCACATTACTCATCTCCCATTGTCTGTGTGCGGAAAAAAGATGGGAACCTCCGTCTGTGCTGTGACTACAGAGAACTCAACCGTAAGTCTCTGCCAGATCGCCACCCTATTCCCCGCATTCAAGATATGCTAGATAGTTTACATGGGAGTGCATGGTTTTCAGTGTTAGATCAAGGCAAGGCCTACCATCAGGGGTTCGTGGAAGAAAGTAGTAGACCACTCACAGCTTTTATAACACCCTGGGGCCTATATGAGTGGATCCGAATCCCTTTTGGCTTGTCTACAGCACCCTCCGAATTCCAGCGCAGCATGGAGGAGTGTCTATCTGGACTCAGAGATGAAATTTGCGAGCCATATCTAGACGATAATCTGGTTCATAGCCAAACATTTGATAATCACCTGAAAGATGTGAGAAAAGTGCTTCAGCGCTACCAACAGCACGGGATGAAATTGACTGCAAAGAAATGTGAGCTCTTTAAGAACCAGGTCAGATTTCTGGGAAAGATCGTATCGAAGGAAGGCTACACAATGGATCCTGCAGAAGTAGCCCCAGTGCAAGAGATGAAGCAGAGAAAGCCAGCGACAGTGGGTGAGGTGCGGAAAGTGCTAGGATTCATCTCATACTACCGAGCCTATATCCCAAACTTCTCTCGCATAGCTAAGCCTCTCTATGCACTGCTGTGCGCTGAGATACCAGGCAGTGAGACCCCTAAAGGCACAAAGAAGCAGAAGGCTGGGGTGAGAAAGACAAAGCAAAGCCAGGTACCCTCACATCAACGTATCAGGTGGACAGAAGAACACAGTACAGTTCTCAGTCAGCTGATAGATTACCTCTCCAGTCCTCCTGTGCTGGGCTACCCAAACTTTGAAGAACCGTTCATTATGCATTGTGATGCGTCCCAGGATGGACTTGGAGCGGTGCTCTATCAAAAACAGGAGGGAAGGTTAAAGGTCATTGCGTATGGCTCCCGCACACTCTCTGCTCCAGAGAAGAATTACCATCTACATTCTGGTAAGCTAGAGTTTTTAGCAATGAAATGGGCTATATGCGAGAGGTTTAGGGATTATTTGTATTACACTCCATCGTTTGTAGTATATACAGATAATAACCCTCTGACATATGTGCTGACAACAGCTAAATTGAATGCCACGTTGCTGAGATGGGTGGCTGAATTGGCAGACTTCCGATTTTCAATTAAGTACAGGCCAGGGAAGTCTAACTCTGACGCAGACGGGCTATCGAGAATGCCCCTTGACATAGAGAAGTATATGCTAACCTGTTCACAAAAGATACAGTCTGAGATCTTGGCCAGTGTCTCCAAAGGGTTGTCAGTTCACCAGGTGGAGAGAGAGCAGTTGCTGTGTCCAGTGACCATCACCACAGCCATCGCAGAGCTGAGCAGTGAGCCGCGGATGAACGCAGCAAAGCAGATCGCCCCTCAAGCACTGAGAGCCGCTCAAGACGAGGATCTACTGCTGAAGCAGGTGAAACAGCAGGTCGCACAACAGCAGTGGCCGAGGGTGAAAGACACTCACAGTGAGTTGGCAGTGTTTGCAAGGGAGAAAGCGAAGTTGGTGATTGATGCTGAGGATGTTCTCCGGCAACAGACAGCAACACGCACACAACTGGTTGTGCCTCCAAAGTTCCGTCCCCTTGGGCGTTGAACGGACACTCCATCTGATCCGTGAGCGTTTCTTTTGGCCTCATATGCAGAGAGACGTTGAGCATCACATCAACAAGGTCTGTAGCTGTGTGAAACGGAAAAGACCACAGAAAGCAGTAAGAGCACCACTTACCAGTATTGTGACAACATACCCCTTTGAGCTGGTCTCAATTGACTTCATGCACCTAGAGAAGTGTAAAGGAGGATATGAGTACATTCTGGTGGTCATGGACCATTTTACACGATTCGCTCAGGCGTATGCATGTACTAACAACAGTGCTCGAACTGCAGCTGAGAAGATATTCGGTGACTTTGTCCTCAAATTCGGCTTCCCCACGAAATTACACCATGATCAGGGTAGAGAATTTGAGAATAAGTTGTTTGCAGAGCTCCAAAAATACTCTGGCATCCAAGGTTCTCGCACCACCCCGTACCACCCCCAAAAACCTGTATGACCGGAAGGTTCAAGGTGCAGAGCTGTATCCTGGCTGCAGAGTTCTCATTAGGAACTTGACTGAAAGAGGTGGACCCGGAAAACTCAGGTCATTCTGGGAAGACAAAGTCCATGTAGTGGTCAAGAGAAAACACCCAGAAAGTCCAGTTTATGAAGTACAACCAGAGGATGGCCAGGGCCGCACCAGAGTGCTTCATCGAAATCTGCTGCTCCCCTGTGACTTCCTGCCAGTTGAGTCACACAAGCCTGAAAAGAAAAGAGGTGAGAGACCACACAAAGAGAAAAAGACACCGACAAAACAGAATGCAGAACCCGAGTGTTCATCTGACTCTGAAGAGGATGACTGGCGATGCATGTCCAGATGGCCCCAAGGAGACTCCGCAGCACAAACCAGAAGGAACCTCAGACCAGAGGCTACAGAGTTTCAGCCACGGGCTGCAACACCAGCACCTGAGGGAGACAATGTGATGGGAGAACAGACCCTGTGGACATCAGACACGGACAGAGAGCAAGAAGAACAGATCGGGACTGGACTGGAAAATGAAGTGACTGTGACAGCAGGCCTGAGTGAGGATATAGAAGAGGCTGAGCTGGAGACCGCAAGCAATGAGGGAGAAGAGTATCCATCATCTTCACCACCTGCGAGACGATATCCTTTCAGAAATAGACCTGCACCCAAAACACTCGCATATGATAGGTTGGGGCAGCCCACAGTTAATTGAATTAAAGTTATGAGATTATATGATGCACTTTAAAGTTGTAAGTTCAAGCCATCCAGTTTTAAGATGAATACAATTTGTTAGTTCATGTCAAAGTCATATGATGGATGGAAAATGTTAATGTGTTGTTTAAAAGAAAAAAAATACTTTTAGTTTATATAGGCCCACACAAAGTCAGTTCTCACATTTAGAATCGCACAAATATAACTGAAGAGGAAATGGTGGTTGTAAGATATTGTATTTACAGGAGTATGGTTGAAAAGACTAAATGTAAAGAGACTCTTATAACGAAATGATATGAAGAAAAGAGTTATTAGAATATATGAAGTGTGAGATTCTATGTGATTTCGCTACAGGTCAAAGGTCACGCCTATTCCAGTCAAGACAAGCTGCCCGTGAACACAGCGGAGTAAATAGATAGTTGTCATAGTGCACAATGACTTCCTCTGTTTAACACATGACATTAAGGGGAGATAAGTGTGATGTGAAATCTGTCATTAGATATGTGTCTTGAATAATGGACTCTAACCTGGAAGTGATCAAATTGTCTTAAACAGGATGAACTGAGACGGGAAATGTCGGGACGACATTTAGTTAAGCAGGGGAGAGTGTGACATACCCCCCATTTAGTCTTTTCTTTGGTCCCTTTTCCATTAAGTTGTGGCCTTTTATTTTCTTTTGTTACGATGTTGTTGCATGTTTTGGCCAGAAGTGGCGCTGTAGTACTGGGATATAATGCAGTTGCATAACGGTGAGAGAGAGAAGAAGTAGCCACTGAGAACGGAAGGCGGGAGATGTAAATGGTGAAGTGAGCTGTATTGTGGAAACTTTGGATTAAACGAAAAACTTTTCCCAGCACGCCGTTGAGAGTATTACTTTCTTCAAGTGTGCAACACCTTCATCAGAAGAACACTAACATTTCAGATAAGATAAGATACAACTTTATTCTCCCGAGAGAAATTGCGTGTTGACAGAGGGAGTGAAACATGAGGGAGGAGGACCAGGTGAGGCCTGCTGCTCAGAGGGCCAAAATGCTTACGGCACCGGGTATTCCCAGGCGGTCTCCCATCCAAGTACTTACCTGGCCCGACGCTGATTAGCTTCCGAGATCAGACGAGATCGGGCGTGTTCAGAGTGTTATGGACGTAAACGAGGAGAGCAGCCACACAGAGGCTCTTTATAGGTGAGACAGACCCAGTTCATGTCACCGTGTACACATGACTACACTCAAGTTCATGTATATCACAATTTACATGATGCCTTCATCAGAAACACACATTTCTGGATAATGAAGTCTTACCTAATGAAACTGATGATCATCACATAGAACATAAAGAGGGACCACTAACATCTCTGACGCTCACTTTCATCATCATCATCTTCATCATCATCATCATCATCATCGTCACACAGTGGCTCGTGTACTTCACTTCTCATGTGCATTCAATCTTCTCATATTATGCCCATGTGCAAAACTCATTTTCTGAATGTATGCTTTCATATAAGATAAGATAAGATACAACTTTATTCTCCCGAGGGACATTGGGTGTTGACAGAGGGAGGGAAACATGAGGGAGGAGGACCAGGTGAGGCCTGCTGCTCAGAGGGCCAAAATGCTTACGGCACCGGGTATTCCCAGGCGGTCTCCCATCCAAGTACTAACCTGGCCCGAAGCTGCTTAGCTTCCGAGATCAGACGAGATCGGGCGTGTTTTTTTTTTTTCTCTTTTATTATCAAAAAATAAATATTTTTACAAATACATTTTACACAAGTAAATACAAGTCATTTCAAATCAAATCAAATTATTTCCAACAATCTATAACACCATTCATCACATCTTTTTTTTTTTTTTTTCTCTTTTTTTTTTCCTTCACCCATCACCCCTCACCCTTGACCTATTGACATTTGCACCCCACCCTGATTTCCATTCACAAATAGACAGTTATCTTCCAGCACCTTTTGTTTGAAGTTCTTGTCCCCACCATCCCACAGCAGACTCACATTCCTTTTCATAAAGTTACAGAAAAATCTCCAGATGTTCACTTTTTTGTCCTCGAAATGTGAATAGTTTCTCCGAAGTCTGATGACATGTTTGGCATAACTCAGAATGTAATTGATAAGCCATTTGTTCACCCCTGCTTTCCTTTCCTTATACCCAAATAGAAAAAACCTCTCCCATTTTTCCTTTTCCGTGATTGTGACTCTACATTTTTGAAAGCATTGGTCCAGTTTCTCAAAAAACACTTTTAACTCCTTACATTCAAAAATAAAGTGCCTAAATGTCTCCACTTCCACTTCACATATATCACAAACCTTGCTGTTGAGTCTATTTATCTGGTTTAGCACCAAATTGACAAATATTCTATTGTGTCTGAGCCTGAAATTTGTATCAAAGCACTCTGATGAAATGAACTTCACATTTAGATCTGACCAAATGTGCTCCCTCTGAAGCCCATGGAACTGCCTTAGCCATACTTCCTCAGCTGCCGCTTTCTTCTTTTCCTTTCCCAAAAACACTCTATATAGTATCTTGGAGTTAACTGATCGTATGTCATGCTCTTTCCCTCCTTGGATGAGGGAGAAACTGACCAACTCCAGAGCCTTCTCTGCCCTCCTCCCCTTCACCAGCGCCACCCAGCTACGAGGTAACCCCTCTAAAATTCTCTGGCATAGTCTTTTGATCTCTATTGGTCTCACTTTCCCTAATCTTCCCCTGACCTCCTGGATTACTTCCTCCTGCAGAAATCCACCACCTCTTTGGATAAAGTGCTTCACCTGATTTAAACCTGGTTCCTCCAAGTACCTCCCTGAAAAAACCTTCCCCTGACACCTTATTGACGGATTTCTGAAAACTGGTTGGTGTAACACCTGCTCCGCAGTCTCACATCTAAACTTTAAATCCCCCAGTAAAATATTCCACGCTTCAAGTATTTCCCCTGTAAATGCATTAACCTGTGCTCTTTCCCTTTGCTCCGTTTCCCTACATAGATTAAACACTCCTCTATTATCCCACCCCTGTAGGCAAGAGTCGAGGCACTTCTGCCACGCGTAAATCTTTGCGTTTCCCATAAATTTCTCTAACAGTCGAATCCGTGCACTAAGCTTTTTACTTTTCAGGTCCACCAATTTCAAACCGCCCTCCTTCTGCCCATTGATGAGCACCTTCCTGGCTATCAAATGCTGTTTTTTATTCCAGATGAAAGCACTCATCATGTCATTCAGCTTTCCTATTACCCTGTCCGGCATTTCACAGACTCTTAGCGCATACTGACACTTGGACAGGAGGAGGGCGTTAGTTACTATCACTTTACCCCTTAGATTCAATTTCCTCCCGGACCAGAAATCCAATCGCATTTTGATTTTTCCCTCTATTTCACCCCACGTTTGTTTTGTTGCTGCATCTCGATTCTTACCTACGTATACACCCAAAACCTTCACCATTTCATTTCTCTTTACAAAATTCCATGTATTTACACAATCGAAACCATCACCAAAGCCCATTAGCTCGGTTTTTTCCCCATTGATTTTGGCCCCAGATGCCCTCTCATAGCACTCTACATGCTGCAGCACCCTGTCTACACTCCTCTCATCCCTAACCGTAATACTTATGTCATCTGCGTACTGGTAGATTTTCGTGTCCGTTTTATCTTCCATTTCAATCCCCAAAATCCCTGGGTCCCTCCTTATGAGGGCAGACAAGGGTTCTGCCGCTATGGAGTATAACATAGCTGAAAGCGGGCATCCTTGCCTGATTGACCTCTCCAGAGCGAAGCTCTCAGTTAACCTCCCGTTTATTTTCACCCTACTGATGGCATTCCTATATATTAACCTAATCCATTTAGTGAAACCTTCCCCGAAACCCATCTTTTCCAGTGTTTTAAACAAAAAATCATGATCCACCCTATCAAACGCCTTCTCTAAATCAACCCCTATGTACAGCCCTCCCTTCTGATTCATTTTGTCAAAGATGTCCTGGATCGATAAGATGATGTCACTAATGACTCTCCCTACCACACCATAACACTGACAGGGATTCACCACTGTGCCTATCACCTCCTTCAATCTGTTTGCCAGGATTTTAGCCAGTATTTTATAATCTGTATTTAGCAGACTAATTGGCCTATAATTCCTCAAATCACCTTTGTCACCCTTATTCTTATACACCACTCGGATTGCCCCGTGAAGAAGTCCCCAGATGCTTTCCCCTCCCGCTCCATGCATTGAAAGATTCTCAGGAGAATTGGCTTCATCACCTGTTTAAAGGTGATGTAAAATTCCCCCGATAACCCATCCAGCCCTGGACTTTTGTTCTTATTCAAACCATTTATTGCTCTTTCCAATTCTTCCTCTGTTATGTTTTTATCACAGTCTGCTCTGTCATCTTCCCCTAATTTTTTTTCTATCCCTTCAAAAACACTGTGGTCTGTAGAGTTTACCTCCATCTTTGAAAAAAGTGTTTTAAAATGTTTATGAGCCACCTCCAGCATTTCCTCTGTCTTCTCCATTGTCTTACCCTCTTCATTTTTCAGGTTTTGCAGATGAGCTTTCTTTTGCTGTCTTTTTTCAAGCCCTAAAAAGAAACTTGTATTCTTTTCCCCTTCTAAAATATCCTTCATCCTCGATCTGATAGCTGCCCCTCTGCTCCGTTTCTTCTCAAGCTCATCTAATTGTTTTCTCAGCATGAGATATTTTAGATTGTTGAAGTTTTCCTCTGCAATCGACCTTTCCAGCTCTTTATTAATCTGGTCTCTTAAACTATACTCAGTTCTTCTTTCCTTCTCCATTTTATTTTTACAATAGTTTATTGTCACTTTTTTGATGTGCAATTTCACCTCCTCCCACCACTCCCCCATATTTATACAACCCTCACCCTGCAGTTCTCTTTTTCTTTCTTTCAGTAGATTTTCAACTTTCTCCCTATATTTTCCATCCAGCAAAACACTGTTATTTAAACACCATAACCCTCCACCTTTGTGCTCTTTCTCCCCCAGCTCCACCCATAACCTTGCGTGATCGCTAAACCCTGTGAACTCATACCAGCATTTTGAAATTTTTTTTTCCAGCCCAGATGCTAATAGACATAAGTCAATCCTGGACTGTTTAAGTTTCCCCAGAACCGTCTGTCGTCTGGAAAAGCCCCTTTCTCCCATATTGCGCACCCTCCACAGATCTACCAGGTTGAAATAGTCAAAAAGCTCATTTAGCGATTTCCTACTTATATCACTTTTGTATGTATTGTTGCTTGATATATCCAATCTCGTAAGTGCACAGTTAAAATCCCCCACTACACAAATGTTCCCTCCCAAATGCGGTTTTAGTTGATCAAAGAAAATTCCACGCTTGTTGTCCTCATTCGGTGCATAAATATTCAAAAGTTTGTAAAGCACATTCCTGTAAATAAATTCAATACCGATCACCCTTCCCTCATCATCCTTCACTATTTCCTTAACATTTTTGATCTTATCTCCTTTAGCAAAAATAGCGACTCCGGCTCGTCCATTTACACCGTTGTTTGCCCACACTTTTCCAGCCCATGTATCCCTCAGATAGCTTCTCCACTCCCTTGTCCACTTAGTCTCTTGTACACAGAGGATGTCAAAAGTATCCACCCTTAAAACATCTCGCATCTTGTTAATACATCTTAAGCCGTTTGTGTTTTGCGATAGTATTTTTAACATTGTAAATACATAGAGATAAATCAGGCCCATCATCTTTATGCTACAGTTCACGTCTTACTTTTTCCTCTTTTTGATCCCCTTGTCTTCAGCATCCATTGCAGTCTTCTCTTCCCCAGCTCCTGGCTGTTTCCGAGGTCCATATCAGACTCCGAGTTCCCCGACTCTTGAGACCCCGTCAAGCATATCTCTGAGTCTGATTCTGGGGGCCGCTGAAGTTGAACAATTTTCACCTTCCTCTCCTTTCTCTCCGATGTATTCACACTCTGCCCCTCTGCTGCGTCTCCATGTCCCGGCACCTCAGCTGTCGATCCTCTCACCTCCATTCCTTGCTCTCCGTCCGACTCCAGTATGTCTCTTCCTTTCTCCGCTTGCCCCTCCGCACGATCCTTCTCGGTCTCCTCCCTCTCAGAGATATTCTCTCTCGATTCTTCCTGCTCCTCACGTTGCTTTCCTCCCGTCCCTGGAGCATGATCAACGTCCTCACAAACACATCTGCTGCTCTCCTTTTTGCAGCTCTGGCATTTGTTCCCTCTGCCCATGCACTCCCTTGCATAGTGCCCCTGCTCTCCACATTTTCTACAAAGGAAATCTGGACAGTCCCTCAGGATATGACCAGTCTGTATGCACTGTCTGCACACTTTCACCTGTTTGTCGTGCAAAACTCTGAAGAACTCTGCTCCAAAAGCCGTCTCAAACTTGGTCGAATATGGAAGTGATTGGACCGTCTCCGTGAATTTAACTTTCACGTATCTTGTTCCGTCAGCAATTCTAGTTCCCGGCCACATTCTCCTGATGATCGGGGATACTGCACTCACTCCCCAGCTGTTCAGCTTGCCCAGAATGACGCTGTCCGTGATATACGCCGGCAGCCCCAGAAACGAGACCACCAGCTCATCATTACATAACTCCTTGGACATGATCGCGGTCTGTCCAATTTTTATGCCGTCCAATAGTCTTTCTTTCCCCTTCGGGTGATTCATTGTGATCTCATATTTATTTCTGCCCGTGTACCGGCAGGCGATGATTTTCCCACAAGTGTCTTGTATTGCCTGGATCAGCTCCATTGCGGTCACTTTATCTTCTCCAATCAGCTCCAGGGCGAGCGTTAAATTTTGCTGAAACTCTTCAGCTTTATCCTTAATAATCCGTATCTCTTCCTCTCTGATGATTTCTCTCTCCTGCCCTCTTCCTCCTTCCGCATTTTCGGCTACGTCAGGAGCTGTCACCGCACGTGTGTCCTCCATTTCTCCCGTCATATTCTGACCGTCCACGGTCCTGTACGCCCGATCGTCTTTCACCATCGGCTCGTTTGCCTCAGCCGTCCGGTCCGAGCCCGGTGCAGCGACTCTGGCTCCCTTTCCTCTGGTTCTCACCATACTTGGAGCACAGTATAAACTATTTTCCATCAGGAAAACACAAACCAAACAAACAAATAACTTAAAGTGTCCCCCAGACAGTCAAAACTGCTGGGGGTGGCTCCAAAAACCGAGCTATCAAAGAAACGAAAAATCTGGGCTTAAAGAAACGCCACAGTTCAAACTCAAAATCAAAATTGCCGCACAGGATCAGTCAAAATACACGCACGCCTGGAGCTCACACACACCTCCTCTTACTTCCGTGTTCAGAGTGGTATGGCCGTAAACGAGGAGAGCAGCCACACAGAGGCTCTTTATAGGTGAGACAGACCCAGTTCAAGTCACCGTGTACACATGACTACACTCAAGTTCATGTATATCACAATTTACATGATGCCTTCATCAGAAACACACATTTCTGGATAATGAAGTCTTACCTAATGAAACTGATAATCATCACATAGAACATACAGAGGGACCACTTACATCTCTGACGCTCACTTTCATCATCATCATCATCATCATCATCATCATCATCGTCACACAGTGGCTCGTGTACTTCACTCCTCATGTGCATTCAATAATCTCATATTATGGCCATGTGCAATACTCATTTTCTGAATGTATGCTTTCATATAAGATAAGATAAGATAGAACTTTACTCTCCCGAGGGACATTGCGTGTTGACAGAGGGAGTGAAACATGAGGGAGGAGGACCAGGTGAGGCCTGCTGCTCAGAGGGCCAAAATGCTTACGGCACTGGGTATTCCCAGGCGGTCTCCCATCCAAGTACTAACCTGGCCCGAAGCTGATTAGCTTCCGAGATCAGACGAGATCGGGCGTGTTCAGAGTGGTATGGCCGTAAACGAGGAGAGCAGCCACACAGAGGCTCTTTATAGGTGAGACAGACCCAGTTCAAGTCACCGTGTACACATGACTACACTCATGTTCATGTATATCACAATTTACATGATGCCTTCATCAGAAACACACATTTCTGGATAATGAAGTCTTACCTAATAAAACTGATAATCATCACATAGAACATACAGAGGGACCACTTACATCTCTGACGCTCACTTTCATCATCATCATCGTCACACAGTGGCTCGTGTACTTCACTTCTCATGTGCATTCAATCTTCTCATATTATGCCCATGTGCAATACTCATTTTCTGAATGTATGCTTTCATATATGAATATGATAAGATAAGATACAACTTTATTCTCCCGAGGGAAATTGCGTGTTGACAGAGGGAGTGAAACATGAGGGAGGAAGACCAGGTGAGGCCTGCTGCTCAGAGGGCCAAAATGCTTACAGCACCGGGTATTCCCAGGCGGTCTCCCATCCAAGTACTAACCTGGCCCGACGCTGCTTAGCTTCCGAGATCAGACGAGATCGGGCGTGTTCAGAGTGGTATGGCCGTAAACGAGGAGAGCAGCCACACAGAGGCTCTTCATAGGTGAGACGGACCCAGTTCAAGTCACCGTGTACACATGACTACACTCAAGTTCATGTATATCACAATTTACATGATGCCTTCATCAGAAACACACATTTCTGGATAATGAAGTCTTACCTAATGAAACTGATAATCATCATATAGAACATAAAGAGGGACCACTAACATCTCTGACGCTCACTTTCATCATCATCATCATCGTCATCATCATCATCGTCATGCAGTGGCTCGTGTACTTCACTTCTCATGTGCATTCAATCTTCTCATATTATGACCATGTGCAATACTCATTTTCTGAATGTATGCTTTCATATAAGATAAGATAAGATACAACTTTATTCTCCCGAGGGAACTTGCGTGTTCACAGAGGGAGTGAAACATGAGGGAGGAGGACCAGGTGAGGCCTGCTGCTCACAGGGCCAAAATGCTTACGGCACCGGGTATTCCTAGGCGATCTCCCATCCAAGTACTAACCTGGCCCGACGCTGCTTAGCTTCACAAGATCAGAC
This sequence comes from Genypterus blacodes, assembly GCF_046128005.1. Taxonomy (NCBI): domain Eukaryota; kingdom Metazoa; phylum Chordata; class Actinopteri; order Ophidiiformes; family Ophidiidae; genus Genypterus; species Genypterus blacodes. The sequence goes on from NW_027466842.1 coordinate 7,749,812, forward strand.
GAGATCAGGCGTGTTCAGAGTGGTATGGCCGTAAACGAGGAGAGCAGCCACACAGAGGCTCTTTATAGGTGAGACAGACCCAGTTCAAGTCACTGTGTACGCATGACTACACTCAAGTTCATGTATATCACAATTTACATGATGCCTTCATCAGAAGAACACTAACATTTCAGATAAGATAAGATACAACTTTATTCTCCCGAGGGAAATTGCGTGTTGACAGAGGGAGTGAAACATGAGGGAGGAGGACCAGGTGAGGCCTGCTGCTCAGAGGGCCAAAATGCTTACGGCACTGGGTATTCCCAGGCGGTCTCCCATCCAAGTACGAACCTGGCCCGACGCTGATTAGCTTCCGAGATCAGACGAGATCGGGCGTGTTCAGAGTGGTATGGCCGTAAACAAGGAAAGCAGCCGCACAGAGGCTCTTTATAGGTGAGACAGATTCAGTTCAAGTCACCGTGTACACATGACTACACTCAAGTTCATGTATATCACAATTTACATGATGCCTTCCTCAGAAACACACATTTCTGGATAATGAAGTCTTACCTAATGAAACTGATAATCATCACATGGAACATACAGAGGGACCACTAACATTTCTGACGCTCACTTTCATCATCATTTTCATCATCATCATCGTCACACAGTGGCTCGTGTACTTCACTTCTCATGTGCATTCAATCTTCTCATATTATGACCATATGCAATACTCATTTTCTGAATGTATGCTTTCATATAAGATAAGATAAGATACAACTTTATTTTCCCGAGGGAAATTGCGTGTTGAGAGAGGGAGTGAAACATGAGGGAGGAGGACCAGGTGAGGCCTGCTGCTCAGAGGGCCAAAATGCTTACGGCACTGGGTATTCCCAGGCGGTCTCCCATCCAAGTACTAACCTGGCCCGAAGCTGATTAGCTTCCGAGATCAGACGAGATCGGGCGTGTTCAGAGTGGTATGGCCGTAAACGAGGAGAGCAGCCACACAGAGGCTCTTTATAGGTGAGACAGACCCAGTTCAAGTCACCGTGTACACATGACTACACTCATGTTCATGTATATCACAATTTACATGATGCCTTCATCAGAAACACACATTTCTGGATAATGAAGTCTTACCTAATAAAACTGATAATCATCACATAGAACATACAGAGGGACCACTTACATCTCTGACGCTCACTTTCATCATCATCATCGTCACACAGTGGCTCGTGTACTTCACTTCTCATGTGCATTCAATCTTCTCATATTATGCCCATGTGCAATACTCATTTTCTGAATGTATGCTTTCATATATGAATATGATAAGATAAGATACAACTTTATTCTCCCGAGGGAAATTGCGTGTTGACAGAGGGAGTGAAACATGAGGGAGGAAGACCAGGTGAGGCCTGCTGCTCAGAGGGCCAAAATGCTTACAGCACCGGGTATTCCCAGGCGGTCTCCCATCCAAGTACTAACCTGGCCCGACGCTGCTTAGCTTCCGAGATCAGACGAGATCGGGCGTGTTCAGAGTGGTATGGCCGTAAACGAGGAGAGCAGCCACACAGAGGCTCTTCATAGGTGAGACGGACCCAGTTCAAGTCACCGTGTACACATGACTACACTCAAGTTCATGTATATCACAATTTACATGATGCCTTCATCAGAAACACACATTTCTGGATAATGAAGTCTTACCTAATGAAACTGATAATCATCATATAGAACATAAAGAGGGACCACTAACATCTCTGACGCTCACTTTCATCATCATCATCATCGTCATCATCATCATCGTCATGCAGTGGCTCGTGTACTTCACTTCTCATGTGCATTCAATCTTCTCATATTATGACCATGTGCAATACTCATTTTCTGAATGTATGCTTTCATATAAGATAAGATAAGATACAACTTTATTCTCCCGAGGGAACTTGCGTGTTCACAGAGGGAGTGAAACATGAGGGAGGAGGACCAGGTGAGGCCTGCTGCTCACAGGGCCAAAATGCTTACGGCACCGGGTATTCCTAGGCGATCTCCCATCCAAGTACTAACCTGGCCCGACGCTGCTTAGCTTCACAAGATCAGACGAGATCAGGCGTGTTCAGAGTGGTATGGCCGTAAACGAGGAGAGCAGCCACACAGAGGCTCTTTATAGGTGAGACAGACCCAGTTCAAGTCACTGTGTACGCATGACTACACTCAAGTTCATGTATATCACAATTTACATGATGCCTTCATCAGAAGAACACTAACATTTCAGATAAGATAAGATACAACTTTATTCTCCCGAGGGAAATTGCGTGTTGACAGAGGGAGTGAAACATGAGGGAGGAGGACCAGGTGAGGCCTGCTGCTCAGAGGGCCAAAATGCTTACGGCACTGGGTATTCCCAGGCGGTCTCCCATCCAAGTACGAACCTGGCCCGACGCTGATTAGCTTCCGAGATCAGACGAGATCGGGCGTGTTCAGAGTGGTATGGCCGTAAACAAGGAAAGCAGCCGCACAGAGGCTCTTTATAGGTGAGACAGATTCAGTTCAAGTCCTCTCACCTCCATTCCTTGCTCTCCGTCCGACTCCAGTATGTCTCTTCCTTTCTCCGCTTGCCCCTCCGCACGATCCTTCTCGGTCTCCTCCCTCTCAGAGATATTCTCTCTCGATTCTTCCTGCTCCTCACGTTGCTTTCCTCCCGTCCCTGGAGCATGATCAACGTCCTCACAAACACATCTGCTGCTCTCCTTTTTGCAGCTCTGGCATTTGTTCCCTCTGCCCATGCACTCCCTTGCATAGTGCCCCTGCTCTCCACATTTTCTACAAAGGAAATCTGGACAGTCCCTCAGGATATGACCAGTCTGTATGCACTGTCTGCACACTTTCACCTGTTTGTCGTGCAAAACTCTGAAGAACTCTGCTCCAAAAGCCGTCTCAAACTTGGTCGAATATGGAAGTGATTGGACCGTCTCCGTGAATTTAACTTTCACGTATCTTGTTCCGTCAGCAATTCTAGTTCCCGGCCACATTCTCCTGATGATCGGGGATACTGCACTCACTCCCCAGCTGTTCAGCTTGCCCAGAATGACGCTGTCCGTGATATACGCCGGCAGCCCCAGAAACGAGACCACCAGCTCATCATTACATAACTCCTTGGACATGATCGCGGTCTGTCCAATTTTTATGCCGTCCAATAGTCTTTCTTTCCCCTTCGGGTGATTCATTGTGATCTCATATTTATTTCTGCCCGTGTACCGGCAGGCGATGATTTTCCCACAAGTGTCTTGTATTGCCTGGATCAGCTCCATTGCGGTCACTTTATCTTCTCCAATCAGCTCCAGGGCGAGCGTTAAATTTTGCTGAAACTCTTCAGCTTTATCCTTAATAATCCGTATCTCTTCCTCTCTGATGATTTCTCTCTCCTGCCCTCTTCCTCCTTCCGCATTTTCGGCTACGTCAGGAGCTGTCACCGCACGTGTGTCCTCCATTTCTCCCGTCATATTCTGACCGTCCACGGTCCTGTACGCCCGATCGTCTTTCACCATCGGCTCGTTTGCCTCAGCCGTCCGGTCCGAGCCCGGTGCAGCGACTCTGGCTCCCTTTCCTCTGGTTCTCACCATACTTGGAGCACAGTATAAACTATTTTCCATCAGGAAAACACAAACCAAACAAACAAATAACTTAAAGTGTCCCCCAGACAGTCAAAACTGCTGGGGGTGGCTCCAAAAACCGAGCTATCAAAGAAACGAAAAATCTGGGCTTAAAGAAACGCCACAGTTCAAACTCAAAATCAAAATTGCCGCACAGGATCAGTCAAAATACACGCACGCCTGGAGCTCACACACACCTCCTCTTACTTCCGTGTTCAGAGTGGTATGGCCGTAAACGAGGAGAGCAGCCACACAGAGGCTCTTTATAGGTGAGACAGACCCAGTTCAAGTCACCGTGTACACATGACTACACTCAAGTTCATGTATATCACAATTTACATGATGCCTTCATCAGAAACACACATTTCTGGATAATGAAGTCTTACCTAATGAAACTGATAATCATCACATAGAACATACAGAGGGACCACTTACATCTCTGACGCTCACTTTCATCATCATCATCATCATCATCATCATCATCATCGTCACACAGTGGCTCGTGTACTTCACTCCTCATGTGCATTCAATAATCTCATATTATGGCCATGTGCAATACTCATTTTCTGAATGTATGCTTTCATATAAGATAAGATAAGATAGAACTTTACTCTCCCGAGGGACATTGCGTGTTGACAGAGGGAGTGAAACATGAGGGAGGAGGACCAGGTGAGGCCTGCTGCTCAGAGGGCCAAAATGCTTACGGCACTGGGTATTCCCAGGCGGTCTCCCATCCAAGTACTAACCTGGCCCGAAGCTGATTAGCTTCCGAGATCAGACGAGATCGGGCGTGTTCAGAGTGGTATGGCCGTAAACGAGGAGAGCAGCCACACAGAGGCTCTTTATAGGTGAGACAGACCCAGTTCAAGTCACCGTGTACACATGACTACACTCATGTTCATGTATATCACAATTTACATGATGCCTTCATCAGAAACACACATTTCTGGATAATGAAGTCTTACCTAATAAAACTGATAATCATCACATAGAACATACAGAGGGACCACTTACATCTCTGACGCTCACTTTCATCATCATCATCGTCACACAGTGGCTCGTGTACTTCACTTCTCATGTGCATTCAATCTTCTCATATTATGCCCATGTGCAATACTCATTTTCTGAATGTATGCTTTCATATATGAATATGATAAGATAAGATACAACTTTATTCTCCCGAGGGAAATTGCGTGTTGACAGAGGGAGTGAAACATGAGGGAGGAAGACCAGGTGAGGCCTGCTGCTCAGAGGGCCAAAATGCTTACAGCACCGGGTATTCCCAGGCGGTCTCCCATCCAAGTACTAACCTGGCCCGACGCTGCTTAGCTTCCGAGATCAGACGAGATCGGGCGTGTTCAGAGTGGTATGGCCGTAAACGAGGAGAGCAGCCACACAGAGGCTCTTCATAGGTGAGACGGACCCAGTTCAAGTCACCGTGTACACATGACTACACTCAAGTTCATGTATATCACAATTTACATGATGCCTTCATCAGAAACACACATTTCTGGATAATGAAGTCTTACCTAATGAAACTGATAATCATCATATAGAACATAAAGAGGGACCACTAACATCTCTGACGCTCACTTTCATCATCATCATCATCGTCATCATCATCATCGTCATGCAGTGGCTCGTGTACTTCACTTCTCATGTGCATTCAATCTTCTCATATTATGACCATGTGCAATACTCATTTTCTGAATGTATGCTTTCATATAAGATAAGATAAGATACAACTTTATTCTCCCGAGGGAACTTGCGTGTTCACAGAGGGAGTGAAACATGAGGGAGGAGGACCAGGTGAGGCCTGCTGCTCACAGGGCCAAAATGCTTACGGCACCGGGTATTCCTAGGCGATCTCCCATCCAAGTACTAACCTGGCCCGACGCTGCTTAGCTTCACAAGATCAGACGAGATCAGGCGTGTTCAGAGTGGTATGGCCGTAAACGAGGAGAGCAGCCACACAGAGGCTCTTTATAGGTGAGACAGACCCAGTTCAAGTCACTGTGTACGCATGACTACACTCAAGTTCATGTATATCACAATTTACATGATGCCTTCATCAGAAGAACACTAACATTTCAGATAAGATAAGATACAACTTTATTCTCCCGAGGGAAATTGCGTGTTGACAGAGGGAGTGAAACATGAGGGAGGAGGACCAGGTGAGGCCTGCTGCTCAGAGGGCCAAAATGCTTACGGCACTGGGTATTCCCAGGCGGTCTCCCATCCAAGTACGAACCTGGCCCGACGCTGATTAGCTTCCGAGATCAGACGAGATCGGGCGTGTTCAGAGTGGTATGGCCGTAAACAAGGAAAGCAGCCGCACAGAGGCTCTTTATAGGTGAGACAGATTCAGTTCAAGTCACCGTGTACACATGACTACACTCAAGTTCATGTATATCACAATTTACATGATGCCTTCCTCAGAAACACACATTTCTGGATAATGAAGTCTTACCTAATGAAACTGATAATCATCACATGGAACATACAGAGGGACCACTAACATTTCTGACGCTCACTTTCATCATCATTTTCATCATCATCATCGTCACACAGTGGCTCGTGTACTTCACTTCTCATGTGCATTCAATCTTCTCATATTATGACCATATGCAATACTCATTTTCTGAATGTATGCTTTCATATAAGATAAGATAAGATACAACTTTATTTTCCCGAGGGAAATTGCGTGTTGAGAGAGGGAGTGAAACATGAGGGAGGAGGACCAGGTGAGGCCTGCTGCTCAGAGGGCCAAAATGCTTACGGCACTGGGTATTCCCAGGCGGTCTCCCATCCAAGTACTAACCTGGCCCGAAGCTGATTAGCTTCCGAGATCAGACGAGATCGGGCGTGTTCAGAGTGGTATGGCCGTAAACGAGGAGAGCAGCCACACAGAGGCTCTTTATAGGTGAGACAGACCCAGTTCAAGTCACCGTGTACACATGACTACACTCATGTTCATGTATATCACAATTTACATGATGCCTTCATCAGAAACACACATTTCTGGATAATGAAGTCTTACCTAATAAAACTGATAATCATCACATAGAACATACAGAGGGACCACTTACATCTCTGACGCTCACTTTCATCATCATCATCGTCACACAGTGGCTCGTGTACTTCACTTCTCATGTGCATTCAATCTTCTCATATTATGCCCATGTGCAATACTCATTTTCTGAATGTATGCTTTCATATATGAATATGATAAGATAAGATACAACTTTATTCTCCCGAGGGAAATTGCGTGTTGACAGAGGGAGTGAAACATGAGGGAGGAAGACCAGGTGAGGCCTGCTGCTCAGAGGGCCAAAATGCTTACAGCACCGGGTATTCCCAGGCGGTCTCCCATCCAAGTACTAACCTGGCCCGACGCTGCTTAGCTTCCGAGATCAGACGAGATCGGGCGTGTTCAGAGTGGTATGGCCGTAAACGAGGAGAGCAGCCACACAGAGGCTCTTCATAGGTGAGACGGACCCAGTTCAAGTCACCGTGTACACATGACTACACTCAAGTTCATGTATATCACAATTTACATGATGCCTTCATCAGAAACACACATTTCTGGATAATGAAGTCTTACCTAATGAAACTGATAATCATCATATAGAACATAAAGAGGGACCACTAACATCTCTGACGCTCACTTTCATCATCATCATCATCGTCATCATCATCATCGTCATGCAGTGGCTCGTGTACTTCACTTCTCATGTGCATTCAATCTTCTCATATTATGACCATGTGCAATACTCATTTTCTGAATGTATGCTTTCATATAAGATAAGATAAGATACAACTTTATTCTCCCGAGGGAACTTGCGTGTTCACAGAGGGAGTGAAACATGAGGGAGGAGGACCAGGTGAGGCCTGCTGCTCACAGGGCCAAAATGCTTACGGCACCGGGTATTCCTAGGCGATCTCCCATCCAAGTACTAACCTGGCCCGACGCTGCTTAGCTTCACAAGATCAGACGAGATCAGGCGTGTTCAGAGTGGTATGGCCGTAAACGAGGAGAGCAGCCACACAGAGGCTCTTTATAGGTGAGACAGACCCAGTTCAAGTCACTGTGTACGCATGACTACACTCAAGTTCATGTATATCACAATTTACATGATGCCTTCATCAGAAGAACACTAACATTTCAGATAAGATAAGATACAACTTTATTCTCCCGAGGGAAATTGCGTGTTGACAGAGGGAGTGAAACATGAGGGAGGAGGACCAGGTGAGGCCTGCTGCTCAGAGGGCCAAAATGCTTACGGCACTGGGTATTCCCAGGCGGTCTCCCATCCAAGTACGAACCTGGCCCGACGCTGATTAGCTTCCGAGATCAGACGAGATCGGGCGTGTTCAGAGTGGTATGGCCGTAAACAAGGAAAGCAGCCGCACAGAGGCTCTTTATAGGTGAGACAGATTCAGTTCAAGTCACCGTGTACACATGACTACACTCAAGTTCATGTATATCACAATTTACATGATGCCTTCCTCAGAAACACACATTTCTGGATAATGAAGTCTTACCTAATGAAACTGATAATCATCACATGGAACATACAGAGGGACCACTAACATTTCTGACGCTCACTTTCATCATCATTTTCATCATCATCATCGTCACACAGTGGCTCGTGTACTTCACTTCTCATGTGCATTCAATCTTCTCATATTATGACCATATGCAATACTCATTTTCTGAATGTATGCTTTCATATAAGATAAGATAAGATACAACTTTATTTTCCCGAGGGAAATTGCGTGTTGAGAGAGGGAGTGAAACATGAGGGAGGAGGACCAGGTGAGGCCTACTGCTCAGAGTGCCAAAATGCTTACGGCACCGGGTTTTCCCAGGCGGTCTCCCATGCAATTACTAACCTGGCCCGACGCTGCTTAGCTTCCGAGATCAGACGAGATCGGGCGTGTTCAGAGTGGTATGGCCATACCGAGGAGAGCAGCCACACAGAGGCTCTTTATAGGTGAGACAGACCCAGTTCAAGTCACCGTGTACACATGACTACACTCAAGTTCATGTACATCACAATTTACATGATGCCTTCATCAGAAACACACATTTCTGGATAATGAGGTCTTACCAAATGAAACTGATAATCATCACATAGAACATAAAGAGGGACCACTAACATCTCTGACGCTCACTTTCATCATCATTATCATCATCATCATCATCATCATCATCATCTCACACAGTGGCTCGTGTACTTCACTTCTCATGTGCATTCAATCTTCTCATATTATGATCTTGTGCAATACTCATTTTCTGAATGTATGCTTTCATATAAGATAAGATAAGATACAACTTTATTTTCCCGAGGGAAATTGTGTGTTCACAGAGGGAGTGAAACATGAGGGAGGAGGACCAGGTGAGGCCTGCTGCTCAGAGGGCCAAAATGCTTACGGCACCGGGTATTCCCAGGGGGTCTCCCATCCAAGTACTAACCTGGCCCGACGCTGCTTAGCTTCACAAGATCAGACGAGATCAGGCGTGTTCAGAGTGGTGTGGCCGTAAACGAGGAGAGCAGCCACACAGAGGCTCTTTATAAGTGAGACAGACCCAGTTCAAGTCACCGTGTACACATGACTACACTCATGTTCATGTATATCACAATTTACATGATGCCTTCATCAGAAACACACATTTCTGGATAATGAAGTCTTACCTAATGAAACTGATAATCATCACATAGAAGATAAAGAGGGACAACTAACATCTCTGACGCTCACTTTCATCATCATCATCATCATCATAATCATCATCGTCACACAGTGGCTCGTGTACTTCACTTCTCATGTGCATTCAATCTAGTTATATTATGCCCATGTGCAATACTCATTTTCTGAATGTATGCTTTCATATAAGATAAGATAAGATACAACTTTATTCTCCCGAGGGACATTGGGTGTTGACAGAGGGAGTGAAACATGAGGGAGGAGGACCAGGTGAGGCCTGCTGCTCAGAGGGCTAAAATGCTAACGGCACCGGGTATTCCCAGGCGGTCTCCCATCCAAGTACTAACCTGGCCAGACGCTGCTTAGCTTCTGAGATCAGAAGAGATCGGGCGTGTTCAGAGTGGTATGGCCGTGAACGAGGAGAGCAGCAACACAGAGGCTCTTTATAGGTGAGACAGACCCAGTTCAAGTCACCGTGTACACATGACTACACTCAAGTTCATGTATATCACAATTTACATGATGCCTTTGTGACATACCCCCCATTTAGTCTTTTCTTTGGTCCCTTTTCCATTAAGTTGTGGCCTTTTATTTTCTTTTGTTACGATGTTGTTGCATGTTTTGGCCAGAAGTGGCGCTGTAGTACTGGGATATAATGCAGTTGCATAACGGTGAGAGAGAGAAGAAGTAGCCACTGAGAACGGAAGGCGGGAGATGTAAATGGTGAAGTGAGCTGTATTGTGGAAACTTTGGATTAAACGAAAAAGCTTTCCCAGCACGCCGTTGAGAGTATTACTTTCTTCAAGTGTGCAACAAAATTGGCGCCCGAACAGGGACTCAACGTGATACAAAAAAGAAGTCTGAAGACAAAAAAAAAGAACGAACGTTGGAACGCGCAAAATGGAGCTGGAGCAGTTACAGGATCAGCTAACGGAGCTACTGTGTCGGCTAAACGTGGAACAGCTAAAAGAAGTGTGTATCCGAGCTAAAGTTTCATCAGACAAGGAGAAGAAACACACGTTGATCCGAGCAATTAATGAGTCAGTAGAGAATGCTTTTGAAGTGGAGGAACAAGATGTAGCAGAGACATTTGGGCAAGAGTTGTTAGCTACAGCTAAGCGATTGAGAGAAAACGCGCCCAAACCAGAGAGGTATGATAAAAATGAAGAGGAGCTACAAAAGCTACAAAAACAGTATGCTGAAATGCAGTTGACATTCCAGACGTCGACCAAAATGCTCGAGGAGGAAATGAGTCGGCTTCGGGAAAAAATGAACAGGACGGCTAGCCCGCCAGAACTCCCATTCTCCAGAGCCCCTGAAGTGGTTATCAGACGCGAGTTTCGGATTAATGGCCAGATAGGTGAATTGGGGCAGAAAGACAAGTTATCATACACTAACCTCATGTACCAAATAGACTCTGAAAAACGTAAAGGCCACAGTGATGTAGAAATTGTTGAAGCTGTAGTAAAAGCTGCTACACCAGGGCTCAGTTTACGTGATATGCTGGAAGCCAAAAATAATTTGACACTCGTGCAGTTGAAGACGATTCTTAAAGCCCATTTCAAAGAAAACAACACTACAGATATGTTCCACAGACTCATTAACATAACTCAAGATGCAAAAGAATCCCCTCAGAATTTTCTTTTTCGTGCAGTTGAACTCAAAGAGAGGCTACTGGCGGCTGCAGAAGATGCCAGCTCAGATGTACAGTATAGCCCAGACCTCATTCAGAAAAAGTTTCTTAGGTCAGTCAGTACAGGACTACTGAGTGATAATGTTAAAATGCAGCTGAAACCTCACCTAGATGATCTAGGAGTGACTGACGAGATATTGATAGAGAAAATGAATGATGCTGCTGCTGTTGATTGGGAGACACAGCAGAAATTGAAGAAAAGTATCCCAAATAAGCCAGCCAGAATAAATGAGCTAAAAACAGAAACAACTACTTACCAGCTGTATAGTGACAGGGAAACAGACAATGACCAGCCATCTGAACACAGCACTTCAGTCAAGGCCAGTGTTAAAAGTCAGAAGATAAAAACTCCAAAAAGCTCTTCAGAAACTGAACTGATGGATGCAGTGAAACAGCTGAGAGAGGAAGTGGCTGAGCTGAGGAAGAATGTTCAGTACTCAGCACGACCATCTCACCAGTTCCAAAACAGAGGGAAGAGGGCATGCAGAGGATGTCAAGACCGGGGTGAAGAGGAACAGTGTGACCACTGCTTCAAATGTGGCCTGAGTGGACACCTCTCAAGAGGATGCAGAGGCCAAAAGGAACTCAAGAGGCAACACTGATTCAGCTAATATCAAAGGACAGACTGTAGAATGTACCTCCCCTGACACTCAAGAACAGCATAGCAGGTCACTCAACACCCCTACTATTCTTAGAGAAAGCATTGTACAATTAGAAGAGAGACTGCGAGCAGAAAGGTGTTCCCCAGGTGGAAGATTGGCAGGTTCTGCTTATATTAGCCACATCTCCCCTCGTCACCATTCACAGCTGCTGAGACTTATTGGAAAGAAGTGCATGGTGAGTTGCTACCTAGATGGGGTGAAGACTCAAGCCTTATGGGACACTGGATCGCAAGTCTGCCTTATCAATGAGACCTGGAGGAAGAACTGCATCCCAGAGGTGAAGGTACGGAGCACTGAAGAACTCCTCGGCCCTGGTCCTTTTGTGGGGAAAGCTGTCAACCAGACCGACATCCCTTTCCTAGGCTGGGTGGAGGTCACGTTCCACCTAGACCCATCACATGCTCCAGAGTTCACGCTTCAGGTGCCCATGCTCGTGACAGGTGAGAAAGGAGCAGCAGAAGAGCCAATCATTGGTTACAATGTAATTGAACTGTTGTTAAAGAATGGTGTGGAGGGTCCACATGAAGTAATAACACAGGCTGTGAGCACAGCTTTCTCTTTTAGCTGTAAAAAGACTGAAATGTTAGTGAAAATTATTCAAAACAGTGACCCTGAGTGCAGTGACGGCCTAGTGAGAGTGGGCAGGCAGAAGGAAGTGATCCCAGCAGGTCAGGTAAGAACTATAAAATGTGCTGTGAGAACAGGTCCTCTACTGTCCAGTCAAGAAGCCCTTTTTCTGCCTGATGAACATGCCCCCTGGCCAGATGGCCTGAGTATGTCAGAGAGCATGATGACGCTTAGCGAAGGGACATATTCTCGCATAGCACTGCCCATCACCAATTACACCTGTCATGATGTCACCCTGAGCCCACGCAATGTTGGGGCAGGTTCAACTGGTCAAAGCTGTCTATCCAGTGGACGCCAAGCCAGTCACTCCCCGACCAGCTTCTCCGGTCGAACGTCCAGAGGTCAGCAGGGAGGATGAGCCTGAGCCTGATGGAAGGACAGCGGTGGACGAGGAAAGGTGGGACCCACCAATCACACTGATTCACCTCCCCCTTGCTCAGCAGCGACAAGTGAAGCAGATGTTGAGGGAGGAATGCAGAGCGTTCGCCAGAGACGATGATGATGTGGGATACATCCCTTCCCTACAACGGAAAATCAGACTCACAGATACAACACCGGTAAGACGTACCTATGTGTCTGTGCCTAAGCCACTTCACAAAGAAGTAAAACAGTACTTAGAAGACTTGTTAAATAGGGGCTGGATCCAAAAATCTAGGTCACATTACTCATCTCCCATTGTCTGTGTGCGGAAAAAAGATGGGAACCTCTGTCTGTGCTGTGACTACAGAGAACTCAACCGTAAGTCTCTGCCAGATCGCCACCCTATTCCCCGCATTCAAGATATGCTAGATAGTTTACATGGGAGTGCATGGTTTTCAGTGTTAGATCAAGGCAAGGCCTACCATCAGGGGTTCGTGGAAGAAAGTAGTAGACCATTCACAGCTTTTATAACACCCTGGGGCCTATATGAGTGGATCCGAATCCCTTTTGGCTTGTCTACAGCACCCTCCGAATTCCAGCGCAGCATGGAGGAGTGTCTATCTGGACTCAGAGATGAAATTTGCGAGCCATATCTAGACGATAATCTGGTTCATAGCCAAACATTTGATAATCACCTGAAAGATGTGAGAAAAGTGCTTCAGCGCTACCAACAGCACGGGATGAAATTGACTGCAAAGAAATGTGAGCTCTTTAAGAACCAGGTCAGATTTCTGGGAAAGATCGTATCGAAGGAAGGCTACACAATGGATCCTGCAGAAGTAGCCCCAGTGCAAGAGATGAAGCAGAGAAAGCCAGCGACAGTGGGTGAGGTGCGGAAAGTGCTAGGATTCATCTCATACTACCGAGCCTATATCCCAAACTTCTCTCGCATAGCTAAGCCTCTCTATGCACTGCTGTGCGCTGAGATACCAGGCAGTGAGACCCCTAAAGGCACAAAGAAGCAGAAGGCTGGGGTGAGAAAGACAAAGCAAAGCCAGGTACCCTCACATCAACGTATCAGGTGGACAGAAGAACACAGTACAGTTCTCAGTCAGCTGATAGATTACCTCTCCAGTCCTCCTGTGCTGGGCTACCCAAACTTTGAAGAACCGTTCATTATGCATTGTGATGCGTCCCAGGATGGACTTGGAGCGGTGCTCTATCAAAAACAGGAGGGAAGGTTAAAGGTCATTGCGAATGGCTCCCCGCACTCTCTGCTCCAGAGAAGAATTACCATCTACATTCTGGTAAGCTAGAGTTTTTAGCAATGAAATGGGCTATATGCGAGAGGTTTAGGGATTATTTGTATTACACTCCATCGTTTGTAGTATATACAGATAATAACCCTCTGACATATGTGCTGACAACAGCTAAATTGAATGCCACGTTGCTGAGATGGGTGGCTGAATTGGCAGACTTCCGATTTTCAATTAAGTACAGGCCAGGGAAGTCTAACTCTGACGCAGACGGGCTATCGAGAATGCCCCTTGACATAGAGAAGTATATGCTAACCTGTTCACAAAAGATACAGTCTGAGATCTTGGCCAGTGTCTCCAAAGGGTTGTCAGTTCACCAGGTGGAGAGAGAGCAGTTGCTGTGTCCAGTGACCATCACCACAGCCATCGCAGAGCTGAGCAGTGAGCCGCGGATGAACGCAGCAAAGCAGATCGCCCCTCAAGCACTGAGAGCCGCTCAAGACGAGGATCTACTGCTGAAGCAGGTGAAACAGCAGGTCGCACAACAGCAGTGGCCGAGGGTGAAAGACACTCACAGTGAGTTGGCAGTGTTTGCAAGGGAGAAAGCGAAGTTGGTGATTGATGCTGAGGATGTTCTCCGGCAACAGACAGCAACACGCACACAACTGGTTGTGCCTCCAAAGTTCCGTCCCCTCATCCTGAGAGAGCTGCATGAAGAGATGGGACACTTGGGCGTTGAACGGACACTCCATCTGATCCGTGAGCGTTTCTTTTGGCCTCATATGCAGAGAGACGTTGAGCATCACATCAACAAGGTCTGTAGCTGTGTGAAACGGAAAAGACCACAGAAAGCAGTAAGAGCACCACTTACCAGTATTGTGACAACATACCCCTTTGAGCTGGTCTCAATTGACTTCATGCACCTAGAGAAGTGTAAAGGAGGATATGAGTACATTCTGGTGGTCATGGACCATTTTACACGATTCGCTCAGGCGTATGCATGTACTAACAACAGTGCTCGAACTGCAGCTGAGAAGATATTCGGTGACTTTGTCCTCAAATTCGGCTTCCCCACGAAATTACACCATGATCAGGGTAGAGAATTTGAGAATAAGTTGTTTGCAGAGCTCCAAAAATACTCTGGCATCCAAGGTTCTCGCACCACCCCGTACCACCCCCAGGGGAACGGTCAAGTGGAACGCTTCAACCGCACCCTGCTGGCCATGTTGCGTAACCTAGATGACCAAGCTAAAGCAGATTGGAAGAATTCTCTTGCCAAAGTAATACACGCCTACAATTGCACGCGCAATGAGTCCACTGGATACGCACCATATTACCTGCTCTTTGGTCGTAACCCCAGATTGCCTATTGACATCATGTTCAGTATCCCCCACAGTGATGGCAGTGCATCTCATGATGACTATGCCAAGAAATGGAAACAGAGGATGGAGGAGGCGTACCAGTTAGCCTCCAAGGCTGCGAAGGCAAGCGGAGAGAGGGGGAAAAACCTGTATGACCGGAAGGTTCAAGGTGCAGAGCTGTATCCTGGCTGCAGAGTTCTCATTAGGAACTTGACTGAAAGAGGTGGACCCGGAAAACTCAGGTCATTCTGGGAAGACAAAGTCCATGTAGTGGTCAAGAGAAAACACACAGAAAGTCCAGTTTATGAAGTACAACCAGAGGATGGCCAGGGCCGCACCAGAGTGCTTCATCGAAATCTGCTGCTCCCCTGTGACTTCCTGCCAGTTGAGTCACACAAGCCTGAAAAGAAAAGAGGTGAGAGACCACACAAAGAGAAAAAGACACCGACAAAACAGAATGCAGAACCCGAGTGTTCATCTGACTCTGAAGAGGATGACTGGCGATGCATGTCCAGATGGCCCCAAGGAGACTCCGCAGCACAAACCAGAAGGAACCTCAGACCAGAGGCTACAGAGTTTCAGCCACGGGCTGCAACACCAGCACCTGAGGGAGACAATGTGATGGGAGAACAGACCCTGTGGACATCAGACACGGACAGAGAGCAAGAAGAACAGATCGGGACTGGACTGGAAAATGAAGTGACTGTGACAGCAGGCCTGAGTGAGGATATAGAAGAGGCTGAGCTGGAGACCGCAAGCAATGAGGGAGAAGAGTATCCATCATCTTCACCACCTGCGAGATGATATCCTTTCAGAAATAGACCTGCACCCAAAACACTCGCATATGATAGGTTGGGGCAGCCCACAGTTAATTGAATTAAAGTTATGAGATTATATGATGCACTTTAAAGTTGTAAGTTCAAGCCATCCAGTTTTAAGATGAATACAATTTGTTAGTTCATGTCAAAGTCATATGATGGATGGAAAATGTTAATGTGTTGTTTAAAAGAAAAAAAATACTTTTAGTTTATATAGGCCCACACAAAGTCAGTTCTCACATTTAGAATCGCACAAATATAACTGAAGAGGAAATGGTGGTTGTAAGATATTGTATTTACAGGAGTATGGTTGAAAAGACTAAATGTAAAGAGACTCTTATAACGAAATGATATGAAGAAAAGAGTTATTAGAATATATGAAGTGTGAGATTCTATGTGATTTCACTACAGGTCAAAGGTCACGCCTATTCCAGTCAAGACAAGCTGCCCGTGAACACAGCGGAGTAAATAGATAGTTGTCATAGTGCACAATGACTTCCTCTGTTTAACACATGACATTAAGGGGAGATAAGTGTGATGTGAAATCTGTCATTAGATATGTGTCTTGAATAATGGACTCTAACCTGGAAGTGATCAAATTGTCTTAAACAGGATGAACTGAGACGGGAAATGTCGGGACGACATTTAGTTAAGCAGGGGAGAGTGTGACATACCCCCCATTTAGTCTTTTCTTTGGTCCCTTTTCCATTAAGTTGTGGCCTTTTATTTTCTTTTGTTACGATGTTGTTGCATGTTTTGGCCAGAAGTGGCGCTGTAGTACTGGGATATAATGCAGTTGCATAACGGTGAGAGAGAGAAGAAGTAGCCACTGAGAACGGAAGGCGGGAGATGTAAATGGTGAAGTGAGCTGTATTGTGGAAACTTTGGATTAAACGAAAAACTTTTCCCAGCACGCCGTTGAGAGTATTACTTTCTTCAAGTGTGCAACACCTTCATCAGAAGAACACTAACATTTCAGATAAGATAAGATACAACTTTATTCTCCCGAGAGAAATTGCGTGTTGACAGAGGGAGTGAAACATGAGGGAGGAGGACCAGGTGAGGCCTGCTGCTCAGAGGGCCAAAATGCTTACGGCACCGGGTATTCCCAGGCGGTCTCCCATCCAAGTACTTACCTGGCCCGACGCTGATTAGCTTCCGAGATCAGACGAGATCGGGCGTGTTCAGAGTGTTATGGACGTAAACGAGGAGAGCAGCCACACAGAGGCTCTTTATAGGTGAGACAGACCCAGTTCATGTCACCGTGTACACATGACTACACTCAAGTTCATGTATATCACAATTTACATGATGCCTTCATCAGAAACACACATTTCTGGATAATGAAGTCTTACCTAATGAAACTGATGATCATCACATAGAACATAAAGAGGGACCACTAACATCTCTGACGCTCACTTTCATCATCATCATCTTCATCATCATCATCATCATCATCGTCACACAGTGGCTCGTGTACTTCACTTCTCATGTGCATTCAATCTTCTCATATTATGCCCATGTGCAATACTCATTTTCTGAATGTATGCTTTCATATAAGATAAGATAAGATACAACTTTATTCTCCCGAGGGACATTGGGTGTTGACAGAGGGAGGGAAACATGAGGGAGGAGGACCAGGTGAGGCCTGCTGCTCAGAGGGCCAAAATGCTTACGGCACCGGGTATTCCCAGGCGGTCTCCCATCCAAGTACTAACCTGGCCCGAAGCTGCTTAGCTTCCGAGATCAGACGAGATCGGGCGTGTTTTTTTTTTTTCTCTTTTATTATCAAAAAATAAATATTTTTACAAATACATTTTACACAAGTAAATACAAGTCATTTCAAATCAAATCAAATTATTTCCAACAATCTATAACACCATTCATCACATCTTTTTTTTTTTTTTTTTCTCTTTTTTTTTTCCTTCACCCATCACCCCTCACCCTTGACCTATTGACATTTGCACCCCACCCTGATTTCCATTCACAAATAGACAGTTATCTTCCAGCACCTTTTGTTTGAAGTTCTTGTCCCCACCATCCCACAGCAGACTCACATTCCTTTTCATAAAGTTACAGAAAAATCTCCAGATGTTCACTTTTTTGTCCTCGAAATGTGAATAGTTTCTCCGAAGTCTGATGACATGTTTGGCATAACTCAGAATGTAATTGATAAGCCATTTGTTCACCCCTGCTTTCCTTTCCTTATACCCAAATAGAAAAAACCTCGCCCATTTTTCCTTTTCCGTGATTGTGACTCTACATTTTTGAAAGCATTGGTCCAGTTTCTCAAAAAACACTTTTAACTCCTTACATTCAAAAATAAAGTGCCTAAATGTCTCCACTTCCACCTTACATATATCACAAACCTTGCTGTTGAGTCTATTTATCTGGTTTAGCACCAAATTGACAAATATTCTATTGTGTCTGAGCCTGAAATTTGTATCAAAGCACTCTGATGAAATGAACTTCACATTTAGATCTGACCAAATGTGCTCCCTCTGAAGCCCATGGAACTGCCTTAGCCATACTTCCTCAGCTGCCGCTTTCTTCTTTTCCTTTCCCAAAAACACTCTATATAGTATCTTGGAGTTAACTGATCGTATGTCATGCTCTTTCCCTCCTTGGATGAGGGAGAAACTGACCAACTCCAGAGCCTTCTCTGCCCTCCTCCCCTTCACCAGCGCCACCCAGCTACGAGGTAACCCCTCTAAAATTCTCTGGCATAGTCTTTTGATCTCTATTGGTCTCACTTTCCCTAATCTTCCCCTGACCTCCTGGATTACTTCCTCCTGCAGAAATCCACCACCTCTTTGGATAAAGTGCTTCACCTGATTTAAACCTGGTTCCTCCAAGTACCTCCCTGAAAAAACCTTCCCCTGACACCTTATTGACGGATTTCTGAAAACTGGTTGGTGTAACACCTGCTCCGCAGTCTCACATCTAAACTTTAAATCCCCCAGTAAAATATTCCACGCTTCAAGTATTTCCCCTGTAAATGCATTAACCTGTGCTCTTTCCCTTTGCTCCGTTTCCCTACATAGATTAAACACTCCTCTATTATCCCACCCCTGTAGGCAAGAGTCGAGGCACTTCTGCCACGCGTAAATCTTTGCGTTTCCCATAAATTTCCCTAACAGTCGAATCCGTGCACTAAGCTTTTTACTTTTCAGGTCCACCAATTTCAAACCGCCCTCCTTCTGCCCATTGATGAGCACCTTCCTGGCTATCAAATGCTGTTTTTTATTCCAGATGAAAGCACTCATCATGTCATTCAGCTTTCCTATTACCCTGTCCGGCATTTCACAGACTCTTAGCGCATACTGACACTTGGACAGGAGGAGGGCGTTAGTTATCACTTTACCCCTTAGATTCAATTTCCTCCCGGACCAGAAATCCAATCGCATTTTGATTTTTCCCTCTATTTCACCCCACGTTTGTTTTGTTGCTGCATCTCGATTCTTACCTACGTATACACCCAAAACCTTCACCATTTCATTTCTCTTTACAAAATTCCATTTATTTACACAATCGAAACCATCACCAAAGCCCATTAGCTCGGTTTTTTCCCCATTGATTTTGGCCCCAGATGCCCTCTCATAGCACTCTACATGCTGCAGCACCCTGTCTACACTCCTCTCATCCCTAACCGTAATACTTATGTCATCTGCGTACTGGTAGATTTTCGTGTCCGTTTTATCTTCCATTTCAATCCCCAAAATCCCTGGGTCCCTCCTTATGAGGGCAGACAAGGGTTCTGCCGCTATGGAGTATAACATAGCTGAAAGCGGGCATCCTTGCCTGATTGACCTCTCCATAGCGAAGCTCTCAGTTAACCTCCCGTTTATTTTCACCCTACTGATGGCATTCCTATATATTAACCTAATCCATTTAGTGAAACCTTCCCCGAAACCCATCTTTCCCAGTGTTTTAAACAAAAAATCATGATCCACCCTATCAAACGCCTTCTCTAAATCAACCCCTATGTACAGCCCTCCCTTCTGATTCATTTTGTCAAAGATGTCCTGGATCGATAAGATGATGTCACTAATGTCTCTCCCTACCACACCATAACACTGACAGGGATTCACCACTGTGCCTATCACCTCCTTCAATCTGTTTGCCAGGATTTTAGCCAGTATTTTATAATCTGTATTTAGCAGAATAATTGGCCTATAATTCCCCAAATCACCTTTGTCACCCTTATTCTTATACACCACTCGGATTAGCCCCGTGAAGAAGTCCCCAGATGCTTTCCCCTCCCGCTCCATGCATTGAAAGATTCTCAGGAGAATTGGCTTTATCACCTGTTTAAAGGTGATGTAAAATTCCCCCGATAACCCATCCAGCCCTGGACTTTTGTTCTTATTCAAACCATTTATTGCTCTTTCCAATTCTTCCTCTGTTATGTTTTTATCACAGTCTGCTCTGTCCTCTTCCCCTAATTTTTTTTCTATCCCTTCAAAAACACTGTGGTCTGTAGAGTTTACCTCCATCTTTGAAAAAAGTTTTTTAAAATGTTTATGAGCCACCTCCAGCATTTCCCCTGTCTTCTCCATTGTCTTACCCTCTTCATTTTTCAGGTTTTGCAGATGAGCTTTCTTTTGCTGTCTTTTTTCAAGCCCTAAAAAGAAACTTGTATTCTTTTCCCCTTCTAAAATATCCTTCATCCTTGATCTGATAGCTGCCCCTCTGCTCCGTTTCTTCTCAAGCTCATCTAATTGTTTTCTCAGCATGAGATATTTTAGATTGTTGAAGTTTTCCTCTGCAATCGACCTTTCCAGCTCTTTATTAATCTGGTCTCTTAAACTATACTCAGTCCTTCTTTCCTTCTCCATTTTATTTTTACAATAGTTTATTGTCACTTTTTTGATGTGCAATTTCACCTCCTCCCACCACTCCCCCATATTTATACAACCCTCACCCTGCAGTTCTCTTTTTCTTTCTTTCAGTAGATTTTCAACTTTCTCCCTATATTTTCCATCCAGCAAAACACTGTTATTTAAACACCATAACCCTCCACCTTTGTGCTCTTTCTCCCCCAGCTCCACCCATAACCTTGCATGATCGCTAAACCCTGTGAACTCATACCAGCATTTTGAAATCTTTTTTTCCAGCCCAGATGCTAATAGACATAAGTCAATCCTGGACTGTTTAAGTTTCCCCAGAACCGTCTGTCGTCTGGAAAAGCCCCTTTCTCCCATATTGCGCACCCTCCACAGATCTACCAGGTTGAAATAGTCAAAAAGCTCATTTAGCGATTTCCTACTTATATCACTTTTGTATGTATTGTTGCTTGATATATCCAATCTCGTAAGTGCACAGTTAAAATCCCCCACTACACAAATGTTCCCTCCCAAATGCGGTTTTAGTTGATCAAAGAAAATTCCACGCTTGTTGTCCTCATTCGGTGCATAAATATTCAAAAGTTTGTAAAGCACATTCCTGTAAATAAATTCAATACCGATCACCCTTCCCTCATCATCCTTCACTATTTCCTTAACATTTTTGATCTTATCTCCTTTAGCAAAAATAGCGACTCCGGCTCGTCCATTTACACCGTTGTTTGCCCACACTTTTCCAGCCCATGTATCCCTCAGATAGCTTCTCCACTCCCTTGTCCACTTAGTCTCTTGTACACAGAGGATGTCAAAAGTATCCACCCTTAAAACATCTCGCATCTTGTTAATACATCTTAAGCCGTTTGTGTTTTGCGATAGTATTTTTAACATTGTAAATACATAGAGATAAATCAGGCCCATCATCTTTATGCTACAGTTCACGTCTTACTTTTTCCTCTTTTTGATCCCCTTGTCTTCAGCATCCATTGCAGTCTTCTCTTCCCCAGCTCCTGGCTGTTTCCGAGGTCCATATCAGACTCCGAGTTCCCCGACTCTTGAGACCCCGTCAAGCATATCTCTGAGTCTGATTCTGGGGGCCGCTGAAGTTGAACAATTTTCACCTTCCTCTCCTTTCTCTCCGATGTATTCACACTCTGCCCCTCTGCTGCGTCTCCATGTCCCGGCACCTCAGCTGTCGATCCTCTCACCTCCATTCCTTGCTCTCCGTCCGACTCCAGTATGTCTCTTCCTTTCTCCGCTTGCCCCTCCGCACGATCCTTCTCGGTCTCCTCCCTCTCAGAGATATTCTCTCTCGATTCTTCCTGCTCCTCACGTTGCTTTCCTCCCGTCCCTGGAGCATGATCAACGTCCTCACAAACACATCTGCTGCTCTCCTTTTTGCAGCTCTGGCATTTGTTCCCTCTGCCCATGCACTCCCTTGCATAGTGCCCCTGCTCTCCACATTTTCTACAAAGGAAATCTGGACAGTCCCTCAGGATATGACCAGTCTGTATGCACTGTCTGCACACTTTCACCTGTTTGTCGTGCAAAACTCTGAAGAACTCTGCTCCAAAAGCCGTCTCAAACTTGGTCGAATATGGAAGTGATTGGACCGTCTCCGTGAATTTAACTTTCACGTATCTTGTTCCGTCAGCAATTCTAGTTCCCGGCCACATTCTCCTGATGATCGGGGATACTGCACTCACTCCCCAGCTGTTCAGCTTGCCCAGAATGACGCTGTCCGTGATATACGCCGGCAGCCCCAGAAACGAGACCACCAGCTCATCATTACATAACTCCTTGGACATGATCGCGGTCTGTCCAATTTTTATGCCGTCCAATAGTCTTTCTTTCCCCTTCGGGTGATTCATTGTGATCTCATATTTATTTCTGCCCGTGTACCGGCAGGCGATGATTTTCCCACAAGTGTCTTGTATTGCCTGGATCAGCTCCATTGCGGTCACTTTATCTTCTCCAATCAGCTCCAGGGCGAGCGTTAAATTTTGCTGAAACTCTTCAGCTTTATCTTTAATAATCCGTATCTCTTCCTCTCTGATGATTTCTCTCTCCTGCCCTCTTCCTCCTTCCGCATTTTCGGCTACGTCAGGAGCTGTCACCGCACGTGTGTCCTCCATTTCTCCCGTCATATTCTGACCGTCCACGGTCCTGTACGCCCGATAGTCTTTCACCATCGGCTCGCTTGCCTCGGCGGTCCGGTCCGGGCCCGGTGCAGCGACTCTGGCTCCCTTTCCTCTGGTTCTCACCATACTTGGAGCACAGTATAAACTATTTTCCATCAGGAAAACACAAACCAAACAAACAAATAACTTAAAGTGTCCCCCAGACAGTCAAAACTGCTGGGGGTGGCTCCAAAAACCGAGCTATCAAAGAAACGGAAAATCTGGGCTTAAAGAAACGCCACAGTTCAAACTCAAAATCAAAATTGCCGCACAGGATCAGTCAAAATACACGCACGCCTGGAGCTCACACACACCTCCTCTTACTTCCGTGTTCAGAGTGGTATGGCCGTAAACAAGAAGAGCAGCCACACAGAGGCTCTTTATAGGTGAGACAGACCCAGTTCAAGTCACCGTGTACACATGACTACACTCAAGTTCATGTATATCACAATTTACATGATGCCTTCATCAGAAGAACACTAACATTTCAAATAAGATAAGACACAACTTTATTCTCCCGAGGGAAATTGCGTGTTGACAGAGGGAGTGAAACATGAGGGAGGAGGACCAGGTGAGGCCTGCTGCTCAGAGGGCCAAAATGCTTACGGCACCGGGTATTCCCAGGCGGTCTCCCATCCAAGTACTAACCTGGCCGGACGCTGATTAGCTTCCGAGATCAGACGAGATCGGGCGTGTTCAGAGTGGTATGGCCGTAAACGAGGAGAGCAGCCACACAGAGGCTCTTTATAGGTGAGACAGACCAGGTTCAAGTCACCGTGTACACATGACTACACTCAAGTTCATGTATGTCACAATTTACATGATGCCTTCATCAGAAACACACGTTTCTGGATAATGAAGTCTTACCTAATGAAACTGATAATCATCACATAGAACATTAAGAGGGACCACTAACATCTCTGACGCTCACTTTCATCATCATCATCATCATCATCATCATCATCGTCACACAGTGGCTCGTGTACTTCACTTCTCATGTGCATTCAATCTTCTCATATTATGCCCATGTGCAATACTCATGTTCTGAATGTATGCTTTCATATAAGATAAGATAAGATACAACTTTATTCTCCCGAGGGAACTTGCGTATTAGCAGAGGGAGTGAAACATGAGGGAGGAGGACCAGGTGAGGCCTGCTGCTCAGAGGGCCAATATGCTTACGGCACCAGGTATTCCAAGGCGGTCTCCCATCCAAGTACTAACCTGGCCCGACACTGCTTAGCTTCAGAGATCAGACCAGATCGGGCGTGTTCAGAGTGGTATGGCCGTAAACGAGGAGAGCAGCCACACAGAGGCTCTTTATAGGTGAGACAGACCCAGTTCAAGTCACCGTGTACACATGACTACACTCAAGTTCATGTATATCACAATTTACATGATGCCTTCATCAGAAACACACATTTCTGGATAATGAAGTCTTACCTAATGAAACTGATAATCATTACATAGAACATACAGAGGGACCACTTACATCTCTGACGCTCACTTTCATCATCATCATCATCATCATCATCATCATCATCATCATCGTCACACAGTGGCTCGTGTACTTCACTTCTCATGTGCATTCAATCTTCTCATATTATGACCATGTGCAATACTCATTTTCTGAATGTATGCTTTCATATAAGATAAGATAAGATACAACTTTATTCTCCCGAGGGAAATTGCGTGTTTACAGAGGGAGTGAAACATGAGGGAGGAGGACCCGGTGAGGCCTGCTGCTCAGAGGGCCAAAATGCTAACGGCACCGGGTATTCCTAGGCGGTCTCCCATCCAAGTACAAACCTGGTCCAACGCTGCTTAGCTTCTGAGATCAGACGAGATCGGGCGTGTTCAGAGTGGTATGGCCGTAAAATAGGAGAGCAGCCACACAGAGGCTCTTTATAGGTGAGACAGACCAAGTTCAAGTCACCGTGTACACATGACTACACTCAAGTTCGTGTATATCACAATTTACATGATGCCTTCATCAGAAGAACACTAACATTTCAGATAAGATAAGATACAACTTTATTCTCCCGAGGGAAATTGCGTGTTGACAGAGGGAGTGAAACATGAGGGAGGAGGATTAGGTGAGGCCTGCTGCTCAGAGGGCCAAAATGCTTACGGTGACGTGGCAATAGTACGTCAATAGTTCACTTCTAATCAGTCTTCAAGGTTCTGGCTAGTAAAAAACTTGTCTTCAGCTATAGTCTAAAAGCAGTTGAGGAAACCAGTCTTCAGATCCAAGTAAAATGTTTATTTGCAGCAAGGTACAAATGAAACAAGTGAGAGGAAAACCCCGGGGTTGCTCTGGCTTGTGTCTCTTTGTCTTCTCCTTATATACTATTCTGGACCTGGGTTTTCCACGCCCCAGGCCCTTCCCCTTTATCCTAAATTTATAGGTACTTGCCACTATTATGATTACTTTGATCTTAATCGTGTAAAGCAGTCTTGCAAACCCTAAAAACAGTAATGGCATCGCCTTCCTTCCCCTTGGCCCTGATTCGCCTTTCTTGGGACTCTTCCTATTGGTTGGTCTGGGGCTGAGTTTGCTAGTAATCTTCCCATCGCAGTGTTACTGTGTGCCTACTGGGGTGTGACAGCACAACCTCGAGCTATCCGTCAGCACCCATTCATTCTCACACAACAGGTGCAGCAGGCGTCTACATGACATCAGGCCGGGTGTTCTCAACACATGTAGTTACAACTTCACCCTCTCAGTGCTACCCCACCAGGTGCATGCACTGTGCTCAGAGCAATTATTCTCAACATTCCCCCCTTTGGTCCTGAAAGGACCACCCAATGAATGATAAATGGGAAATACCTTCTGCAATCATGCAAAGTAATGGTGATAAACCTTAAAATACATGCAATGTGACAGTGACTAGTCTAAAATACATACAATGTGAATAATAAAGAAATCAAACACCCTCTGATTCTTCTAATTCCTGACAATGAGGTTCACTGCAGCAGATGACAACTCAGCTGCAAAACACAACCGACTGTCATCCCTTATCCTCCTAGACTAAATCCATGTGAGACTACGCAGTGATCGTCCTTGTCTGGCCTTCCAGCTGAATCTAGCGACATGGAGAGGGAAACATCCTCCCATTACATCTGGCCAAGGTAAAACCCTCTCCAGGTGGCCAGCTAGCATTCATTGTACACATTTCTCATAACAAAAACAAACCAGTCATAAAGAAATAAACAGAAGTAACATAAGTAACCGCAATGGTATATGTGGGCAACATATGACAAAATAACACAATGATATATCTGGGTAACATAAGTGCTCATGCGCTCTATGATTAGTGACCTACTGCTACCGATATATATATATATATGCAGGTATATATGGAGCTTTACCCATTCCAAAAAGCATCATCCCATATCCACTGTTGACCAGTTGACTCTGTGGGGCGTTCGGAAAGGAGTAATCCTTTCGGTGCGACTTGTGAGGAGCACTGCCTCTTTAGGATTTGTTTATAGAAGGATTTTCTTTTTGTTTTAACATAGTACAAAAAATATATCTGCCTTGGGGCAGCCATAATATGGGGTTCCTCCCAGCCTGCTCCTACTCCCCTCTCACCACAGGTCAATCTCCTATTACTTTCATGCCTGGGTTGTAGCTTAAACACATCCTGTAAGAGGATAATGCCTTTGATTAACAAAGTAAAACAACTCTGGCGACTATCAGTAGGACTGAGTCCTTTTAAAGTCTTAGTATTATAACAATCTTGATCATACATTCATCTCCATCTCCGCCATTGACTGTAAGTTTCTATCTACTCCGCCGCCTTTTCTGCCTCTACGGCATCATAGAACTCCACCGCTCTCCGGATGAACTCCCCATTGTACGGCGCTAGCCCTTCTCCGTTGGCACAGTGCCGACGCATGGGGCCATGTGGCCTAATGACCTCTGTCACCCTTTTATCTTTGAGGGATATTAAATGCAGCCACTGACGCATTTCGTGTGTTGTGTCAGACCAAATGATTCTGTGACCTCCGTCCAGAATGTTTGTCACAACTTTCTTGCTGTAGGCAGCCAGCAGATATCGGGTGTCGTTAGACCCTGGGTACACCGTAAAAGGGCTTCTGCTCTGATCTGGATACAGGTGTTTCCACAAAAACAAGTAATATATCACAAATACATGGTATGTCAACTTCTGTACAAACAATTGTGGATGAACCGCTGTGATAGGCTGCCTTCGCTCATATCCGGTTAACACTCCAAACCCTTCATCCCAATACTGCATGTCACCCTGCTCCAATATCTGTTGAAACAGTTCGTGCAGGTGCCTTGCCCTGACATCTTTTTGTTTTTGCTCGATGCTGGGTAACGTTTCCCAGGATAGATGTGGCGTGACGGGATCTGATGCTGTTATCCATGGCGCATGCCATTCAGTCTTTACATCAGTAAGGGTTGACACTGTTCCTACCAGGGTGTTAATTACCTTGGGTCCAGGGGCCAGGGATGCAATGTCTGTATGCTCGTTTATGAACTGGATTTTGGGAGTCAAAAAATCACCATAGTCCCATCCTCCTACAGTTCTTCCAGCTAAAACATTTTGGTCACGTAGCATTTTCCATTGCTCCCATCTGCTTATGTACATTACTTCGTAGGGTATATTATCGTCTTCTATTACCATGTCTTCTTCTTCTAATTGGTCATTGCCAAAAACGGCCTGTACAGCTTCATTCAGTATGTCTTGATCTGCCATTGGCTTTATGTTCGTCCACGTCTCCAATCTTGGCCCTGCTCCCGTGCCGGTGGTGGAACACCTCCCATCGTGTTTCCCCTCATTTGGACTTCCAGTCCACTGAGAGCTGCTGTCTGACCTCGCAGCCGCCCTTGACAGAAATGGATCAGTAAAGCATTGGCACGGCGCAGTTGTGATACTGTATACTGCATCAGGTCATTCTCGTCTTGCAGATGGTTCGCTTGTTCTTGTAATACATGGCTCTGCCTCTCTATCTGCCTTAGACGCAGATTGTCAGCTTCTAGTTGTCTAACCCGCTGACTTTTCCGACGAGCGTATAGAGCCCTTCTGGTGGCGCACAATAATCTTCGTGCTCTGTCAGACAGGCCTGCTTGCAGCTGGGTGAACACATCTTTACTCATACTCAAAATGTCCTCCCGGAGGTCACCTGGAGTGGTAAGCAGGCTGAGCGGGCGTGACACAAACCTAGTTATGTGTCTGAGATCGTCAATCGTGAAATCCGGTAGTTGAGGCGTGAAGTTGGGAAGTTGAGGGGTGGCGTCGGGAGGTGGAGGTGCGGCAGGATGTTGTCGGACCTCAGGCGTTACCCTTGCGGTGCGTAGATTCTGAGTGGGTATCAGCGGGATGCCTCTGCTCGATTGTCCTGGACTTGGTGAGAGGCCTTGATCGTCTGGGTCCTCAGGGCTCTCTGGGCTGAAGCGTTGTTCCGGTTCCATGATGGGCGATGACCATGGATTCGGAGGAGGTCCCATCGATGGTGTCACTGGCGGGGGCATCAGGTACTGGACTCTCCTGGGGTTCTCCAGCACCTGGATGGGAAAATCATGCTGCTCCTCCTGCCACGGACTCACTCCATCTTTGCCTGGTTGCCTAAGTGAACTATATCTATCTATCTCTGGGTGTGGTGTTCCTGTATATATTGGTGTGTTGTTTGGTCCATTTGGCCTGTGGCTCTGCCCTGGGTCCATATCTGGAGGTGCCTGCTGGCTGGCATAGAATGCCTCCGCCATTTTTGGGGCACCGTCTGTGATGAAAATATTTACAATTACTATGTACAGTTTATATAATTATACACTGCTATATTTCTAAAACTACTTTTATCTACTTTTCTACATACCGTTTGGGAGAGTGGATGGTGATTCACTGTAAGCGTAGCATTTTTCATCGGGCACACCCCCTGCCATCAGTTCAGTGGGCTCATACCCTGTCATGTGTATGTGTTCTACCTGATCGGCGTCTACCTGTATCTGGATTACTGGAAATTGTCCCGTTACTCCTTTAATCATGCGGAGGATTAGGACGCGCAGCAATGGTATAACACACCCAATTATAACTAGTACTATCAGCACTATTCCTCCTAATGCTATTCCAATTGTCTTTAGCCATTTCAGCCATCCCAATTTTCCCAGCCAATCCCAGAAACCTTTCAACTGTGTATTCCAATTAGAATTTTTAACGT
Organism: Genypterus blacodes; assembly: GCF_046128005.1. Taxonomy (NCBI): domain Eukaryota; kingdom Metazoa; phylum Chordata; class Actinopteri; order Ophidiiformes; family Ophidiidae; genus Genypterus; species Genypterus blacodes. The sequence goes on from NW_027466842.1 coordinate 7,779,131, forward strand.
GTTCATGTCGCATGCGTTTCATTTCTGACAGGACCCGCGTCAAATTGCCTTTTGGTCCTGTATGTAACGAGATCAGGGTACAACATTCTTCTCCGATAATATCACAAACGCCTTGGTCTGCAGCCATTCTTGCTTCCAGGATAAATCTGTTCTGTAGGGTCATAATGGATGTAGCATGCAGTTGTTCTCTTATCAGACCTATCCCTACTATAGTGAAGTTGATAAATCTCTGTTGATTATACCATAGGTAATTCACCCATCGGCTATTCCGTGCTATGTACTGGGCATTGTTGATGGGTCCTACAAATGGAACTGATCCTACTGCTCGTCCACTTTTTACCCATTCTGTTCCTATAGCAGTGTGTTCTTCAGGGATCCCGTATGGGACTTGGTCCCAACTAATGTACACTTCATCTGTATTTTTCCAATCCCAGCCATGCTCCTGACTGTCGTCCATATAGGTTTTGCCATTGGAGTTCTCGGTATCTCTCCTATTTCTGGGGTGGTCCAGAGTGTCTTGTTGCGTTATTAGAGATAGCTGACCTGTTAACATTAATGGTGCACACATACCTGTCCAATTGGGTGGTAATTTAGACAATAGTGTAGTATTGTGCTCACATATCCAGAAGATATCTCCTAGTGGCTCTGTACCCTGTCCAAAATCTGCCAGGCGGTATTGAGCCATGTAGGAGGAGTTCTGTTCGTAAGTTACACGACCTCCATTGGGTATCACCTGCTTGCATTGAATGCGGGCTTTTGGCCTGGTGGTACATGACTTGGTGGTAGTTGTGGTGTTCCCTGTCTCTATTATTGGATACCATGTTTCCATGCCGCATTGTATCAGTCCTGCTGCATCTGTCATTGCCCCTGTTTTTGCATTAGCGACGTTTTCTAGTTCTCTCCCTCTTACTATGCAGAAAGGAAAAATCAATCCATCTGGTTTGTGAACTACTGGGGGAATTACCGTGGTAACATCATATCCTGTATATTGGAGCCGGTGTGGGCAAATTTCATCATCTTTGCTCCATCCCTTTGTTTTCCCTGCCATATGCATTGCACACTGAGCGAAACACCTGCCCTCGTTAAAATATGGGCAGCTTCCTATTGCGCTTCCCGGCAGTATTTTGAACTGTGGAATTCTTTTCGCATTATAGCAGGCAATGCATTCCCGTTTCTCTTTCTTGGCTGCAGCCATTTCCTCCGCTGAGAATCTAAGCCATGTCTGAAACATGTTACTACTCCATTGTGTAGATCGTAGTTTTTCCAGATCCCTCTTGTGTCGTTTGTTTGCTAATTGTATTTTATCTCTTGCTTCCCCTATTGTCATTTCCTGTCCTGTTCCCTGATGTTGGCATGCGATGTTTGTGCATTTTACCTGAATGATCACCATCCCTTCTCCCCGGCATTCTGCGTTGAGCGGATAACCCAGCCATTCCTTCCCTACTGGTTCGGCTGTGGCATAGGCTATTGCCGACACATGTTCATAGATGTCCGCTTTTATATACACTGTTGGTGTGACTACCCCTTTATCCACTATGCCCTTGTTAGTTGCTAACGTAATCATGGCCATGGCACATCCATCTAGTGGGTGCTGAGTGTTTGATTGGTGTGTGTTGGTTAATATAACTTCCCCCCTTGCTAACCCTCCCAAGGTTAGCACTATAAGGGCAAACCAACTAATCTGAATCAGACCAATCGTGGCCCGGCGTTGGCGGGTAGTCTGGAGTCGGTGGGCCCACCTCCCCTGTGGGTGAGGCGGGTGGCGGCGACCCGGCAGACGTCTGAATTCCTGATGGCCCTGCTTGCACATCAGGAGCGTCATCAGTACGTGACACAGCATGGTCCTCAACTGCTCTTTCACCGCTGCCTGTAGGCACTTCCCCTGTTGCAGGATCAGGCGACACCTGTCCATCAGTCGAGCCAGAACTACTAGTAGAACCGCTCGAACTACTTTGTTGACGGTGAGCCCGTAGTCTGGCCGACCGTCGCTGTGCGTGAGAGGAGCTTGAGTCACTTGAGCTACTATGGGCAGGGCTAGTGTTAGCGGGCGTGGTCTGGGGGCCGCGTTGCGCGTCCCCTTCAGCATGCTGCCGTGAGTCAGTGGTGCCTAGTTGGTCAGGAAAGTGACCAGGCGGGTCAGGCGGTCGATGGCGGGTGCAGTGGTTGCGATGGAACCAAAATGGCTTACCTTCAACTTTCAAAGCAGTGGGCGTAGTGAGCACCACTTTAAAAGGCCCGTCTCTACGAGGCTCGTTCCACTGACGTCTAAAAACCCGTATATACACTTGGTCTCCCACCTGGATGTCACGGACATCTACTGGGATGTGTGTGTCGTCTTTGCTGTTGGCCTCTTTCACCTGTTGAAACACAAGCCTGTGAATTTGAGACAAAGCTCTTAGATAATCGCCCAGCTCTCGTTCCAGCTGCTGCAATGGAGGCCCCTCCGTCGGCCCTCTGTGTTGTGGAAGGGGCATCGGGCGACCTGTAAGCATTTCATGGGGAGTTAGATGTGTTAGTCGGTTAGTTTGGGAGCGCATGGCCATTAAAGCAATTGGTAAAGCATCCACCCACGTGAGCTTATGGTTGCTATCGGCAGCAATCTTAGCGATTTTAGTTTTCAAAACCCCATTTGCTCGTTCCACCGAGCCTTGTGATTGCGGATGGTAGACACAGCCAAATTTCTGTTTGATGCCCAATCTACTGAACATCTCTTTGATTACCCGTGAGATAAAATGTGGTCCACTATCTGATGAGATAGTGTCTGGTATTCCAAACCTGGGGAAAACCTCCATACACAAAAACTTAGCTACTACTCTATGGTCATTTCTAGCTGTCGCACAAGCTTCAACCCACCTACTAAACCGACACACAACCACCAATAGGTATCTTTTTCCCTGTACCCTGTCAATCATGTCCACAAAATCCATCATCAGGTGCTTAAACGGACCTTCAGGCACTGGAATATGTGCCAATGGATGAGTAAACATTTTTCTAACATTATACTTTGGACAATGTTGGCATATGGATAGTTCTCTGTCAACCATCGCAGCCATGTATGGTGACCACCATACAGCCTGCAACTTTCTCACACTTGAACTCTGGAACAGTGGTCAGGTTCATGTACTGTCTTGATTGCAATTACCAATAACGATAAAGGCAACACAAAATGCCCATGGCTACTCCTCCATAACCCATTGTGTGGAGTGGCCGTTCGTATGGCCCCCCTTTGGAGCCATAACCTTTGTTCTGCTTCAGAAACCCTGTTCTGCGCCTGTATCAATGAAGTCATGTTGGTTATGGGGGCACAATCCTGTTCAAACAGTATGGGCCCCTGAGTGGCCTGTCCCGTTGCCGCTTTTGCTGCAGCATCTGCATGATTATTACCTCTAGCCACCGATGAATCATTCAGCTGATGTGCTGCACATTTGACTATAGCCAATTGGGTGGGAAGCTGCATGGCCTGTATTAATTCTATCACTGCTTGCCCATGCGCCACCGGCGTGCCATCTGCACGAATAAATCCTCGTTGTTTCCAAATGCTGGCATTAATATGGCATACGCCATACCCATAGGCACTGTCTGTATAACTGGTGGCACGTTTGCCCGAAGCCAGTTTGCATGCTGCTGTTAAAGCTTTAATTTCTGCCAATTGTGCAGAACACGGTTGGTCGAGGCTCACTGATTGTATTTGGGTAAATGTGTCGTCAATATTGAGCTGAACTATGCCATAGCCAGCTTTTGTTCCTGTGTCTCCTCGTACACAAGATCCATCTACAAACAAAACTATGTCCGACGGAATCGGCTGGTTGTACAGGTTGTCGCGTACTTGCATAAAACTATCTGTTTCTTTAAGGCAGTCATGAGGCTCCCCTTCAGTAGGCAAAACCATTCGTGTTGCTGGATTTATCGTGGTGCATCGCTGTATTGTTAGCTCTGACCCTGACAACAGGACCTCATAGCCTGTTCGCCTGGCCTGGGTTATTACAAAACGTGGGCCGGTAAGCATTGCATGCAGTTGGTGAGACGTATATAGTATTACAGGGTGTCCCATGGTTAACACTGACGCCTTTTTGTAGGCAAATGCAGCCGCCGCTAATCCCTGGTAGCAGGGTGGCAGCCCTTCCTCTACCCTATCTAATTTGGTGCTATAGTACACTATTGGTTGCTTACCGGTAGGAGACACCTGCATCAATACCGCACATGCATGTCCCTGTCTTTCAGCTACGTACAGGTGAAATGGCTTGCGATAGTCGAGATTGGCTAAAACTGGGGCAGTCTGCATATCTTTCTTAAGGAGCTGAAACGCTCCTTCTGCTTCCTCAGTCCATTGGAGTTGCGCTGACTGTGGGTTTTGTCCAGCTGCTCGTATCAAAGCTCTTAATGGAGCTGTTTTAATGGCATAGTCACATATCCATGGTCTGCTATATCCTGTCATTCCCAGGAAAGATAACATCTGGCCTACTGTTTGAGGCTTAGGGGCTTGACTTATGGCCATCAGCTGGGAGGGGGCAATATGCCTTCCTTCCTCACTCAACTGTCTGCCCAAATATTCTACAGATGTTTGACAAAACTGTAGTTTACTTTTGCTCACTTTGTGTCCTCCTTCAGCTAAAACTGTTAGGACTGTGAGTGAATCTTTTTCACACTGTTCTTTGCTGCTAGAGCATATCAAAATGTCATCCACATACATTAAGGTGGTAGACTGTATGTCCAGATGGCTGAGATCATTCGCTAAAACTCGGTTAAATATTGACGGGGAGTGAACAAAACCCTGAGGGAGACGTGTATAAGTATACTGTTCCCCCTCATAGGTAAACGCAAATAGGAACTGCGACTGCGGATGAACTGGAACACTGAAGAAGGCAGAGCACAAATCAATCACTGTGTACCACTTTGTTCCTGGAGGTATGTTAGACAGCAAAGTATGTGGGTCTGGGACAACAGGTATTTCTTCTGCAACAACAGCATTAACTGCCCTTAAATCATGCACCAATCTATAGTCATTTCCATTTGGCTTTCGTATTGGAAAAATAGGTGTGTTGCATGCACTATTAGTTTTCACTAAAACTCCTGCTTCTACCAGTCCTGAGATGATGGGCCTTATTCCTGCAACAGCTTCTTGTTTTAAAGGATACTGTTTCTGCCTCGGTAACCTAACTTCTGGTTTTATGTGAACATATAGGGGCTCCGCTGATTTTACGAGACCTACATCTGTCTTGTGTGCTGACCATACTTGTGGCGGAACTTGCTCCAACAAAGCTTCATGCTCTTTTGCAACCATCATTTGTTTCCTATCATGTCTGGGTAACTGCACCTCTTCTGCTATGGCCTCGTCTGCTGTTGTTATGCTGATCTTGAGGAACTGCCCGTCAGAGGAAATGCAAATGGCTTTACAGTCTGTAGGTGTCCATTCCTGTACTAGTTGTGCCTTCTTCATCATTGGTCCTAAATCATGTGACTCAAAGTTTTCTGCTATCAGCAAGGTGATGTGTGGCGATGATCCCGGTACTTGGAACCATTCTTTTACCTCCTCCGTACCTATCACCTCAGCAGCTGCTCCTTGGGGTCCCACAATGATGGCATCATACTGGAGGACTGTCGTATGGTTATTCATTGCTTCAACCCAGCACGTCTCATAGTCATCGTGGTCTTGATCTCCGTCATATAGCATCGTACAATGTAGCGGAAGACTTGGCTCCCGTGCCTTCTCAAACTGATGGATTATCAGCGGCTTCCATGTTTCCCATGCATGTATCAGAAATGCATCTGGTGAGGTTAGCCTGATCCAAAACACTCGTGCATCTCTCCTTTGGCCTGTATTTTGTGAAAAGTCTGTCGTTGCCACTTGGGACATCATGGGGCTTGTGTGAGGGCTGACCTTATTTGGGACATCAAAGTATATGCCATTAGGTGAACACATTATTGTGGCATTTAACTGGCACAGTATATCACGCCCTAGTAAATTGATTGGTGTGTCTGCTGAATATAACATAGGTGCACATACTACTTTGTCTCCTATTTTCATTGGAACCGGTTCAGTCAGGGGTATTATTTGTGTTTTCCCAGAGAAACCAACTGTTCGTATTTTCGATGCCGAAAGGGGAAGTCCGGCTCCATCTCTGCCTATGCATGAGTATGTGGCACCTGTATCTACCATAAATTTATGCTGCCGATTTTGTATTATAACGTCTATGGTAGGTTCACTTTGTGGCTGTTGCGTGAGTACAGGCGTTATCACTTCCCCTTCTTGTTTCTCTGGGCTCCCCTATTGCCACTGGGCTGCAGGTCCCATCCACAGGCCCTGATTTGATGCTCCAGGCCATGGGTTGGTAGGACAGTCTCTCTGTACGTGTCCCGTCTCTCCACATCCCCAGCACTGCAGCTGTTGTCGACCTACCGGTGTTGGTGGACCATTTTGGGAGTATTGTGTCTGCTGTTGGTCGTGCAACGTCTGGTCAGGTCCTCGTTGATATCGTGTTGGTGGAGGTCCTCTCCATCTTCCACGCTGGGGTGGTCCTATATTCTGCATTGGCCTCCCTCTTCCGGGCGGCGGATAGTTGCCTTGTCCCCCCGAATTGAGGTGCACATGAATTGGAGGGGCCTGCTGCATGGGTGCGTGGACAGGCTGTTGTCCTGTAGGATAACCTGCTGGGTTAGTGGGGATCATTTGCTGTCCTTGGGCAGGGGCCACTGTTGCGGTATACACTGGAGCTTGTGTCACCTGTACTTCCGTTTGTTTTTCCGTGGTCCCCTCAGGCTTGAATTCAGGAGCAGCCACCGTCACTGGCGCCTGGTTTTTCGCCTTTTCACGGTCCTTCTTTTGTTTTGTCAGTTCTCCTATCTGTAGCTGGGTTAGCTTACCAGCCAGCATTCTGTTCTGCTCCTCAGTAGCCCGTTTCTCATTTCTGTAGACATCCACGTAGTGTACGAGGTGTTCAGTGAACACAGGCCAGTCCAACTTCATCAGCCCAACAACTCCATTCAGCTTATGTTGTATCTCCTTTGGCATGGCATTCTTTACATACAACTTAAACAGAGCCTTTGATGATTCATTCACATTCCATTCACTGCCTGTCTCTGTCTTCCATTTCCGTTGGAACTGATGCAGGAACTGCAGAGGGCTGTCTTCATCCTTCAAGCTTTCCCTTTCTAATTTTGAAGGATCCATTTTAGAGGGATATTTGTCTCTCAAGGTTTTCCATACCTGTCCCCGAACAGCGTTAAAAGGGGTGTGGTCATAATTGTGGCTCTTTGTCAGTCCTACCACCCCTGCTTCTTCAAAGATCTCTCCAGACACATGTTGACCCGTGATCTTCATCAGTAGTGCTTTGATGTCTCCAGCAGCCAGTTTTATCCCGCCCGTGTTGTCTTCAAATGCTGCTATCCATCTATCAGCTCCTTCTGTTAGTGCGGGAAGACGGTTTATTAATCCTGTGATGTCCATAAATCCCCATGGCACATACCTCTCTGTGTTACCTGGTCCTTTTACCAGCAGTGGACCCATGGCATGTCCGTGGCTCCCGTCATCATCTCTTGTTCCATCCTTTGATTGGCATTCTGCTGCAGGTGCTTTCCTGTCTGCCCTACTTTGTAGACCGAGTGTTGTTCTTGTGGGCCTTTTGTATGCATAGGGTTTTTTCCTTGTGGTCTGATTGCGCGCATAGGGTATTTTTCCGCTCCTCAGGTCCATTTCCCCTTTTCCAGTTGCTTCTGATAACTCTATATCCACTGTAAGCTGTTGTTCAGTTATTTCGCATCCCTCTCTGTCATCATAATCATCAAAACCGCCTATACGACGTGCTTCGTTGAGCTCACGTTCCTTGTCGAGCTCTTCCTGCAGCAATGATTCGTTTAACTCACGTGTTCTGTTGATTTCATTCACTACTTCTCTCTCCACCTCGTCCAGCATTCTCCGTAAACTTTCCGTCTCTTTTGCCGTATCCCCTGCACATTTCATGTCTGGTGACCCCCAGGCTCTGTAGGGTGACTGTTCCCATTGTGCCTGGCGCTTGTCTTGTTCTACCTCCACTAGTCCTGTCCTGCGTCTTTCCGCCTCCTTCGTCAGGCTTGTAGCCTCTCTGACCTTCTGCTGTTCCATACGGCTCAATTCTATTAACAGGTCCCGATTGCATCTGTCTAAATATTCTTGTGGCCTGTCTCCTGTTTCCGGGAGTTGCCTATAGGCTAACTCTTCTGGCAGACTACTCCTTCTAGTGGTCCTATGGTGTATCCCTTGGGGTGTTAGGTATGTTCCTGCCTCTCTATCCCTAGCTCTTCTTGAGGGTGCTCCTCCTCTTGAGCTATCTCTTCCGATTGGCAGCTGTATCTCAGATGTAGCATGACACATGCCACGCGGTATTGGCTCTGGATCTGGTTCTTTACTGGAGTGTATGCCTGCCTTCAGGCTGCTTGCTCCCAACACCTCACTGGACCCGGAATCACTAGAGTCTGAGTTCAGTGACCTGTTGTCTTGCTCTTCTGTTTCTTCATCATACCTTAGTTCCCTTTTTTCCCTGGGGACCTTTCTTTTTCCACCTGAATGTTTTCCTGATTTCATTGTTACCACTAATGTCCCTGTTACTTTACCATCTACTCCGCCAGTCCTTAGTGGGTACTGTCCTGCATGTTCTTTTCCATACGGGGGAGGAGGGGCTGATGCTTCCTGCATTAACATCTGCCTATGTGTACCCTCCATTTTAAAGTACTGCAGAATATCCTTCTGTTCTGCGTTCTTCAGTCTCTCCTTCTGATGTTTTTGGTCGTTTCTTTTATCTTTACGCCTTAGCTCCTCTTCCACATTGTCACAATTTTTTAGATCAAAGGTTCCCTGTACGGGCCACTTATTATGGCCTGCTGTGATCCTGTTCCATCTGCTCATACACTTTTGAATTTTCCTTTTCTGTGTAGGATGACGCAGCATGATAAGCTCAGCGGGTGTCAATTCGTCAGATTGTTTACTCAGCTTGACCCCCATGACCTTGCACTTTGGTCTGTTTACTTTGTCTTAAACGCACTCCCTTCTGGTGCCACCTATCCTCCAGCTTCAGCCAACTCCGACTTCACTTTGCTCACTGATTCACCTCTGGGTATTTGTATGTATCCCTACACCACCTTCTATGATGATCTGCCCACTCTACTCTCTCTACTCTGAGTCCGGGGTATTTTGGTCGGTTATCATACAAAATGTCCTGTCCCAATATTATCTTTTGCCATTCAACAAATCCCCTATACTCTGGAAATGGGGAATCTTCTCTGTGTGTTGCGTCCACTGATATACAATCAATCCCACTTACACATGTTACAGCTCCCACGTTTTCTGTGTGTGACTCACTGTTTAGCAGTTGGGTAGGATCTACTCCTTCTTCCCACCACTCTCCGTCTCTCCACCTCTCTCTGTGGTGCTCGTTGCTGCCTACACACACAACTTCAGTGTCCCACAGAGCACTCAAATACTGTAAAGCGGGGTGAGGGGGTGTCTTTGTAAGACGATTACTCTTCCTCAGGTGTTGACATAAATCTTCATATGTTAAAACAAATGCCCACCACGGAGACAGGCTCGCAGCCCTTATTTTAAACCTATACGCGGAGTAACTTTTGCTAAATGGATCAATTTCTAGATTATTACTCATACACTCTTCCAAATATTAAACTACTTGCACACCGTATGCAAGATTGCTATCTAAGCTGACCTTCTAAGATCAGAACACAGCGACATTATTCACAATTCCAAGCATGGCAACTTATTCAAACTTCATTTCCACTTCTATTTACATTAAAAATAACATTTCATGCATAAATGTAGCGTATACTATTTATAGTCCTAATCACTTTTTCTTTCACCACTACTCCTTCCTTTATCCTCTATTTACACATATATACACAAACCTTTTAAAACAAAATGCTCTGGCTTCCTGCCAGTTACTACCCCTGGCTCTCTGCCAGTTATTTCCCTGGGCTCTCTGCCCGGTACTTCTTCTGGCTTCCTGCCAGTTACTTCCCTGGGCTCCCTGCCCGGTACTCTTCTACATCTGAGTCGCCCCAGAGAGGGCACGGCGACTTTTCTTCAGATTTCTTTTTTCCCTGCTTGTGTCGCCCCAGAGAGGGCACGGCGACAGACGTCTCAAGCGGTACTTTTACTCTTATCTCATACCATCCCTGTGGTATAGATTTTTGCCTTAAATAACTTCACAACAATAAATGCTCTCCTACTTAAATTCCATTCACACTCATATTCATGCTCCTTCTTACTGATTCCTTTGAGAGTTTCTCTGCATATTTCACGAACGCATAGATCATACCAGCCCCACAGACCAATGACAAACAAAGCCACATACAGATCAAACAATTAAATATCACTCTTTGACATTTGTCCATCATCCCATCATGCCACAACATTCATTCTTAGTCTTGGATCTGACGACAGTTGTCAACTCTTATTTGTTAGTCAATACTTATCCTATTAACTCTAAATCTAGGTCTTTTTGGGAGAGGTGACAATACCTTGTGACCGTGGGATCAGACAAAGGCCAGGGACGCCACCCAATAAATTTGGAAAAAGAAAAAAGGAATTGTTTCTCACCTTTCTGGTGGATTTTGGGCCCTTGGGTTGGTCCCACCTCCTCTGACGACCCCACTGGTCCCTCGGCCACACCGTCCCTCCTGGCTGTTAGCTCGCCAAATGACGTGGCAATAGTACGTCAATAGTTCACTTCTAATCAGTCTTCAAGGTTCTGGCTAGTAAAAAACTTGTCTTCAGCTATAGTCTAAAAGCAGTTGAGGAAACCAGTCTTCAGATCCAAGTAAAATGTTTATTTGCAGCAAGGTACAAATGAAACAAGTGAGAGGAAAACCCCGGGGTTGCTCTGGCTTGTGTCTCTTTGTCTTCTCCTTATATACTATTCTGGACCTGGGTTTTCCACGCCCCAGGCCCTTCCCCTTTATCCTAAATTTATAGGTACTTGCCACTATTATGATTACTCGTTTGATCTTAATCGTGTAAAGCAGTCTTGCAAACCCTAAAAACAGTAATGGCATCGCCTTCCTTCCCCTTGGCCCTGATTCGCCTTTCTTGGGACTCTTCCTATTGGTTGGTCTGGGGCTGAGTTTGCTAGTAATCTTCCCATCGCAGTGTTACTGTGTGCCTACTGGGGTGTGACAGCACAACCTCGAGCTATCCGTCAGCACCCATTCATTCTCACACAACAGGTGCAGCAGGCGTCTACATGACATCAGGCCGGGTGTTCTCAACACATGTAGTTACAACTTCACCCTCTCAGTGCTACCCCACCAGGTGCATGCACTGTGCTCAGAGCAATTATTCTCAACAACGGCACCGGGTATTCCCAGGCGGTCTCCCATCCAAGTACTAACCTGGCCCGACGCTGCTTAGCTTCCGAGATCAGACGAGATCGGGCGTGTTCAGAGTGGTATGGCTGTAAACGAGGAGAGCAGCCACACAGAGCACCACGTTGTCCTTTCCGGCGACGTGTCGGATGTCCGTGGTGTATTCCGATATGAAGGAGAGCTGACGCTGCTGGCGGGCCGACCAAGGCTCGGCCACCTTGGACATGCAGAACGTGAGCGGCTTATGGTCCACGAATGCCGTAAACTCTCGACCTTCAAGTAGGAACCTGAAATGGCGGACTGCCAACCAGAGGCCGAGGAGCTCTCTGTCAAACGCACTGTACTTGCGCTCCCTGGGGGTCAACTGGCGGCTGAAAAAGACGAGTGGCTGCCAGGCGCCGTCGACCCATTGCCCGTGCACCTCTCCCACAGCATAATCAGACGCGTCCGTGGTGATAGCGATGGGGGCCTTGTGCGACGGGTGGGCCAGCATGGTGGCTTGGCTCAGGGAGGCTTTGGTGGCATCGAACGCGGCATCCCTCTCAGCCGTCCAGTCGACGGCCTGACCGGGGGACTTACCCTTAAGAGCCTCGTGTAGCGGGCGCATAGTGTGGGCGGCCCGGCGGATGAACCGGTGATAAAAGGTTACCATCCCCAGAAACTCCCGGAGTGCACGAGCTGTGTGCGGTCTTGGAAAGGCGGACACGGCCTCCACCTTTGCAGGGAGGGGGGCAGCCCCCTCTTTGCTCACCAGATGTCCGAGGAATTGGATGGAGGGCAACCCGAACACGCACTTCGCAGGGTTGATAATCAAGCCGTGCTGGTCGAGCCTTTTGAAGAGATCCCGGAGTTGTACTTGGTGCTCTCCCTCCGAGGAGCTGGCAACGAGAATATCGTCTAGGTAAACGAAAATGAACGGCATGTCTCTTAGCGCCGAATCCATCAACCGCTGGAAAGACTGTGCAGCGTTCTTAAGTCCAAACGGCATCCGCAGGAACTCAAACAGTCCGAACGGCGTGACCACCGCCGTTTTGGGGATGTCTGCAGGGTGCACCGGGACTTGGTGGTAGCCCCGCACCAGATCCACTTTGGAGAAAACCAGTTTGCCAGCCAGATGTGCGGAGAAATCCTGGATGTGGGGGACCGGGTAGCGGTCCGGTGTGGTAGCGTCGTTAAGGCGGCGGTAGTCTCCGCACGGACGACAACCACCATCTGGTTTAGGGACGATGTGGAGGGGTGAGGCCCATGGGCTGTCAGAGCGGTGGATAATGCCCAGGCACTCCATGTTGGCAAACTCTGACCTGGCGACTGCCAGCCTGACAGGATTGAGCCGCCGGGCCCTAGCGTAGACCGGGGGGCCCTTAGTGTCAATGTGGTGTTCAACCCCGTGCTTGATGGTAGTGGCGGAAAAGGTGGGCTTCGTCAGGCTGGGAAACTCACCAAGTAGGCGTTGATATCTGTCCCCCTCAGCAAGAGAGCTGGAGAGTCCGCCGTATGTTGCCTCACCGCGGACACAAGCAAACGAGGAGAATGTCAATGCGTCTACCAAGCGGCTGTTCTTGACGTCCACTAGTAGTCCGTGAGCGCACAGGAAATCCGCACCGAGGATGGGGAAGGAAATGTCGGCCGTAACAAAATCCCACGTAAACTGCCGGCCCTCGAGACACAGGTTCACAGTCTTTGTGCCATAGGTGCGGATAGGGGTGTCGTTAGCAGACGTCAATGGGGGTCCGTAGCCTCCGCTGGCGGTGTCACTCCTCGTGGCCGGCAAAACGCTACTGTTAGCTCCGGTGTCGCAGAGGAAGTTACGCCTGGAGAGGGTGTCCTTAATGAATAGTAGTCTGCTTGTTGCACCCACGCTCACGGCTACAACTGAACGTGGGCCCTGTCGTTTCCCGCCGGTCCATAGTTGCAAGGGGGCCGGCATCTCTTAGCTTTAGCGCCGAAACGCGCATGGAAGTAGCACATGCCTGAATTTGTGCGGCCGTCAGCAGTCACAGGGTCTCCTGTAGTTAGCATTCCTCTGCTGGGGGGCATGTAGCTGCGCGTCGGGGCTATCACCTCAGGGGCGAAACGCTGGGTAGCCAGGAAAAAGCGATCAGCCTCCTCGGCGAAAGCTCGTGGCTCCGTGATAGTTGTATTAGTTAAGGCTGTTTGCACGTGTGGCGGCATGTGCCGAAGGAACAGTTCCATGAACAGGAAATTTGGCTCTTCTTTACCTAGCAGGTTCAGCATCATCTCCATGTGCTCTGAGGGCTTACTGTCTCCAAGGCCGTGAATAGCGAACAGGCGTCGGGCTCGTTCCGGCCGTGACAGCTCGAAGGTTTTGAGCAGGAGAGTCTTGAATGCTGCATATTTCTCCAGGGCAGGAAGAGAAGTAATAAACCCCACTGTCCGGGCCGCTGTAGAGCTCCCCAGTGCGGAGACAACGTGGAAATAGCGTGTGTCGTCATCCGTTATCCCGCGGAGGGCGAATTGAGCTTCCGTCTGTGCGAACCATGCCGCCGTGGACGTCTCCCAAAACTCCGGCAATTTGAGAAAAACGGCCATGTTCAGTCCAGTCTCGGAAACTTCGTCGAGACTCGCGTCAGGGTCACCAGTGTAGTGCCGAAGGACGGGAGTCGGAGGCGGCGTATTGAGTTTTAACGTCCACTTTATAGACATGCGGATTCACTCGTCTCGTACAATCAATACAGCAGAACAACAACACCTACGGACCGGAAGTCCTCGCCCTTTTAACCACCGTGGGGAACACACCTACCCACACCATAGTCCGAGGGGGAATTATGTATAATCACCACAATATCACAATTTACATGATGCCTTCATCAGAAACACACATTTCTGGATAATGAAGTCTTACCTAATGAAACTGATAATCATCACATAGAACATACAGAGGGACCACTTACATCTCTGACGCTCACTTTCATCATCATCATCGTCACACAGTGGCTCGTGTACTTCACTTCTCATGTGCATTCAATCTTCTCATATTATGCCCATGTGCAATACTCATTTTCTGAATGTATGCTTTCATATAAGATAAGATAAGATACAACTTTATTCTCCCGAGGGAAATTGCGTGTTGACAGAGGGAGTGAAACATGAGGGAGGAAGACCAGGTGAGGCCTGCTGCTCAGAGGGCCAAAATGCTTACGGCACCGGGTATTCCCAGGCGGTCTCCCATCCAAGTACTAACCTGGCCCGACGCTGCTTAGCTTCTGAGATCAGACGAGATCGGGCGTGTTCAGAGTGGTATGGCCGTAAACGAGGAGAGCAGCCACACAGAGGCTCTTCATAGGTGAGACAGACCCAGTTCAAGTCACCGTGTACACATGACTACACTCAAGATCATGTATATCACAATTTACATGATGCCTTCATCAGAAACACACATTTCTGGATAATGAAGTCTTACCTAATGAAACTGATAATCATCATATAGAACATAAAGAGGGACCACTAACATCTCTGACGCTCACTTTCATCATCATCATCATCGTCATCATCATCATCGTCACACAGTGGCTCGTGTACTTCACTTCTGATGTGCATTCAATCTTCTCATATTATGACCATGTGCAATACTCATTTTCTGAATGTATGCTTTCATATAAGATAAGATAAGATACAACTTTATTCTCCCGAGGGAAATTGCGTGTTTACAGAGGGAGTGAAACATGAGGGAGGAGGACCAGGTGAGGCCTGCTGCTCAGAGGGCCAAAATGCTTACGGCACCGGGTTTTCCCAGGCGGTCTCCCATGCAAGTACTAACCTGGCCAGACTCTGCTTAGCTTCCGAGATCAGACGAGATCGGGCATGTTCAGAGTGGTATGGCCGTACCGAGGAGAGCAGCCACACAGAGGCTCTTTATAGGTGAGACAGACCCAGTTCAAGTCACCGTGTACACATGACTACACTCAAGTTCATGTATATCACAATTTACATGATGCCTTCATCAGAAGAACACTAACATTTCAAATAAGATAAGACACAACTTTATTCTCCCGAGGGAAATTGCGTGTTGACAGAGGGAGTGAAACATGAGGGAGGAGGACCAGGTGAGGCCTGCTGCTCAGAAGGCCAAAATGCTTACGGTACCGGGTATTCCCAGGCGGTCTCCCATCCAAGTACTAACCTGGCCCGACGCTGATTAGCTTCCGAGATCAGACGAGATCGGGCGTGTTCAGAGTGGTATGGCCGTAAACGAGGAGAGCAGCCACACAGAGGCTCTTTATAGGTGAGACAGACCCAGTTCAAGTCACCGTGTACACATGACTACACTCAAGTTCATGTATATCACAATTTACATGATGCCTTCATCAGAAACACACATTTCTGGATAATGAAGTCTTACCTAATGAAACTGATAATCATCACATGGAACATACAGAGGGACCACTAACATCTCTGACGCTCACTTTCATCATCATCATCATCATCATCATCATCATCATCATCATCGTCACACAGTGGCTGGTGTACTTCACTTCTCATGTGCATTCAATCTTCTCATATTATGCCCATGTGCAATACTCATTTTCTGAATGTATGCTTTCATATAAGATAAGATAAGATACAACTTTATTCCTCCAAGGGAACTTGCGTGTTCACAGAGTGAGTGAAACATGAGGGAGGAGGACCAGGTGAGGCCTGCTGCTCAGAGGGCCAAAATGCTTACGGCACCGGGTATTCCCATGCGGCCTCCCATCCAAGTACTAACCTGGCCTGACGCTGCTTAGCTTCCGAGATCAGACGAGATCGGGCGTGTTCAGAGTGGTATGGCCGTAAAATAGGAGAGCAGCCACACAGAGGCTCTTTATAGGTGAGACAGACCCAGTTCAAGTCACCGTGTACACATGACTACACTCAAGTTCATGTATATCACAATTTACATGATGCCTTCATCAGAAGAACACAGAAGCCTCTATCTCCTTCCTTGTCACAGATATGGGCTTTTAAAGTTTTCTCCAGTTTCAAAAATCGATGACCCGCGGGTCAACATTTTTAGAAAATTTTCAATATTCCCCAATTTGCCCCAAATTTACACAAATTGATGGCATTTCTGTCTGGATGCTGCGTCTGAAATTTTAGCTCTCTATCTCCTTCCTTGTCACAGATATGGGCTTTTAAAGTTTTCTCCAGTTTCAAAAATCAATGACCCGCGGGTCAACATTTTTAGAAAATTTTCAATATTCCCCAATAAGTCCCAAATTTACACACATTGATGGCATTTCTGTCTGGATGCTGCGTCTGAAATTTTAGCTCTCTATCTCCTTCCTTGTCACAGATATGGGCTTTTCAAGTGTTCTCCAGTTTCAAAAATCGATGACCCGGGTCAACATTTTTAGAAAATTTTCAATATTCCCCAATGTGCCCCAAATTTACACACATTGATGGCATTTCTGCCTGGATGCTGCGTCTGAAATTTTAGCTCTCTATCTCCTTCCTTGTCACAGATATGGGCTTTTAAAGTTTTCTCCAGTTTCAAAAATCAATGACCCGCAGGTCAACATTTTTAGAAAATGTTCAATATTCCCCAATTTGTCTAAAATTTACACAAATTGATGGCATTTCTGTCTGGTGCTGCGTCTGAAATTGTAGCTCTGTATCTCCTTCCTTCTCACAGATATGGGCTTTTTAAGTTTTCTCCAGTTTCAAAAATCGATGACCCGGGGGTCAACTTTTTTCCAAAATTTTCAATATTCCCCAATTTGTCCCAAATTCACACAAATCGATGGCATTTCTGTCTGGATGCTGCGTCTGAAATGTTAGCTCTCTATCTCCTTCCTTGTCACAGATATGGGCTTTTTAAGTTTTCTCCAGGTTCAAAAATCG
This sequence comes from Genypterus blacodes, assembly GCF_046128005.1. Taxonomy (NCBI): domain Eukaryota; kingdom Metazoa; phylum Chordata; class Actinopteri; order Ophidiiformes; family Ophidiidae; genus Genypterus; species Genypterus blacodes. The sequence continues at coordinate 7,796,315 of NW_027466842.1, forward strand.
ATGACCCGGGTCAACATTTTGAGAAAATTTTCCATATTCCCCAATTTGCCCAAAATTTACACAAATTGATGGCATTTCTGTCTGGATGCTGCGTCTGAAATTTTAGCTCTCTATCTCCTTCCTTGTCACAGATATGGGCTTTTAAAGTTTTCTCCAGTTTCAAAAATCGATGACCCGGGGGTCAACTTTTTTCCAAAATTTTCAATATTCCCCAATTTGCCCCAAATTTACACACATTGATGGCATCTCTGCCTGGATGCTGCGTCTGAAATTGTAGCTCTCTATCTCCTTCCTTGTCACAGATATGGGCTTTTAAAGTCTTCTCCAGTTTCAAAAATCGATGACCCAGGGGTCAACATTTTTCCAAAATTTTCAATATTCCCCAATTTGCGCCAAATTTACACACATTGATGGCATTTGTGTCTGGATGCTGTGTCTGAAATTTTAGCTCTCTATCTCCTTCCTTGTCACAGATATGGGCTTTTCAAGTTTTCTCCAGTTTCAAAAATCGATGACCCGCGGGTCAACATTTTTAGAAAATTTTAAATATTCCCCAATAAGTCCCAAATTTACACACATTGATGGCATTTCTGTCTGGATGCTGCGTCTGAAATTTTAGCTCTCTATCTCCTTCCTTGTCACAGATATGGGCTTTTCAAGTTTTCTCTAGTTTCAAGAATCGATGACCCGCGGGTCAACATTTTTAGAAAATGTTCAATATTCCCCAATTTGTCTAAAATTTACACAAATTGATGGCATTTCTGTCTGGATGCTGCGTCTGAAATTGTAGCTCTCTATCTCCTTCCTTCTCACAGATATGGGCTTTTTAAGTTTTCTCCAGTTTCAAAAATCGATGACCCGCGGGTCAACATTTTTAGAAAATTTTAAATATTCCCCAATAAGTCCCAAATTTACACACATTGATGGCATTTCTGTCTGGATGCTGCGTCTGAAATTTTAGCTCTCTATCTCCTTCCTTGTCACAGATATGGGCTTTTCAAGTTTTCTCTAGTTTCAAGAATCGATGACCCGCGGGTCAACATTTTTAGAAAATGTTCAATATTCCCCAATTTGTCTAAAATTTACACAAATTGATGGCATTTCTGTCTGGATGCTGCGTCTGAAATTGTAGCTCTCTATCTCCTTCCTTCTCACAGATATGGGCTTTTTAAGTTTTCTCCAGTTTCAAAAATCGATGACCCGGGGGTCAACTTTTTCCAAAATTTTCAATATTCCCCAATTTGTCCCAAATTCACACAAATCGATGGCATTTCTGTCTGGATGCTGCGTCTGAAATGTTAGCTCTCTATCTCCTTCCTTGTCACAGATATGGGCTTTTTAAGTTTTCTCCAGGTTCAAAAATCGATGACCCGGGTCAACATTTTGAGAAAATTTTCCATATTCCCCAATTTGCCCAAAATTTACACAAATTGATGGCATTTCTGTCTGGATGCTGCGTCTGAAATTTTAGCTCTCTATCTCCTTCCTTGTCAAAGATATGGGCTTTTAAAGTTTTCTCCAGTTTCAAAAATCGATGACCCGGGGGTCAACTTTTTTCCAAAATTTTCAATATTCCCCAATTTGCCCCAAATTTACACACATTGATGGCATCTCTGCCTGGATGCTGCGTCTGAAATTGTAGCTCTCTATCTCCTTCCTTGTCACAGATATGGGCTTTTAAAGTTTTCTCCAGTTTCAAAAATCGATGACCCAGGGGTCAACATTTTTCCAAAATTTTCAATATTCCCCAATTTGCCCCAAATTTACACACATTGATGGCATTTGTGTCTGGATGCTGTGTCTGAAATTTTAGCTCTCTATCTCCTTCCTTGTCACAGATATGGGCTTTTCAAGTTTTCTCCAGTTTCAAAAATCGATGACCCGCGGGTCAACATTTTTAGAAAATGTTCAATATTCCCCAATTTGCCCCAAATTTACAAACATTGATGGCATTTCTGCCTGGATGCTGCGTCTGAAATTGTAGCTCTCTTTCTCCTTCCTTGTCACAGATATGGGCTTTTAAAGTTTTCTCCAGTTTCAAAAATCGATGAGCCGCAGGTCAACATTTTTAGAAAATTTTCAATATTCCCCAATTTGCCCCAAATTTACACACATTGATGGCATTTCTGCCTGGATGCTGCGTCTGAAATTTTAGCTCTCTATCTCCTTCCTTGTCACAGATATGGGCTTTTTAAGTTTTCTCCAGTTTCAAAAATCGATGACCCGGGGGTCAACTTTTTTCCAAAATGTTCAATATTCCCCAATTTGTACCAAATTAACACAAATTGATGGCATTTGTGTCTGGATGCTGTGTCTGAAATTGTAGCTCTCTATCTCCTTCCTTGTCACAGACATGGGCTTTTCAAGTTTTCTCTAGTTACAAGAATCGATGACCCGCGGGTCAACATTTTTAGAAAATTTTCAATATTCCCCAATTTGCCCCAAATTTACACACATTGATGGCATTTCTGCCTGGATGCTGTGTCTGAAATTTTAGCTCTCTATCTCCTTCCTTGTCATAGATATTGGCTTTTCAAGTTTTCTCCAGTTTCAAAAATTGATGACCCGGGTCAACATTTTTAGAAAATTTTCAATATTCCCCAATTTGCCCCAAATTTACACACATTGATGGCATTTCTGCCTGGATGCTGCGTCTGAAATTTTAGCTCTCTATCTCCTTCCTTGTCACAGATATGGGCTTTTCAAGTTTTCTCTAGTTTCAAGAATCGATGACCCGCGGGTCAACATTTTTAGAAAATGTTCAATATTCCCCAATTTGTCTCAAATTTACACAAATTGATGGCATTTCTGTCTGGATGCTGCGTCTGAAATTGTAGCTCTCTATCTCCTTCCTTGTCACAGATATGGGCTTTTAAAGTTTTCTCCAGTTTCAAAAATCGATGACCCGGGGGTCAACTTTTTTCCAAAATTTTAAATATTCCCCAATTTGCCCCAAATTTACACACATTGATGGCATCTCTGCCTGGATGCTGCGTCTGAAATTGTAGCTCTCTATCTCCTTCCTTGTCACAGATATGGGCTTTTAAAGTCTTCTCCAGTTTCAAAAATCGATGACCCAGGGGTCAACATTTTTCCAAAATGTTCAATATTCCCCAATTTGCCCCAAATTTACACACATTGATGGCATTTCTGCCTGGATGCTGCGTCTGAAATTGTAGCTCTCTATCTCCTTCCTTGTCACAGATATGGGCTTTTAAAGTTTTCTCCAGTTTCAAAAATCGATGACCCGCGGGTCAACATTTTTAGAAAATTTTCAATATTCCCCAATTTGCCCCAAATTTACACACATTGATGGCATTTCTGCCTGGATGCTGTGTCTGAAATTTTAGCTCTCTATCTCCTTCCTTGTCACAGATATTGGCTTTTAAAGTTTTCTCCAGTTTCAAAAATTGATGACCCGGGTCAACATTTTTAAAAAATTTTCAATATTCCCCAATTTGCCCCAAATTTACACACATTGATGGCATTTCTGCCTGGATGCTGCGTCTGAAATTTTAGCTCTCTATCTCCTTCCTTGTCACAGATATGGGCTTTTCAAGTTTTCTCTAGTTACAAGAATCGATGACCCGCGGGTCAACATTTTTAGAAAATGTTCAATATTCCCGAATTTGTCTCAAATTTACACAAATTGATGGCATTTCTGTCTGGATGCTGCGTCTGAAATTTTAGCTCTCTATCTCCTTCCTTGTCACAGATATGGGCTTTTTAAGTTTTCTCCAGTTTCAAAAATCGATGACCCGGGGGTCAACTTTTTTCCAAAATGTTCAATATTCCCCAATTTGTCCCAAATATACACAAATTGATGGCATTTGTGTCTGGATGCTGTGTCTGAAATTGTAGCTCTCTATCTCCTTCCTTGTCACAGACATGGGCTTTTCAAGTTTTCTCTAGTTACAAGAATCGATGACCCGCGGGTCAAAATTTTTAGAAAATTTTCAATATTCCCCAATTTGTCTCAAATTTACACAAATTGATGGCATTTCTGTCTGGATGCTGCGTCTGAAATTTTAACTCTCTATCTCCTTCCTTGTCACAGATATGGGCTTTTTAAGTTTTCTCCAGTTTCAAAAATCGATGACCCGGGGGTCAACATTTTTAGAAAATTTTCAATATTCCCCAATTTGTCCCAAATTTACACAAATTGATGGCATTTGTGTCTGGATGCTGTGTCTGAAATTGTAGCTCTTTATCTCCTTCCTTGTCACAGACATGGGCTTTTCAAGTTTTCTCTAGTTACAAGAATCGATGACCCGCGGGTCAACATTTTTAGAAAATTTTCAATATTCCCCAATTTGTCCCAAATTTACACAAATTGATGGCATTTATGCCTGGATGCTGCGTCTGAAATTGTAGCTCTCTATCTCCTTCCTTGTCACAGATATGGGCTTTTCAAGTTTTCACTAGTTACAAGAATCGATGACCCGCGGGTCAATATTTTTAGAAAATTTTCAATATTCCCCAATTTGCCCCAAATTTATACACGTTGATGGCATTTCTGCCTGGATGCTGCGTCTGAAATTTTAGCTCTCTATCTCCTTCCTTGTCACAGATATGGGCTTTTCAAGTTTTCTCTAGTTTCAAGAATCGATGACCCGCGGGTCAACATTTTTAGAAAATGTTCAATATTCCCCAATTTGTCTCAAATTTACACAAATTGATGGCATTTCTGTCTGGATGCTGCGTCTGAAATTTTAGCTCTCTATCTCCTTCCTTGTCACAGATATGGGCTTTTTAAGTTTTCTCCAGTCTCAAAAATCGATGACCCGGGGGTCAACTTTTTTCCAAAATGTTCAATATTCCCCAATTTGTCCCAAATTTACACAAATTGATGGCATTTGTGTCTGGATGCTGTGTCTGAAATTGTAGCTCTCTATCTCCTTCCTTGTCACAGACATGGGCTTTTCAAGTTTTCTCTAGTTACAAGAATCGATGACCCACGGGTCAACATTTTTAGAAAATGTTCAATATTCCCCAATTTGTCTCAAATTTACACAAATTGATGGCATTTCTGTCTGGATGCTGCGTCTGAAATTTTAGCTCTCTATCTCCTTCCTTGTCACAGATATGGGCTTTTTAAGTTTTCTCCAGTTTCAAAAATCGATGACCCGGGGGTCAACTTTTTTCCAAAATGTTCAATATTCCCCAATTTGTACCAAATTAACACAAATTGATGGCATTTGTGTCTGGATGCTGTGTCTGAAATTGTAGCTCTCTATCTCCTTCCTTGTCACAGACATGGGCTTTTCAAGTTTTCTCTAGTTACAAGAATCGATGACCCGCGGGTCAACATGTTTAGAAAATTTTCAATATTCCCCAATTTGCCCCAAATTTACACACATTGATGGCATTTCTGCCTGGATGCTGCGTCTGAAATTTTACCTCTCTATCTCCTTCCTTGTCACAGATATGGGCTTTTCAAGTTTTCTCTAGTTTCAAGAATCGATGACCCGCAGGTCAACATTTTTAGAAAATGTTCAATATTCCCCAATTTGTCTCAAATTTACACAAATTGATGGCATTTCTGTCTGGATGCTGCGTCTAAAATTTTAACTCTCTATCTCCTTCCTTGTCACAGATATGGGCTTTTTAAGTTTTCTCCAGTTTCAAAAATCGATGACCCGGGGGACAACTTTTTTCCAATATGTTCAATATTCCCCAATTTGTCCCAAATTTACACAAATTGATGGCATTTCTGTCTGGATGCTGCGTCTAAAATTTTAACTCTCTATCTCCTTCCTTGTCACAGATATGGGCTTTTTAAGTTTTCTCCAGTTTCAAAAATCGATGACCCGGGGGACAACTTTTTTCCAATATGTTCAATATTCCCCAATTTGTCCCAAATTTACACAAATTGATGGCATTTCTGCCTGGATGCTGCGTCTGAAATTGTAGCTCTCTATCTCCTTCCTTGTCACAGATATGGGCTTTTCAAGTTTTCACTAGTTACAAGAATCGATGACCCGCGGGTCAACATTTTTAGAAAATTTTCAATATTCCCCAATTTGCCCCAAATTTATACACATTGATGGCATTTCTGCCTGGATGCTGCGTCTGAAATTTTAGCTCTCTATCTCCTTCCTTGTCACAGACATGGGCTTTTCAAGTTTTCTCTAGTTACAAGAATCGATGACCCGCGGGTCAACATTTTTAGAAAATGTTCAATATTCCCCAATTTGTCCCAAATTTACACACATTGATGGCATTTCTGCCTGGATGCTGCGTCTGAAATTGTAGCTCTCTATCTCCTTCCTTGTCACAGATATGGGCTTTTCAAGTTTTCACTAGTTACAAGAATCGATGACCCGCGGGTCAACATTTTTAGAAAATTTTCAATATTCCCCAATTTGCCCCAAATTTACACAAATTGATGGCATTTCTGTCTGGATGCTGCGTCTGAAATTTTAGCTCTCTATCTCCTTCCTTGTCACAGATATGGGCTTTTTAAGTTTTCTCCAATCTCAAAAATCGATGACCCGGGGGTCAACTTTTTTCCAAAATGTTCAATATTCCCCAATTTGTCCCAAATTTACACAAATTGATGGCATTTGTGTCTGGATGCTGTGTCTGAAATTGTAGCTCTCTATCTCCTTCCTTGTCACAGACATGGGCTTTTCAAGTTTTCTCTAGTTACAAGAATCGATGACCCGCGGGTCAACATGTTTAGAAAATTTTCAATATTCCCCAATTTGCCCCAAATTTACACAAATTGATGGCATTTCTGTCTGGATGCTGCGTCTAGAATTTTAGCTCTCTATCTCCTTCCTTGTCACAGATATGGGCTTTTAAAGTTTTCTCCAGTTTCAAAAATCGATGACCCGCGGGTCAACATTTTTAGAAAATTTTCAATATTCCCCAATTTGCCCCAAATTTACACACATTGATGGCATTTCTGCCTGGATGCTGCGTCTGAAATTTTAGCTCTCTATCTCCTTCCTTGTCACAGATATGGGCTTTTCAAGTTTTCTCTAGTTTCAAGAATCGATGACCCGCGGGTCAACATTTTTAGAAAATGTTCAATATTCCCCAATTTGCCCCAAATTTACACACATTGATGGCATTTCTGCCTGGATGCTGCGTCTGAAATTTTAGCTCTCTATCTCCTTCCTTGTCACAGATATTGGCTTTTAAAGTTTTCTCCAGTTTCAAAAATTGATGACCCGGGTCAACATTGTTAGAAAATTTTCAATATTCCCCAATTTGCCCCAAATTTACACACATTGATGGCATTTCTGCCTGGATGCTGCGTTTGAAATTTTAGCTCTCTATCTCCTTCCTTGTCACAGATATTGGCTTTTAAAGTTTTCTCCAGTTTCAAAAATCGATGACCCGGGGGTCAACTTTTTTCCAAAATGTTCAATATTCCCCAATTTGTCCCAAATTTACACAAATTGATGGCATTTGTGTCTGGATGCTGTGTCTGAAATTGTAGCTCTCTATCTCCTTCCTTGTCACAGACATGGGCTTTTAAGTTTTCTCTGGTTACAAGAATCGATGACCCGCGGGTCAACATTTTTAGAAAATTTTCAATATTCCCCAATTTGTCCCAAATTTACACAAATTGATGGCATTTGTGTCTGGATGCTGTGTCTGAAATTTTAGCTCTCTATCTCCTTCCTTGTCACAGATATGGGCTTTTCAAGTTTTCTCCAGTTTCAAAAATCGATGACCCGCGGGTCAACATTTTTAGAAAATGTTCAATATTCCCCAATTTGTCCCAAATTTACACAAATTGATGGCATTTGTGTCTGGATGCTGTGTCTGAAATTTTAGCTCTCTATCTCCTTCCTTGTCACAGATATGGGCTTTTCAAGTTTTCTCCAGTTTCAAAAATTGATGACCCGGGTCAACATTTTTAGAAAATTTTCAATATTCCCCAATTTGCCCCAAATTTACACACATTGATGGCATTTCTGCCTGGATGCTGCGTCTGAAATTTTAGCTCTCTATCTCCTTCCTTGTCACAGATATGGGCTTTTCAAGTTTTCTCTAGTTTCAAGAATCGATGACCCGTGGGTCAACATTTTTAGAAAATTTTCAATATTCCCCAATTTGTCCCAAATTTACACACATTGATGGCATCTCTGTCTGGATGCTGCGTCTGAAATTTTAGCTCTCTATCTCCTTCCTTGTCACAGATATGGGCTTTTCAAGTTTTCTCCAGTTTCAAAAATCGATGACCCGCGGGTCAAAATTTCTAGAAAATTTTCAATATTCCCCAATTTGCCCCAAATTTACACACATTGATGGCATTTCTGCCTGGATGCTGCGTCTGAAATTGTAGCTCTCTATCTCCTTCCTTTTCACAGATATGGGCTTTTAAAGTTTTCTCCAGTTTCAAAAATCGATGACCCGGGGGTCAACTTTTTTCCAAAATGTTCAATATTCCCCAATTTGTCCCAAATTTACACAAATTGATGGCATTTGTGTCTGGATGCTGTGTCTGAAATTGTAGCTCTCTATCTCCTTCCTTGTCACAGACATGGGCTTTTAAGTTTTCTCTGGTTACAAGAATCGATGACCCGCGGGTCAACATTTTTAGAAAATTTTCAATATTCCCCAATTTGTCCCAAATTTACACAAATTGATGGCATTTGTGTCTGGATGCTGTGTCTGAAATTTTAGCTCTCTATCTCCTTCCTTGTCACAGATATGGGCTTTTCAAGTTTTCTCCAGTTTCAAAAATCGATGACCCGCGGGTCAACATTTTTAGAAAATGTTCAATATTCCCCAATTTGTCCCAAATTTACACAAATTGATGGCATTTGTGTCTGGATGCTGTGTCTGAAATTTTAGCTCTCTATCTCCTTCCTTGTCACAGATATGGGCTTTTCAAGTTTTCTCCAGTTTCAAAAATTGATGACCCGGGTCAACATTTTTAGAAAATTTTCAATATTCCCCAATTTGCCCCAAATTTACACACATTGATGGCATTTCTGCCTGGATGCTGCGTCTGAAATTTTAGCTCTCTATCTCCTTCCTTGTCACAGATATGGGCTTTTCAAGTTTTCTCTAGTTTCAAGAATCGATGACCCGTGGGTCAACATTTTTAGAAAATTTTCAATATTCCCCAATTTGTCCCAAATTTACACACATTGATGGCATCTCTGTCTGGATGCTGCGTCTGAAATTTTAGCTCTCTATCTCCTTCCTTGTCACAGATATGGGCTTTTCAAGTTTTCTCCAGTTTCAAAAATCGATGACCCGCGGGTCAACATTTCTAGAAAATTTTCAATATTCCCCAATTTGCCCCAAATTTACACACATTGATGGCATTTCTGCCTGGATGCTGCGTCTGAAATTGTAGCTCTCTATCTCCTTCCTTTTCACAGATATGGGCTTTTAAAGTTTTCTCCAGTTTCAAAAATCGATGACCAGCGGGTCAACATTTTTAGAAAATTTTCAATATTCCCCAATTTGCCCCAAATTTACACACATTGATGGCATTTCTGCCTGGATGCTGCGTCTGAAATTTTAGCTCTCTATCTCCTTCCTTGTCACAGATATGGGCTTTTCAAGTTTTCTCTAGTTTCAAGAATCGATGACCCGCGGGTCAACATTTTTAGAAAATGTTCAATATTCCCCAATTTGTCCCAAATTTACACACATTGATGGCATTTCTGCCTGGATGCTGCGTCTGAAATTTTAGCTCTCTATCTCCTTCCTTGTCACAGATATGGGCTTTTCAAGTTTTCTCCAGTTTCAAAAATCGATGACCCGGGGGTCAACTTTTTTCCAAAATGTTCAATATTCCCCAATTTGTCCCAAATTTACACAAATTGATGGCATTTGTGTCTGGATGCTGTGTCTGAAATTGTAGCTCTTTATCTCCTTCCTTGTCACAGACATGGGCTTTTCAAGTTTTCTCTAGTTACAAGAATCGATGACCCGCGGGTCAACATTTTTAGAAAATTTTCAATATTCCCCAATTCGTCCCAAATTTACACAAATTGATGGCATTTCTGCCTGGATGCTGCGTCTGAAATTGTAGCTCTCTATCTCCTTCCTTGTCACAGATATGGGCTTTTCAAGTTTTCACTAGTTACAAGAATCGATGACCCGCGGGTCAACATTTTTAGAAAATTTTCAATATTCCCCAATTTGCCCCAAATTTACACAAATTGATGGCATTTCTGTCTGGATGCTGCGTCTGAAATTTTAGCTTTCTATCTCCTTCCTTGTCACAGATATGGGCTTTTTAAGTTTTCTCCAATCTCAAAAATCGATGACCCGGGGGTCAACTTTTTTCCAAAATGTTCAATATTCCCCAATTTGTCCCAAATTTACACAAATTGATGGCATTTCTGTCTGGATGCTGCGTCTAGAATTTTAGCTCTCTATCTCCTTCCTTGTCACAGATATGGGCTTTTAAAGTTTTCTCCAGTTTCAAAAATCGATGACCCGCGGGTCAACATTTTTAGAAAATTTTCAATATTCCCCAATTTGCCCCAAATTTACACACATTGATGGCATTTCTGCATGGATGCTGCGTCTGAAATTTTAGCTCTCTATCTCCTTCCTTGTCACAGATATGGGCTTTTCAAGTTTTCTCTAGTTTCAAGAATCGATGACCCGCGGGTCAACATTTTTAGAAAATGTTCAATATTCCCCAATTTGCCCCAAATTTACACACATTGATGGCATTTCTGCCTGGATGCTGCGTCTGAAATTTTAGCTCTCTATCTCCTTCCTTGTCACAGATATTGGCTTTTAAAGTTTTCTCCAGTTTCAAAAATCGATGGCCCGGGGGTCAACTTTTTTCCAAAATGTTCAATATTCCCCAATTTGTCCCAAATTTACACAAATTGATGGCATTTGTGTCTGGATGCTGTGTCTGAAATTGTAGCTCTCTATCTCCTTCCTTGTCACAGACATGGGCTTTTAAGTTTTCTCTGGTTACAAGAATCGATGACCCGCGGGTCAACATTTTTAGAAAATTTTCAATATTCCCCAATTTGCCCCAAATTTACACACATTGATGGCATTTCTGCCTGGATGCTGCGTCTGAAATTTTAGCTCTCTATCTCCTTCCTTGTCACAGATATGGGCTTTTCAAGTTTTCTCTAGTTTCAAGAATCGATGACCCGCGGGTCAACATTTTTAGAAAATGTTCAATATTCCCCAATTTGTCTCAAATTTACACAAATTGATGGCATTTCTGTCTGGATGCTGCGTCTGAAATTTTAGCTCTCTATCTCCTTCCTTGTCACAGATATGGGCTTTTTAAGTTTTCTCCAGTTTCAAAAATCGATGACCCGGGGGTCAACTTTTTTCCAAAATGTTCAATATTCCCCAATTTGTCCCAAATTTACACAAATTGATGGCATTTGTGTCTGGATGCTGTGTCTGAAATTGTAGCTCTCTATCTCCTTCCTTGTCACAGATATGGGCTTTTCAAGTTTTCTCCAGTTTCAAAAATTGATGACCCGGGTCAACATTTTTAGAAAATTTTCAATATTCCCCAATTTGCCCCAAATTTACACACATTGATGGCATTTCTGCCTGGATGCTGCGTCTGAAATTTTAGCTCTCTATCTCCTTCCTTGTCACAGATATGGGCTTTTCAAGTTTTCTCTAGTTTCAAGAATCGATGACCCGTGGGTCAACATTTTTAGAAAATTTTCAATATTCCCCAATTTGTCCCAAATTTACACACATTGATGGCATCTCTGTCTGGATGCTGCGTCTGAAATTTTAGCTCTCTATCTCCTTCCTTGTCACATATATGGGCTTTTCAAGTTTTCTCCAGTTTCAAAAATCGATGACCCGCGGGTCAACATTTCTAGAAAATTTTCAATATTCCCCAATTTGCCCCAAATTTACACACATTGATGGCATTTCTGCCTGGATGCTGCGTCTGAAATTGTAGCTCTCTATCTCCTTCCTTGTCACAGATATGGGCTTTTCAAGTTTTCTCCAGTTTCAAAAATCGATGACCCGCGGGTCAACATTTCTAGAAAATGTTCAATATTCCCCAATTTGCCCCAAATTTACACACATTGATGGCATTTCTGCCTGGATGCTGCGTCTGAAATTGTAGCTCTCTATCTCCTTCCTTGTCACAGATATGGGCTTTTAAAGTTTTCTCCAGTTTCAAAAATCGATGACCCGCGGGTCAACATTTTTAGAAAATTTTCAATATTCCCCAATTTGCCCCAAATTTACACACATTGATGGCATTTCTGCCTGGATGCTGCGTCTGAAATTTTAGCTCTCTATCTCCTTCCTTGTCACAGATATGGGCTTTTCAAGTTTTCTCTAGTTTCAAGAATCGATGACCCGCGGGTCAACATTTTTAGAAAATGTTCAATATTCCCCAATTTGTCTCAAATTTACACAAATTGATGGCATTTCTGTCTGGATGCTGCGTCTGAAATTTTAGCTCTCTATCTCCTTCCTTGTCACAGATATGGGCTTTTTAAGTTTTCTCCAGTTTCAAAAATCGATGACCCGGGGGTCAACTTTTTTCCAAAATGTTCAATATTCCCCAATTTGTCCCAAATTTACACAAATTGATGGCATTTGTGTCTGGATGCTGTGTCTGAAATTGTAGCTCTCTATCTCCTTCCTTGTCACAGATATGGGCTTTTCAAGTTTTCTCCAGTTTCAAAAATTGATGACCCGGGTCAACATTTTTAGAAAATTTTCAATATTCCCCAATTTGCCCCAAATTTACACACATTGATGGCATTTCTGCCTGGATGCTGCGTCTGAAATTTTAGCTCTCTATCTCCTTCCTTGTCACAGATATGGGCTTTTCAAGTTTTCTCTAGTTTCAAGAATCGATGACCCGTGGGTCAACATTTTTAGAAAATTTTCAATATTCCCCAATTTGTCCCAAATTTACACACATTGATGGCATCTCTGTCTGGATGCTGCGTCTGAAATTTTAGCTCTCTATCTCCTTCCTTGTCACATATATGGGCTTTTCAAGTTTTCTCCAGTTTCAAAAATCGATGACCCGCGGGTCAACATTTCTAGAAAATTTTCAATATTCCCCAATTTGCCCCAAATTTACACACATTGATGGCATTTCTGCCTGGATGCTGCGTCTGAAATTGTAGCTCTCTATCTCCTTCCTTGTCACAGATATGGGCTTTTCAAGTTTTCTCCAGTTTCAAGAATCGATGACCCGCGGGTCAACATTTCTAGAAAATGTTCAATATTCCCCAATTTGCCCCAAATTTACACACATTGATGGCATTTCTGCCTGGATGCTGCGTCTGAAATTGTAGCTCTCTATCTCCTTCCTTGTCACAGATATGGGCTTTTAAAGTTTTCTCCAGTTTCAAAAATTGATGACCCGCGGGTCAACATTTTTAGAAAATTTTCAATATTCCCCAATTTGCCCCAAATTTACACACATTGATGGCATTTCTGCCTGGATGCTGCGTCTGAAATTTTAGCTCTCTATCTCCTTCCTTGTCACAGATATGGGCTTTTCAAGTTTTCTCTAGTTTCAAGAATCGATGACCCGCGGGTCAACATTTTTAGAAAATGTTCAATATTCCCCAATTTGTCTCAAATTTACACAAATTGATGGCATTTCTGTCTGGATGCTGCGTCTGAAATTTTAGCTCTCTATCTCCTTCCTTGTCACAGATATGGGCTTTTAAAGTTTTCTCCAGTTTCAAAAATTGATGACCCGGGTCAACATTTTTAGAAAATTTTCAATATTCCCCAATTTGCCCCAAATTTACACACATTGATGGCATTTCTGCCTGGATGCTGCGTCTGAAATTTTAGCTCTCTATCTCCTTCCTTGTCACAGATATGGGCTTTTCAAGTTTTCTCTAGTTTCAAGAATCGATGACCCGGGGGTCAACATTTTTAGAAAATGTTCAATATTCCCCAAATTTGCCCCAAATTTACACACATTGATGGCATTTCTGCCTGGATGCGGTGCCGGAAATTGTAGCTCTCTATCTCCTCCCTTGTCACAGACATGGGCTTTTCAAGTTTTCTCTAGTTACAAGAATCGATGACCCGCAGGTCAACATTTTTAGAAAATTTTCAATATTCCCCAATTTGCCCCAAATTTACACACATTGATGGCATTTCTGTCTGGATGCTGCGCCTGAAATTTTAGCTCTCTATCTCCTTCCTTGTCACTGATATGGGCTTTTAAAGTTTTCTCCAGTTTCAAAAATCGATGACCCGCGGGTCAACATTTCTAGAAAATTTTCAATGTTCCCCAATTTGCCCCAAATTTACACACATTGATGGCATTTCTGCCTGGATGCTGAGTCTGAAATTGTAGCTCTCTATCTCCTTCCTTGTCACAGATATGGGCTTTTAAAGTTTTCTCCAGTTTCAAAAATTGATGACCAGCGGGTCAACATTTTTAGAAAATTTTCAATATTCCCCAATTTGCCCCAAATTTACACAAATTGATGGCATTTCTGTCTGGATGCTGCGTCTGAAATTTTAGCTCTCTATCTCCTTCCTTGTCACAGATATGGGCTTTTCAAGTTTTCTCCAGTTACAAGAATTGATGACCCGGGGGTCAACTTTTTTCCAAAATTTTCAATATTCCCCAATTTGCCCCAAATTTACACACATTGATGGCATTTCTGCCTGGATGCTGCGTCTGAAATTGTAGCTCTCTATCTCCTTCCTTGTCACAGATATGGGCTTTTCAAGTTTTCTCCAGTTTCAAAAATCGATTACCCGCGGGTCAACTTTCTTCCAAAATTTTCAATATTCCCCAATTTGCCACAAATTTACACAAATTGATGGCATTTCTGTCTGGATGCTGCGTCTGAAATTTTAGCTCTCTATCTCCTTCCTTGTCACAGATATGGGCTTTTAAAGTTTTCTCCAGTTACAAGAATTGATGACCCGGGGGTCAACTTTTTTCCAAAATTTTCAATATTCCCCAATTTGCCCCAAATTTACACACATTGATGGCATTTCTGCATGGATGCTGCGTCTGAAATTGTAGCTCTCTATCTCCTTCCTTGTCACAGATATGGGCTTTTCAAGTTTTCTCTAGTTTCAAGAATCGATGACCCGCGGGTCAACATTTTTTTGAAAATTTTCAATATTCCCGAATTTGTCCCAAATTTACACAAATTGATGGCATTTCTGCCTGGATGCTGCGTCTGAAATTGGAGCTCTCTATCTCCTTCCTTGTCACAGATATGGGCTTTTCAAGTTTTCTCTAGTTTCAAGAATCGATGACCCGCGGGTCAACATTTTTAGAAAATTTTCAATATTCCCCAATTTGTCCCAAATTTACACAAATTGATGGCATTTCTGTCTGGATGCTGCGTCTGAAATTTTAGCTCTCTATCTCCTTCCTTGTCACAGATATGGGCTTTTAAAGTTTTCTCCAGTTTCAAAAATCGATGACCCGGGGGGTCAACTTTTTTCCAAAATTTTCAATATTCCCCTCATTTGCCCCAAATTTACACAAATTGATGGCATTTCTGCCTGGATACTGCGTCTGAAATTGTAGCTCTTTATCTCCTTCCTTGTCACAGATATGGGCTTTTCAAGTTTTCTCCACTTTCAAAAATTGATGACCCTGGTCAACATTTTTAGAAAATTTTCAATATTCCCCAATTTGCCCCAAATTTACACACATTGATGGCATTTCTGCCTGGATGCGGTGCCGGAAATTGTAGCTCTCTATCTCCTCCCTTGTCACAGACATGGGCTTTTCAAGTTTTCTCTAGTTACAAGAATCGATGACCCGCAGGTCAACATTTTTAGAAAATTTTCAATATTCCCCAATTTGCCCCAAATTTACACACATTGATGGCATTTCTGCCTGGATGCTGCGTCTGAAATTGTAGCTCTCTATCTCCTTCCTTGTCACAGATATGGGCTTTTAAAGTTTTCTCCAGTTTCAAAAATTGATGACCCGGGTCAACATTTTTAGAAAATTTTCAATATTCCCCAATTTGCCCCAAATTTACACACATTGATGGCATTTCTGCCTGGATGCTGCGTCTGAAATTGTAGCTCTCTATCTCCTTCCTTGTCACAGATATGGGCTTTTAAAGTTTTCTCCAGTTTCAAAAATTGATGACCCGGGTCAACCTTTTTAGAAAATTTTCAATATTCCCCAATTTGTCCCAAATTTACACACATTGATGGCATTTCTGTCTGGATGCTGCGCCTGAAATTTTAGCTCTCTATCTCCTTCCTTGTCACTGATATGGGCTTTTAAAGTTTTCTCCAGTTTCAAAAATCGATGACCCGCGGGTCAACATTTCTAGAAAATTTTCAATGTTCCCCAATTTGCCCCAAATTTACACACATTGATGGCATTTCTGCCTGGATGCTGAGTCTGAAATTGTAGCTCTCTATCTCCTTCCTTGTCACAGATATGGGCTTTTAAAGTTTTCTCCAGTTTCAAAAATTGATGACCAGCGGGTCAACATTTTTAGAAAATTTTCAATATTCCCCAATTTGCCCCAAATTTACACAAATTGATGGCATTTCTGTCTGGATGCTGCGTCTGAAATTTTAGCTCTCTATCTCCTTCCTTGTCACAGATATGGGCTTTTCAAGTTTTCTCCAGGTTCAAAAATCGATGACCCGCGGGTCAACATTTCTAGAAAATTTTCAATATTCCCCAATTTGCCCCAAATTTACACACATTGATGGCATTTATGCCTGGATGCTGCGTCTGAAATTGTGGCTCTCTATCTCCTTCCTTGTCAAAGATATGGGCTTTTCAAGTTTTCTCTAGTTTCAAGAATCGATAACCCGCGGGTCAACATTTTTAGAAAATTTTCAATATTCCCCAATTTGTCCCAAATTTACACAAATTGATGGCATTTCTGTCTGGATGCTGTGTCTGTAATTGTAGCTCTCTATGTCCTTCCTTGTCACAGACATGGGCTTTTCAAGTTTTCTCTGGTTACAAGAATCGATGACCCGCGGGTCAACATTTTTAGAAAATTCTCAATATTCCCCAATTTGCCCCAAATTTACACACATTGATGGCATTTCTGCCTGGATGCTGCGTCTGAAATTGTAGCTCTCTATCTCCTTCCTTGTCACAGCCATGGGCTTTTCAAGTTTTCTCCAGTTTCAAAAATTGTTGACCCGGGTCAACATTTTAGAAAATGTTCAATATTCCGCAATTTGCCCGAAATTTACACACATTGATGGCATTTCTGCCTGGATGCTGCGTCTGAAATTGTAGCTCTCTATCTCCTTCCTTGTCACAGCCATGGGCTTTTCAAGTTTTCTCCAGTTTCAAAAATTGATGACCCGGGTCAACATTTTTAGAACATTTTCAATATTCCCCAATTTGCCCCAAATTTACACACATTGATGGCAATTCTGTCTGGATGCTGCGCCTGAAATTTTAGCTCTCTATCTCCTTCCTTGTCACAGATATGGGCTTTTAAAGTTTTCTCCAGTTTCAAAAATCGATGACCCGGGTCAACATTTTTAGAAAATGTTCAATATTCCCCAATTTGCCCCAAATTTACACACATTGATGGCATTTCTGCCTGGATGCTGCGTCTGAAATTTTAGCTCTCTATCTCCTTCCTTGTCACAGCCATGGGCTTTTCAAGTTTTCTGTAGTTACAAGAATCGATGACCCGCGGGTCAACATTTTTAGAAAATTTTCAATATTCCCCAATTTGCCCCAAATTTACACACATTGATGGCATTTCTGCCTGGATGCTGCGTCTGAAATTGTAGCTCTCTATCTCCTTCCTTGTCACAGATATGGGCTTTTCAAGTTTTCTCCAGTTTCAAAAATTGATGACCCGGGTCAACATTTTTAGAACATTTTCAATATTCCCCAATTTGCCCCAAATTTACACACATTGATGGCATTTCTGCCTGGATGCGGTGCCTGAAATTGTAGCTCTCTATCTCCCCCCTTGTCACAGACATGGGCTTTTCAAGTTTTCTCTAGTTACAAGAATCGATGACCCGGGTCAACCTTTTTAGAAAATTTTCAATATTCCCCAATTTGTCCCAAATTTACACAAATTGATGGCATTTCTGTCTGGATGCTGCGTCTGAAATTTTAGCTCTCTATCTCCTTCCATGTCACAGATATGGGCTTTTCAAGTTTTCTCCAGTTTCAAAAATAAATGACCTGCGGGTCAACATTTTTAGAAAATTTTCAATATTCCCCAATTTGCCCCAAATTTACACAAATTGATGGCATTTCTGCCTGGATGCTGCGTCTGAAATTGTAGCTATCTATCTCCTTCCTTGTCACAGCCATGGGCTTTTCAAGTTTTCTCCAGTTTCAAAAATTGATGACCCGGGTCAACATTTTTAGAAAATTTTCAATATTCCCCAATTTGCCCCAAATTTACACACATTGATGGCATTTCTGCCTGGATGCTGCGTCTGAAATTGTAGCTCTCTATCTCCTTCCTTGTCACAGATATGGGCTTTTCAAGTTTTCTCCAGTTTCAAAAATTGATGACCCGGGTCAACATTTTTAGAAAATTTTCAATATTCCCCAATTTGCCCCAAATTTACACACATTGATGGCATTTCTGCCTGGATGCTGCGTCTGAAATTGTAGCTCTCTATCTCCTTCC
The DNA here is from genome assembly GCF_046128005.1 of Genypterus blacodes. Taxonomy (NCBI): domain Eukaryota; kingdom Metazoa; phylum Chordata; class Actinopteri; order Ophidiiformes; family Ophidiidae; genus Genypterus; species Genypterus blacodes. The sequence continues at coordinate 7,814,866 of NW_027466842.1, forward strand.
TTGTCACAGATATGGGCTTTTAAAGTTTTCTCCAGTTTCAAAAATCGATGACCCGGGGGTCAACTTTTTTCCAAAATTTTCAATATTCCCCAATTTGCCCCAAATTTACACACATTGATGGCATTTCTGCCTGGATGCTGCGTCTGAAATTGTAGCTCTCTATCTCCTTCCTTGTCACAGATATGGGCTTTTCAAGTTTTCTCTAGTTTCAAGAATTGATAAATTGCGGGTCAACATTTTTAGAAAATTTTCAATATTCCCCAATTTGCCCCAAATTTACACAAATTGATGGCATTTCTGTCTGGATGCTGCGCCTGAAATTGTAGCTCTCTATCTCCTTCCTTGTCACAGATATGGGCTTTTCAAGTTTTCTCCAGTTTCAAAAATCGATTACCCGCGGGTCAACTTTCTTCCAAAATTTTCAATATTCCCCAATTTGCCACAAATTTACACAAATTGATGGCATTTCTGTCTGGATGCTGCGTCTGAAATTTTAGCTCTCTATCTCCTTCCTTGTCACAGATATGGGCTTTTAAAGTTTTCTCCAGTTACAAGAATTGATGACCCGGGGGTCAACTTTTTTCCAAAATTTTCAATATTCCCCAATTTGCCACAAATTTACACAAATTGATGGAATTTCTGTCTGGATGCTGCGTCTGAAATTTTAGCTCTCTATCTCCTTCCTTGTCACAGATATGGGCTTTTCAAGTTTTCTCCAGTTTCAAAAATCGATGACCCGCGGGTCAACATTTTTTTGAAAATTTTCAATATTCCCGAATTTGTCCCAAATTTACACAAATTGATGGCATTTCTGCCTGGATGCTGCGTCTGAAATTGGAGCTCTCTATCTCCTTCCTTGTCACAGATATGGGCTTTTCAAGTTTTCTCTAGTTTCAAGAATCGATGACCCGCGGGTCAACATTTTTAGAAAATTTTCAATATTCCCCAATTTGTCCCAAATTTACACAAATTGATGGCATTTCTGTCTGGATGCTGCGTCTGAAATTTTAGCTCTCTATCTCCTTCCTTGTCACAGATATGGGCTTTTAAAGTTTTCTCCAGTTTCAAAAATCGATGACCCGGGGGGTCAACTTTTTTCCAAAATTTTCAATATTCCCCTCATTTGCCCCAAATTTACACAAATTGATGGCATTTCTGCCTGGATACTGCGTCTGAAATTGTAGCTCTTTATCTCCTTCCTTGTCACAGATATGGGCTTTTCAAGTTTTCTCCACTTTCAAAAATTGATGACCCTGGTCAACATTTTTAGAAAATTTTCAATATTCCCCAATTTGCCCCAAATTTACACACATTGATGGCATTTCTGCCTGGATGCGGTGCCGGAAATTGTAGCTCTCTATCTCCTCCCTTGTCACAGACATGGGCTTTTCAAGTTTTCTCTAGTTACAAAAATCGATGACCCGCAGGTCAACATTTTTAGAAAATTTTCAATATTCCCCAATTTGCCCCAAATTTACACACATTGATGGCATTTCTGCCTGGATGCTGCGTCTGAAATTGTAGCTCTCTATCTCCTTCCTTGTCACAGATATGGGCTTTTAAAGTTTTCTCCAGTTTCAAAAATTGATGACCCGGGTCAACCTTTTTAGAAAATTTTCAATATTCCCCAATTTGTCCCAAATTTACACACATTGATGGCATTTCTGTCTGGATGCTGCGCCTGAAATTTTAGCTCTCTATCTCCTTCCTTGTCACTGATATGGGCTTTTAAAGTTTTCTCCAGTTTCAAAAATCGATGACACGGGGGTCAACTTTTTTCCAAAATTTTCAATATTCCCCAATTTGCCCCAAATTTACACACATTGATGGCATTTCTGTCTGGATGCTGCGCCTGAAATGTTAGCTCTCTATCTCCTTCCTTGTCACTGATATGGGCTTTTAAAGTTTTCTCCAGTTTCAAAAATCGATGACCCGGGTCAACATTTTTAGAAAATTTTCAATATTCCCCAATTTGCCCCAAATTTACACACATTGATGGCATTTCTGCCTGGATGCTGCGTCTGAAATTGTAGCTCTCTATCTCCTTCCTTGTCACAGATATGGGCTTTTCAAGTTTTCTCTAGTTTCAAGAATCGATGACCCGGGGGTCAACATTTTTAGAAAATGTTCAATATTCCCCAAATTTGCCCCAAATTTACACACATTGATGGCATTTCTGCCTGGATGCTGCGTCTGAAATTTTAGCTCTCTATCTCCTTCCTTGTCACAGATATGGGCTTTTCAAGTTTTCTCTAGTTTCAAGAATCGATGACCCGTGGGTCAACATTTTTAGAAAATTTTCAATATTCCCCAATTTGTCCCAAATTTACACACATTGATGGCATTTCTGCCTGGATGCTGTGTCTGTAATTATAGCTCTCTATCTCCTTCCTTGTCACAGACATGGGCTTTTCAAGTTTTCTCTGGTTACAAGAATCGATGACCCGCGGGTCAACATTTTTAGAAAATTTTCAATATTCCCCAATTTGTCCCAAATTTACACAAATTGATGGCATCTCTGTCTGGATGCTGCGTCTGAAATTTTAGCTCTCTATCTCCTTCCTTGTCACAGATATGGGCTTTTTAAGTTTTCTCCAGTTTCAAAAATCGATGACCCGGGGGTCAACTTTTTTCCAAAATGTTCAATATTCCCCAATTTGTCCCAAATTTACACAAATTGATGGCATTTGTGTCTGGATGCTGTGTCTGAAATTGTAGCTCTCTATCTCCTTCCTTGTCACAGATATGGGCTTTTAAAGTTTTCTCCAGTTTCAAAAATTGATGACCCGGGTCAACATTTTTAGAAAATTTTCAATATTCCCCAATTTGCCCCAAATTTACACACATTGATGGCATTTCTGCCTGGATGCTGCGTCTGAAATTGTAGCTCTTTATCTCCTTCCTTGTCAAAGATATTGGCTTTTCAAGTTTTCTCTAGTTTCAAGAATCGATGACCCGCGGGTCAACATTTTTAGAAAATTTTCAATATTCCCCAATTTGTCCCAAATTTACACACATTGATGGCATTTCTGTCTGGATGCTGCGTCTGAAATTTTAGCTCTCTATCTCCTTCCTTGTCACAGATATGGGCTTTTCAAGTTTTCTCCAGTTTCAAAAATTGATGACCCGGGTCAACATATTTTGAAAATTTTCAATATTCCCCAATTTGCCCCAAATTTACACACATTGATGGCATTTCTGCCTGGATGCTGCGTCTGAAATTGTAGCTCTCTATCTCCTTCCTTGTCACAGATATGGGCTTTTCAAGTTTTCTCCAGTTTCAAAAATCGATTACCCGCGGGTCAACTTTCTTCCAAAATTTTCAATATTCCCCAATTTGCCACAAATTTACACAAATTGATGGCATTTCTGTCTGGATGCTGCGTCTGAAATTTTAGCTCTCTATCTCCTTCCTTGTCACAGATATGGGCTTTTAAAGTTTTCTCCAGTTACAAGAATTGATGACCCGGGGGTCAACTTTTTTCCAAAATTTTCAATATTCCCCAATTTGCCCCAAATTTACACACATTGATGGCATTTCTGCATGGATGCTGCGTCTGAAATTGTAGCTCTCTATCTCCTTCCTTGTCACAGATATGGGCTTTTCAAGTTTTCTCTAGTTTCAAGAATCGATGACCCGCGGGTCAACATTTTTTTGAAAATTTTCAATATTCCCGAATTTGTCCCAAATTTACACAAATTGATGGCATTTCTGCCTGGATGCTGCGTCTGAAATTGGAGCTCTCTATCTCCTTCCTTGTCACAGATATGGGCTTTTCAAGTTTTCTCTAGTTTCAAGAATCGATGACCCGCGGGTCAACATTTTTAGAAAATTTTCAATATTCCCCAATTTGTCCCAAATTTACACAAATTGATGGCATTTCTGTCTGGATGCTGCGTCTGAAATTTTAGCTCTCTATCTCCTTCCTTGTCACAGATATGGGCTTTTAAAGTTTTCTCCAGTTTCAAAAATCGATGACCCGGGGGGTCAACTTTTTTCCAAAATTTTCAATATTCCCCTCATTTGCCCCAAATTTACACAAATTGATGGCATTTCTGCCTGGATACTGCGTCTGAAATTGTAGCTCTTTATCTCCTTCCTTGTCACAGATATGGGCTTTTCAAGTTTTCTCCACTTTCAAAAATTGATGACCCTGGTCAACATTTTTAGAAAATTTTCAATATTCCCCAATTTGCCCCAAATTTACACACATTGATGGCATTTCTGCCTGGATGCGGTGCCGGAAATTGTAGCTCTCTATCTCCTCCCTTGTCACAGACATGGGCTTTTCAAGTTTTCTCTAGTTACAAGAATCGATGACCCGCAGGTCAACATTTTTAGAAAATTTTCAATATTCCCCAATTTGCCCCAAATTTACACACATTGATGGCATTTCTGCCTGGATGCTGCGTCTGAAATTGTAGCTCTCTATCTCCTTCCTTGTCACAGATATGGGCTTTTAAAGTTTTCTCCAGTTTCAAAAATTGATGACCCGGGTCAACCTTTTTAGAAAATTTTCAATATTCCCCAATTTGTCCCAAATTTACACACATTGATGGCATTTCTGTCTGGATGCTGCGCCTGAAATTTTAGCTCTCTATCTCCTTCCTTGTCACTGATATGGGCTTTTAAAGTTTTCTCCAGTTTCAAAAATCGATGACCCGCGGGTCAACATTTCTAGAAAATTTTCAATGTTCCCCAATTTGCCCCAAATTTACACACATTGATGGCATTTCTGCCTGGATGCTGAGTCTGAAATTGTAGCTCTCTATCTCCTTCCTTGTCACAGATATGGGCTTTTAAAGTTTTCTCCAGTTTCAAAAATTGATGACCAGCGGGTCAACATTTTTAGAAAATTTTCAATATTCCCCAATTTGCCCCAAATTTACACAAATTGATGGCATTTCTGTCTGGATGCTGCGTCTGAAATTTTAGCTCTCTATCTCCTTCCTTGTCACAGATATGGGCTTTTCAAGTTTTCTCCAGTTACAAGAATTGATGACCCGGGGGTCAACTTTTTTCCAAAATTTTCAATATTCCCCAATTTGCCCCAAATTTACACACATTGATGGCATTTCTGCCTGGATGCTGCGTCTGAAATTGTAGCTCTCTATCTCCTTCCTTGTCACAGATATGGGCTTTTCAAGTTTTCTCCAGTTTCAAAAATCGATTACCCGCGGGTCAACTTTCTTCCAAAATTTTCAATATTCCCCAATTTGCCACAAATTTACACAAATTGATGGCATTTCTGTCTGGATGCTGCGTCTGAAATTTTAGCTCTCTATCTCCTTCCTTGTCACAGATATGGGCTTTTAAAGTTTTCTCCAGTTACAAGAATTGATGACCCGGGGGTCAACTTTTTTCCAAAATTTTCAATATTCCCCAATTTGCCCCAAATTTACACACATTGATGGCATTTCTGCATGGATGCTGCGTCTGAAATTGTAGCTCTCTATCTCCTTCCTTGTCACAGATATGGGCTTTTCAAGTTTTCTCTAGTTTCAAGAATCGATGACCCGCGGGTCAACATTTTTTTGAAAATTTTCAATATTCCCGAATTTGTCCCAAATTTACACAAATTGATGGCATTTCTGCCTGGATGCTGCGTCTGAAATTGGAGCTCTCTATCTCCTTCCTTGTCACAGATATGGGCTTTTCAAGTTTTCTCTAGTTTCAAGAATCGATGACCCGCGGGTCAACATTTTTAGAAAATTTTCAATATTCCCCAATTTGTCCCAAATTTACACAAATTGATGGCATTTCTGTCTGGATGCTGCGTCTGAAATTTTAGCTCTCTATCTCCTTCCTTGTCACAGATATGGGCTTTTAAAGTTTTCTCCAGTTTCAAAAATCGATGACCCGGGGGGTCAACTTTTTTCCAAAATTTTCAATATTCCCCTCATTTGCCCCAAATTTACACAAATTGATGGCATTTCTGCCTGGATACTGCGTCTGAAATTGTAGCTCTTTATCTCCTTCCTTGTCACAGATATGGGCTTTTCAAGTTTTCTCCACTTTCAAAAATTGATGACCCTGGTCAACATTTTTAGAAAATTTTCAATATTCCCCAATTTGCCCCAAATTTACACACATTGATGGCATTTCTGCCTGGATGCGGTGCCGGAAATTGTAGCTCTCTATCTCCTCCCTTGTCACAGACATGGGCTTTTCAAGTTTTCTCTAGTTACAAGAATCGATGACCCGCAGGTCAACATTTTTAGAAAATTTTCAATATTCCCCAATTTGCCCCAAATTTACACACATTGATGGCATTTCTGCCTGGATGCTGCGTCTGAAATTGTAGCTCTCTATCTCCTTCCTTGTCACAGATATGGGCTTTTAAAGTTTTCTCCAGTTTCAAAAATTGATGACCCGGGTCAACCTTTTTAGAAAATTTTCAATATTCCCCAATTTGTCCCAAATTTACACACATTGATGGCATTTCTGTCTGGATGCTGCGCCTGAAATTTTAGCTCTCTATCTCCTTCCTTGTCACTGATATGGGCTTTTAAAGTTTTCTCCAGTTTCAAAAATCGATGACCCCCGGGGCAACATTTCTAGAAAATTTTCAATGTTCCCCAATTTGCCCCAAATTTACACACATTGATGGCATTTCTGCCTGGATGCTGAGTCTGAAATTGTAGCTCTCTATCTCCTTCCTTGTCACAGATATGGGCTTTTAAAGTTTTCTCCAGTTTCAAAAATTGATGACCAGCGGGTCAACATTTTTAGAAAATTTTCAATATTCCCCAATTTGCCCCAAATTTACACAAATTGATGGCATTTCTGTCTGGATGCTGCGTCTGAAATTTTAGCTCTCTATCTCCTTCCTTGTCACAGATATGGGCTTTTCAAGTTTTCTCCAGGTTCAAAAATCGATGACCCGCGGGTCAACATTTCTAGAAAATTTTCAATATTCCCCAATTTGCCCCAAATTTACACACATTGATGGCATTTATGCCTGGATGCTGCGTCTGAAATTGTGGCTCTCTATCTCCTTCCTTGTCAAAGATATGGGCTTTTCAAGTTTTCTCTAGTTTCAAGAATCGATAACCCGCGGGTCAACATTTTTAGAAAATTTTCAATATTCCCCAATTTGTCCCAAATTTACACAAATTGATGGCATTTCTGTCTGGATGCTGTGTCTGTAATTGTAGCTCTCTATGTCCTTCCTTGTCACAGACATGGGCTTTTCAAGTTTTCTCTGGTTACAAGAATCGATGACCCGCGGGTCAACATTTTTAGAAAATTCTCAATATTCCCCAATTTGCCCCAAATTTACACACATTGATGGCATTTCTGCCTGGATGCTGCGTCTGAAATTGTAGCTCTCTATCTCCTTCCTTGTCACAGCCATGGGCTTTTCAAGTTTTCTCCAGTTTCAAAAATTGTTGACCCGGGTCAACATTTTAGAAAATGTTCAATATTCCGCAATTTGCCCGAAATTTACACACATTGATGGCATTTCTGCCTGGATGCTGCGTCTGAAATTGTAGCTCTCTATCTCCTTCCTTGTCACAGCCATGGGCTTTTCAAGTTTTCTCCAGTTTCAAAAATTGATGACCCGGGTCAACATTTTTAGAACATTTTCAATATTCCCCAATTTGCCCCAAATTTACACACATTGATGGCAATTCTGTCTGGATGCTGCGCCTGAAATTTTAGCTCTCTATCTCCTTCCTTGTCACAGATATGGGCTTTTAAAGTTTTCTCCAGTTTCAAAAATCGATGACCCGGGTCAACATTTTTAGAAAATGTTCAATATTCCCCAATTTGCCCCAAATTTACACACATTGATGGCATTTCTGCCTGGATGCTGCGTCTGAAATTTTAGCTCTCTATCTCCTTCCTTGTCACAGCCATGGGCTTTTCAAGTTTTCTGTAGTTACAAGAATCGATGACCCGCGGGTCAACATTTTTAGAAAATTTTCAATATTCCCCAATTTGCCCCAAATTTACACACATTGATGGCATTTCTGCCTGGATGCTGCGTCTGAAATTGTAGCTCTCTATCTCCTTCCTTGTCACAGATATGGGCTTTTCAAGTTTTCTCCAGTTTCAAAAATTGATGACCCGGGTCAACATTTTTAGAAAATTTTCAATATTCCCCAATTTGCCCCAAATTTACACACATTGATGGCATTTCTGCCTGGATGCTGCGTCTGAAATTGTAGCTCTCTATCTCCTTCCTTGTCACAGATATGGGCTTTTAAAGTTTTCTCCAGTTTCAAAAATCGATGACCCGGGGGTCAACTTTTTTCCAAAATTTTCAATATTCCCCAATTTGCCCCAAATTTACACACATTGATGGCATTTCTGCCTGGATGCTGCGTCTGAAATTGTAGCTCTCTATCTCCTTCCTTGTCACAGATATGGGCTTTTCAAGTTTTCTCTAGTTTCAAGAATTGATAAATTGCGGGTCAACATTTTTAGAAAATTTTCAATATTCCCCAATTTGCCCCAAATTTACACAAATTGATGGCATTTCTGTCTGGATGCTGCGCCTGAAATTGTAGCTCTCTATCTCCTTCCTTGTCACAGATATGGGCTTTTCAAGTTTTCTCCAGTTTCAAAAATCGATTACCCGCGGGTCAACTTTCTTCCAAAATTTTCAATATTCCCCAATTTGCCACAAATTTACACAAATTGATGGCATTTCTGTCTGGATGCTGCGTCTGAAATTTTAGCTCTCTATCTCCTTCCTTGTCACAGATATGGGCTTTTAAAGTTTTCTCCAGTTACAAGAATTGATGACCCGGGGGTCAACTTTTTTCCAAAATTTTCAATATTCCCCAATTTGCCACAAATTTACACAAATTGATGGCATTTCTGTCTGGATGCTGCGTCTGAAATTTTAGCTCTCTATCTCCTTCCTTGTCACAGATATGGGCTTTTCAAGTTTTCTCCAGTTTCAAAAATCGATGACCCGCGGGTCAACATTTTTTTGAAAATTTTCAATATTCCCGAATTTGTCCCAAATTTACACAAATTGATGGCATTTCTGCCTGGATGCTGCGTCTGAAATTGGAGCTCTCTATCTCCTTCCTTGTCACAGATATGGGCTTTTCAAGTTTTCTCTAGTTTCAAGAATCGATGACCCGCGGGTCAACATTTTTAGAAAATTTTCAATATTCCCCAATTTGTCCCAAATTTACACAAATTGATGGCATTTCTGTCTGGATGCTGCGTCTGAAATTTTAGCTCTCTATCTCCTTCCTTGTCACAGATATGGGCTTTTAAAGTTTTCTCCAGTTTCAAAAATCGATGACCCGGGGGGTCAACTTTTTTCCAAAATTTTCAATATTCCCCTCATTTGCCCCAAATTTACACAAATTGATGGCATTTCTGCCTGGATACTGCGTCTGAAATTGTAGCTCTTTATCTCCTTCCTTGTCACAGATATGGGCTTTTCAAGTTTTCTCCACTTTCAAAAATTGATGACCCTGGTCAACATTTTTAGAAAATTTTCAATATTCCCCAATTTGCCCCAAATTTACACACATTGATGGCATTTCTGCCTGGATGCGGTGCCGGAAATTGTAGCTCTCTATCTCCTCCCTTGTCACAGACATGGGCTTTTCAAGTTTTCTCTAGTTACAAAAATCGATGACCCGCAGGTCAACATTTTTAGAAAATTTTCAATATTCCCCAATTTGCCCCAAATTTACACACATTGATGGCATTTCTGCCTGGATGCTGCGTCTGAAATTGTAGCTCTCTATCTCCTTCCTTGTCACAGATATGGGCTTTTAAAGTTTTCTCCAGTTTCAAAAATTGATGACCCGGGTCAACCTTTTTAGAAAATTTTCAATATTCCCCAATTTGTCCCAAATTTACACACATTGATGGCATTTCTGTCTGGATGCTGCGCCTGAAATTTTAGCTCTCTATCTCCTTCCTTGTCACTGATATGGGCTTTTAAAGTTTTCTCCAGTTTCAAAAATCGATGACACGGGGGTCAACTTTTTTCCAAAATTTTCAATATTCCCCAATTTGCCCCAAATTTACACACATTGATGGCATTTCTGTCTGGATGCTGCGCCTGAAATGTTAGCTCTCTATCTCCTTCCTTGTCACTGATATGGGCTTTTAAAGTTTTCTCCAGTTTCAAAAATCGATGACCCGGGTCAACATTTTTAGAAAATTTTCAATATTCCCCAATTTGCCCCAAATTTACACACATTGATGGCATTTCTGCCTGGATGCTGCGTCTGAAATTGTAGCTCTCTATCTCCTTCCTTGTCACAGACATGGGCTTTTCAAGTTTTCTCTAGTTACAAGAATCGATGACCCGCAGGTCAACATTTTTAGAAAATTTTCAATATTCCCCAATTTGTCCCAAATTTACACAAATTGATGGCATTTCTGCCTGGATGCTGCGCCTGAAATTTTAGCTCTCTATCTCCTTCCTTGTCACAGATATGGGCTTTTCAAGTTTTCTCCAGTTTCAAAAATTGATGACCCTGGTCAACATTTTCAGAAAATTTTCAATATTCCCCAATTTGCCCCAAATTTACACACATTGAAGGCATTTCTGTCTGGATGCTGCGTCTGAAATTTTAGCTCTCTATCTCCTTCCTTGTCACAGATAAGGGCTTTTCAAGTTTTCTCCAGTTTCAAAAATTGATGACCCGGGTCAACATTTTTAGAAAATTTTCAATATTCCCCAATTTGCCCCAAATTTACACACATTGATGGCATTTCTGCCTGGATGCGGTGCCGGAAATTGTAGCTCTCTATCTCCTCCCTTGTCACAGACATGGGCTTTTCAAGTTTTCTCTAGTTACAAGAATCGATGACCCGCAGGTCAACATTTTTAGAAAATTTTCAATATTCCCCAATTTGCCCCAAATTTACACAAATTGATGGCATTTCTGCCTGGATGCTGCGTCTGAAATTGTAGCTATCTATCTCCTTCCTTGTCACAGCCATGGGCTTTTCAAGTTTTCTCCAGTTTCAAAAATTGATGACCCGGGTCAACATTTTTAGAAAATTTTCAATATTCCCCAATTTGCCCCAAATTTACACACATTGATGGCATTTCTGCCTGGATGCTGCGTCTGAAATTGTAGCTCTCTATCTCCTTCCTTGTCACAGATATGGGCTTTTCAAGTTTTCTCCAGTTTCAAAAATTGATGACCCGGGTCAACATTTTTAGAAAATTTTCAATATTCCCCAATTTGCCCCAAATTTACACACATTTATGGCATTTCTGTCTGGATGCTGCGCCTGAAATGTTAGCTCTCTATCTCCTTCCTTGTCACAGATATGGGCTTTTAAAGTTTTCTCCAGTTTCAAAAATCGATGACCCGGGTCAACATTTTTAGAAAATTTTCAATATTCCCCAATTTGCCCCAAATTTACACACATTGATGGCATTTCTGCCTGGATGCTGCCTCTGAAATTGTAGCTCTCTATCTCCTTCCTTGTCACAGACATGGGCTTTTCAAGTTTTCTCTAGTTACAAGAATCGATGACCCGCAGGTCAACATTTTTAGAAAATTTTCAATATTCCCCAATTTGTCCCAAATTTACACAAATTGATGGCATTTCTGCCTGGATGCTGCGCCTGAAATTTTAGCTCTCTATCTCCTTCCTTGTCACAGATATGGGCTTTTCAAGTTTTCTCCAGTTTCAAAAATTGATGACCCGGGTCAACATTTTTAGAACATTTTCAATATTCCCCAATTTGCCCCAAATTTACACACATTGATGGCATTTCTGTCTGGATGCTGCGCCTGAAATGTTAGCTCTCTCCTTCCTTGTCACTGATATGGGCTTTTAAAGTTTTCTCCAGTTTCAAAAATCGATGACCCGGGTCAACATTTTTAGAAAATTTTCAATATTCCCCAATTTGCCCCAAATTTACACACATTGATGGCATTTCTGCCTGGATGCTGCGTCTGAAATTGTAGCTCTCTATCTCCTTCCTTGTCACAGCCATGGGCTTTTCAAGTTTTCTCTAGTTACAAGAATCGATGACCCGCGGGTCAACATTTTTAGAAAATTTTCAATATTCCCCAATTTGCCCCAAATTTACACACATTGATGGCATTTCTGCCTGGATGCTGCGTCTGAAATTGTAGCTCTCTATCTCCATCCTTGTCACAGACATGGGCTTTTCAAGTTTTCTCCAGTTTCAAAAATTGATGACCCGGGTCAACATTTTTAGAAAATGTTCAATATTCCCCAATTTGCCCCAAATTCACATACATTGATGGCATTTCTGCCTGGATGCTACGCCAGAAATTTTAGCGTTTTATCTCCTTCCTTGTCACAGATATGGGCTTTTCAAGTTTTCTCCAGTTTCAAAAATTGATGACCCGGGTCAACATTTTTAGAAAATTTTCAATATTCCCCAATTTGCCCCAAATTTACAAACATTGATGGCATTTCTGCCTGGATGCTGCGTCTGAAATTGTAGCTCTCTATATCCTTCCTTCTCACAGATATGGGCTTTTCAAGTTTTCTCCAGTTTCAAAAATTGATGACCCTGTTCAACATTTTTAGAAAATTTTCAATATTCCCCAATTTGCCCCAAATTTACACACATTGATGGCATTTCTGCCTGGATGCGGTGCCTGAAATTTTAGCTCTCTATCTCCTTCCTTGTCACAGATATGGGCTTTTCAAGTTTTCTCTAGTTTCAAAAATTGATGACCCGGGTCAACATTTTTAGAAAATTTTCAATATTCCCCAATTTGTCCCAAATTTACACACATTGATGGCATTTCTGCCTGGATGCTGCGTCTGAAATTGTAGCTCTCTATCTCCTTCCTTGTCACAGATATGGGCTTTAAAAGTTTTCTCCAGTTTCAAAAATCGATGACCCGGGGGTCAACTTTTTTACAAAATTTTCAATATTCCCCAATTTGCCCCAAATTTACACACATTGATGGCATTTCTGCCTGGATGCTGCGTCTGAAATTTTAGCTCTCTATCTCCTTCCTTGTCACAGATATGGGCTTTTCGAGTTTTCTCCAGTTTCAAAAATTGATGACCCGGGTCACATTTTTAGAAAATTTTCAATATTCCCTAATTTGCCCCAAATTTACACACATTGATGGCATTTCTGCCTGGATGCTGCGTCTGAAATTGTAGCACTCTATCTCCTTCCTTGTCACAGACATGGGCTTTTCAAGTTTTCTCTAGTTACAAGAATCGATGACCCGCAGGTCAACATTTTTAGAAAATTTTCAATATTCCCCAATTTTCCCCAAATTTACACACATTGATGGCATTTCTGTCTGGATGCTGCGTCTGAAATTTCAGCTCTCTATCTCCTTCCTTGTCACAGATATGGGCTTTTCAAGTTTTCTCCAGTTTCAAAAATTGATGACCCAGGTCAACATTTTTAGAAAATTTTCAATATTCCCCAATTTGCCCCAAAGTTACACACATTGATGGCATTTCTGCCTGGATGCGGTGCCGGAAATTGTAGCTCTCTATCTCCTCCCTTGTCACAGACATGGGCTTTTCAAGTTTTCTCTAGTTACAAGAATCGATGACCCGCAGGTCAACATTTTTAGAAAATTTTCAATATTCCCCAAGTTGCCCCAAATTTACACACATTGATGGCATTTCTGTCTGGATGCTGCGCCTGAAATGTTAGCTCTCTATCTCCTTCCTTGTCACTGATATGGGCTTTTAAAGTTTTCTCCAGTTTCAAAAATCGATGACCCGGGTCAACATTTTTAGAAAATTTTCAATATTCCCCAATTTGCCCCAAATTTACACACATTGATGGCATTTCTGCCTGGATGCTGCGTCTGAAATTGTAGCTCTCTATCTCCTTCCTTGTCACAGACATGGGCTTTTCAAGTTTTCTCTAGTTACAAGAATCGATGACCCGCAGGTCAACATTTTTAGAAAATTTTCAATATTCCCCAATTTGTCCCAAATTTACACAAATTGATGGCATTTCTGCCTGGATGCTGCGCCTGAAATTTTAGCTCTCTATCTCCTTCCTTGTCACAGATATGGGCTTTTCAAGTTTTCTCCAGTTTCAAAAATTGATGACCCGGGGCAACATTTTCAGAACATTTTCAATATTCCCCAATTTGCCCCAAATTTACACACATTGATGGCATTTCTGCCTGGATGCTGCGTCTGAAATTGTAGCTCTCTATCTCCTTCCTTGTCACTGATATGGGCTTTTAAAGTTTTCTCCAGTTTCAAAAATCGATGACCCGGGTCAACATTTTTAGAAAATTTTCAATATTCCCCAATTTGCCCCAAATTTACACACATTGATGGCATTTCTGCCTGGATGCTGCGTCTGAAATTGTAGCTCTCTATCTCCTTCCTTGTCACAGCCATGGGCTTTTCAAGTTTTCTCTAGTTACAAGAATCAATGACCCGCGGGTCAACATTTTTAGAAAATTTTCAATATTCCCCAATTTGCCCCAAATTTACACACATTGATGGCATTTCTGCCTGGATGCTGCGTCTGAAATTGTAGCTCTCTATCTCCTTCCTTGTCACAGACATGGGCTTTTCAAGTTTTCTCTAGTTACAAGAATCGATGACCCGCAGGTCAACATTTTTAGAACATTTTCAATATTCCCCAATTTGCCCCAAATTTACACACATTGATGGCATTTCTGTCTGGATGCTGCGCCTGAAATGTTAGCTCTCTATCTCCTTCCTTTTCACAGATATGGGCTTTTAAAGTTTTCTCCAGTTTCAAAAATCGATGACCCGGGGGTCAACTTTTTTCCCAAATTTTCAATATTCCCCAATTTGCCCCAAATTTACACACATTGATGGCATTTCTGCCTGGATGCTGCGTCTGAAATTGTAGCTCTCTATCTCCATCCTTGTCACAGACATGGGCTTTTCAAGTTTTCTCTAGTTACAAGAATCGATGACTCGCGGGTCAACATTTTTAGAAAATTTTCAATATTCCCCAATTTGTCCCAAATTTACACAAATTGATGGCATATCTGCCTTGATGCTGGGCCTGAAATTTCAGCTCTTTATCTCCTTCCTTGTCACAGATATGGGCTTTTCAAGTTTTCTCCAGTTTCAAAAATTGATGACCCGGGTCAACATTTTTAGAAAATGTTCAATATTCCCCAATTTGCCCCAAATTCACATACATTGATGGCATTTCTGCCTGGATGCTACGCCAGAAATTTTAGCGTTTTATCTCCTTCCTTGTCACAGATATGGGCTTTTCAAGTTTTCTCTAGTTTCAAAAATTGATGACCCGGGTCAACATTTTTAGAAAATTTTCAATATTCCCCAATTTGTCCCAAATTTACACAAATTGATGGCATTTCTGCCTGGATGCTGCGTCTGAAATTGTAGCTCTCTATCTCCTTCCCTGTCACAGATATGGGCTTTTCAAGTTTTCTCCAGTTTCAAAAATTGATGACCCGGGTCAAAATTTTTAGAAAATTTTCAATATTCCCCAATTTGCCCCAAATTTACACACATTGATGGCATTTCTGCCTGGATGCTGCGTCTGAAATTGTAGCTCTCTATCTCCTTCCTTGTCACAGCCATGGGCTTTTCAAGTTTTCTCTAGTTACAAGAATCGATGACCCGCGGGTCAACATTTTTCGAAAATTTTCAATATTCCCCAATTTGCCCCAAATTTACACACATTGATGGCATTTCTGCCTGGATGCTGCGTCTGAAATTGTAGCTCTCTATCTCCTTCCTTGTCACAGACATGGGCTTTTCAAGTTTTCTCTAGTTACAAGAATCGATGACCCGCAGGTCAACATTTTTAGAAAATTTTCAATATTCCCCAATTTGTCCCAAATTTACACAAATTGATGGCATTTCTGCCTGGATGCTGCGCCTGAAATTTTAGCTCTCTATCTCCTTCCTTGTCACAGATATGGGCTTTTCAAGTTTTCTCCAGTTTCAAAAATTGATGACCCGGGGGTCAACATTTTTAGAACATTTTCAATATTCCCCAATTTGCCCCAAATTTACACACATTGATGGCATTTCTGTCTGGATGCTGCGCCTGAAATGTTAGCTCTCTATCTCCTTCCTTGTCACTGATATGGGCTTTTAAAGTCTTCTCCAGTTTCAAAAATCGATGACCCGGGGGTCAACTTTTTTCCCAAATTTTCAATATTCCCCAATTTGCCCCAAATTTACACACATTGATGGCATTTCTGCCTGGATGCTGCGTCTGAAATTGTAGCTCTCTATCTCCATCCTTGTCACAGACATGGGCTTTTCAAGTTTTCTCTAGTTACAAGAATCGATGACTCGCGGGTCAACATTTTTAGAAAATTTTCAATATTCCCCAATTTGTCCCAAATTTACACAAATTGATGGCATATCTGCCTTGATGCTGGGCCTGAAATTTCAGCTCTTTATCTCCTTCCTTGTCACAGATATGGGCTTTTCAAGTTTTCTCCAGTTTCAAAAATTGATGACCCGGGTCAACATTTTTAGAAAATGTTCAATATTCCCCAATTTGCCCCAAATTCACATACATTGATGGCATTTCTGCCTGGATGCTACGCCAGAAATTTTAGCGTTTTATCTCCTTCCTTGTCACAGATATGGGCTTTTCAAGTTTTCTCCAGTTTCAAAAATTGATGACCCGGGTCAACATTTTTAGAAAATTTTCAATATTCCCCAATTTGCCCCAAATTTACAAACATTGATGGCATTTCTGCCTGGATGCTGCGTCTGAAATTGTAGCTCTCTATATCCTTCCTTCTCACAGATATGGGCTTTTCAAGTTTTCTCCAGTTTCAAAAATTGATGACCCTGGTCAACATTTTTAGAAAATTTTCAATATTCCCCAATTTGCCCCAAATTTACACAAATTGATGGCATTTCTGCCTGGATGCTGCGTCTGAAATTGTAGCTCTCTATCTCCTTCCTTGTCACAGATATGGGCTATAAAAATTTTCTCCAGTTTCAAAAATCGATGACCCGGGGGTCAACTTTTTTACAAAATTTTCAATATTCCCCAATTTGCCCCAAATTTACACACATTGATGGCATTTCTGCCTGGATGCTGCGTCTGAAATTTTAGCTCTCTATCTCCTTCCTTGTCACAGATATGGGCTTTTCGAGTTTTCTCCAGTTTCAAAAATTGATGACCCGGGTCACATTTTTAGAAAATTTTCAATATTCCCCAATTTGCCCTAAATTTACACACATTGATGGCATTTCTGCCTGGATGCTGCGTCTGAAATTGTAGCACTCTATCTCCTTCCTTGTCACAGCCATGGGCTTTTCAAGTTTTCTCTAGTTACAAGAATCGATGACCCGCAGGTCAACATTTTTAGAAAATTTTCAATATTCCCCAATTTTCCCCAAATTTACACACATTGATGGCATTTCTGTCTGGATGCTGCGTCTGAAATTGGAGCTCTCTATCTCCTTCCTTGTCACTGATATGGGCTTTTAAAGTTTTCTCCAGTTTCAAAAATCGATGACACGGGGGTCAACTTTTTTCCAAAATTTTCAATATTCCCCAATTTGCCCCAAATTTACACACATTGATGGCATTTCTGTCTGGATGCTGCGCCTGAAATGTTAGCTCTCTATCTCCTTCCTTGTCACTGATATGGGCTTTTAAAGTTTTCTCCAGTTTCAAAAATCGATGACCCGGGGGTCAACTTTTTTACAAAATTTTCAATATTCCCCAATTTGCCCCAAATTTACACACATTGATGGCATTTCTGCCTGGATGCTGCGTCTGAAATTTTAGCTCTCTATCTCCTTCCTTGTCACAGATATGGGCTTTTCGAGTTTTCTCCAGTTTCAAAAATTGATGACCCGGGTCACATTTTTAGAAAATTTTCAATATTCCCCAATTTGCCCTAAATTTACACACATTGATGGCATTTCTGCCTGGATGCTGCGTCTGAAATTGTAGCACTCTATCTCCTTCCTTGTCACAGACATGGGCTTTTCAAGTTTTCTCTAGTAACAAGAATCGATGACCCGCAGGTCAACATTTTTAGAAAATTTTCAATATTCCCCAATTTTCCCCAAATTTACACACATTGATGGCATTTCTGTCTGGATGCTGCGTCTGAAATTTCAGCTCTCTATCTCCTTCCTTGTCACAGATATGGGCTTTTCAAGTTTTCTCCAGTTTCAAAAATTGATGACCCGGGTCAACATTTTTAGAAAATTTTCAATATTCCCCAATTTGCCCCAAAGTTACACACATTGATGGCATTTCTGCCTGGATGCTGCGTCTGAAATTGGAGCTCTCTATCTCCTTCCTTGTCACTGATATGGGCTTTTAAAGTTTTCTCCAGTTTCAAAAATCGATGACACGGGGGTCAACTTTTTTCCAAAATTTTCAATATTCCCCAATTTGCCCCAAATTTACACACATTGATGGCATTTCTGTCTGGATGCTGCGCCTGAAATGTTAGCTCTCTATCTCCTTCCTTGTCACTGATATGGGCTTTTAAAGTTTTCTCCAGTTTCAAAAATCGATGACCCGGGTCAACATTTTTAGAAAATTTTCAATATTCCCCAATTTGCCCCAAATTTACACACATTGATGGCATTTCTGCCTGGATGCTGCGTCTGAAATTGTAGCTCTCTATCTCCTTCCTTGTCACAGACATGGGCTTTTCAAGTTTTCTCTAGTTACAAGAATCGATGACCCGCAGGTCAACATTTTTAGAAAATTTTCAATATTCCCCAATTTGTCCCAAATTTACACAAATTGATGGCATTTCTGCCTGGATGCTGCGCCTGAAATTTTAGCTCTCTATCTCCTTCCTTGTCACAGATATGGGCTTTTCAAGTTTTCTCCAGTTTCAAAAATTGATGACCCGGGGGTCAACATTTTTAGAACATTTTCAATATTCCCCAATTTGCCCCAAATTTACACACATTGATGGCATTTCTGTCTGGATGCTGCGCCTGAAATGTTAGCCCTCTATCTCCTTCCTTGTCACTGATATGGGCTTTTAAAGTCTTCTCCAGTTTCAAAAATCGATGACCCGGGGGTCAACTTTTTTCCCAAATTTTCAATATTCCCCAATTTGCCCCAAAGTTACACACATTGATGGCATTTCTGCCTGGATGCTGCGTCTGAAATTGGAGCTCTCTATCTCCTTCCTTGTCACTGATATGGGCTTTTAAAGTTTTCTCCAGTTTCAAAAATCGATGACACGGGGGTCAACTTTTTTCCAAAATTTTCAATATTCCCCAATTTGCCCCAAATTTACACACATTGATGGCATTTCTGTCTGGATGCTGCGCCTGAAATGTTAGCTCTCTATCTCCTTCCTTGTCACTGATATGGGCTTTTAAAGTTTTCTCCAGTTTCAAAAATCGATGACCCGGGGGTCAACTTTTTTACAAAATTTTCAATATTCCCCAATTTGCCCCAAATTTACACACATTGATGGCATTTCTGCCTGGATGCTGCGTCTGAAATTTTAGCTCTCTATCTCCTTCCTTGTCACAGATATGGGCTTTTCGAGTTTTCTCCAGTTTCAAAAATTGATGACCCGGGTCACATTTTTAGAAAATTTTCAATATTCCCCAATTTGCCCTAAATTTACACACATTGATGGCATTTCTGCCTGGATGCTGCGTCTGAAATTGTAGCACTCTATCTCCTTCCTTGTCACAGACATGGGCTTTTCAAGTTTTCTCTAGTAACAAGAATCGATGACCCGCAGGTCAACATTTTTAGAAAATGTTCAATATTCCCCAATTTTCCCCAAATTTACACACATTGATGGCATTTCTGTCTGGATGCTGCGTCTGAAATTTCAGCTCTCTATCTCCTTCCTTGTCACAGATATGGGCTTTTCAAGTTTTCTCCAGTTTCAAAAATTGATGACCCGGGTCAACATTTTTAGAAAATTTTCAATATTCCCCAATTTGCACTAAATTTACACACATTGATGGCATTTCTGCCTGGATGCTGCGTCTGAAATTGTAGCACTCTATCTCCTTCCTTGTCACAGACATGGGCTTTTCAAGTTTTCTCTAGTAACAAGAATCGATGACCCGCAGGTCAACATTTTTAGAAAATGTTCAATATTCCCCAATTTTCCCCAAATTTACACACATTGATGGCATTTCTGTCTGGATGCTGCGTCTGAAATTTCAGCTCTCTATCTCCTTCCTTGTCACAGATATGGGCTTTTCAAGTTTTCTCCAGTTTCAAAAATTGATGACCCGGGTCAACATTTTTAGAAAATTTTCAATATTCCCCAATTTGCCCCAAAGTTACACACATTGATGGCATTTCTGCCTGGATGCTGCGTCTGAAATTGGAGCTCTCTATCTCCTTCCTTGTCACTGATATGGGCTTTTAAAGTTTTCTCCAGTTTCAAAAATCGATGACACGGGGGTCAACTTTTTTCCAAAATTTTCAATATTCCCCAATTTGCCCCAAATTTACACACATTGATGGCATTTCTGTCTGGATGCTGCGCCTGAAATGTTAGCTCTCTATCTCCTTCCTTGTCACTGATATGGGCTTTTAAAGTTTTCTCCAGTTTCAAAAATCGATGACCCGGGTCAACATTTTTAGAAAATTTTCAATATTCCCCAATTTACCCCAAATTTACACACATTGATGGCATTTCTGCCTGGATGCTGCGTCTGAAATTGTAGCTCTCTATCTCCTTCCTTGTCACAGACATGGGCTTTTCAAGTTTTCTCTAGTTACAAGAATCGATGACCCGCAGGTCAACATTTTTAGAAAATTTTCAATATTCCCCAATTTGTCCCAAATTTACACAAATTGATGGCATTTCTGCCTGGATGCTGCGCCTGAAATTTTAGCTCTCTATCTCCTTCCTTGTCACAGATATGGGCTTTTCAAGTTTTCTCCAGTTTCAAAAATTGATGACCCGGGGGTCAACATTTTTAGAACATTTTCAATATTCCCCAATTTGCCCCAAATTTACACACATTGATGGCATTTCTGTCTGGATGCTGCGCCTGAAATGTTAGCCCTCTATCTCCTTCCTTGTCACTGATATGGGCTTTTAAAGTCTTCTCCAGTTTCAAAAATCGATGACCCGGGGGTCAACTTTTTTCCCAAATTTTCAATATTCCCCAATTTGCCCCAAATTTACACACATTGATGGCATTTCTGCCTGGATGCTGCGTCTGAAATTGTAGCTCTCTATCTCCTTCCTTGCCACAGATATGGGCTTTTCAAGTTTTCTCCAGTTTCAAAAATTGATGACCCGGGTCAACATTTTTAGAAAATTTTCAATATTTCCCAATTTGTCCCAAATTTACACAAATTGATGGCATTTCTGTCTGGATGCTGCGTCTGAAATTGTAGCTCTCTATCTCCATCCTTGTCACAGACATGGGCTTTTCAAGTTTTCTCTAGTTACAAGAATCGATGACTCGCGGGTCAACATTTTTAGAAAATTTTCAATATTCCCCAATTTGTCCCAAATTTACACAAATTGATGGCATATCTGCCTGGATGCTGGGCCTGAAATTTCAGCTCTTTATCTCCTTCCTTGTCACAGATATGGGCTTTTCAAGTTTTCTCCAGTTTCAAAAATTGATGACCCGGGTCAACATTTTTAGAAAATGTTCAATATTCCCCAATTTGCCCCAAATTCACATACATTGATGGCATTTCTGCCTGGATGCTACGCCAGAAATTTTAGCGTTTTATCTCCTTCCTTGTCACAGATATGGGCTTTTCAAGTTTTCTCCAGTTTCAAAAATTGATGACCCGGGTCAACATTTTTAGAAAATTTTCAATATTCCCCAATTTGCCCCAAATTTACAAACATTGATGGCATTTCTGCCTGGATGCTGCGTCTGAAATTGTAGCTCTCTATCTCCTTCCTTCTCACAGATATGGGCTTTTCAAGTTTTCTCCAGTTTCAAAAATTGATGACCCTGGTCAACATTTTTAGAAAATTTTCAATATTCCCCAATTTGCCCCAAATTTACACACATTGATGGCATTTCTGCCTGGATGCGGTGCCTGCAATTTTAGCTCTCTATCTCCTTCCTTGTCACAGATATGGGCTTTTCAAGTTTTCTCTAGTTTCAAAAATTGATGACCCGGGTCAACATTTTTAGAAAATTTTCAATATTCCCCAATTTGTCCCAAATTTACACACATTGATGGCATTTCTGCCTGGATGCTGCGTCTGAAATTGTAGCTCTCTATCTCCTTCCTTGTCACAGATATGGGCTTTAAAAGTTTTCTCCAGTTTCAAAAATCGATGACCCGGGGGTCAACTTTTTTACAAAATTTTCAATATTCCCCAATTTGCCCCAAATTTACACACATTGATGGCATTTCTGCCTGGATGCTGCGTCTGAAATTTTAGCTCTCTATCTCCTTCCTTGTCACAGATATGGGCTTTTCGAGTTTTCTCCAGTTTCAAAAATTGATGACCCGGGTCACATTTTTAGAAAATTTTCAATATTCCCCAATTTGCCCCAAATTTACACACATTGATGGCATTTCTGCCTGGATGCTGCGTCTGAAATTGTAGCACTCTATCTCCTTCCTTGTCACAGACATGGGCTTTTCAAGTTTTCTCTAGTTACAAGAATCGATGACCCGCAGGTCAACATTTTTAGAAAATTTTCAATATTCCCCAATTTTCCCCAAATTTACACACATTGATGGCATTTCTGTCTGGATGCTGCGTCTGAAATTTCAGCTCTCTATCTCCTTCCTTGTCACAGATATGGGCTTTTCAAGTTTTCTCCAGTTTCAAAAATTGATGACCCGGGTCAACATTTTTAGAAAATTTTCAATATTCCCCAATTTGCCCCAAAGTTACAAACATTGATGGCATTTCTGCCTGGATGCTGCGCCTGAAATTTTAGCTCTCTATCTCCTTCCTTGTAACAGATATGGGCTTTTCAAGTTTTCTCCAGTTTCAAAAATTGATGACCCGGGTCAACATTTTTAGAAAATTTTCAATATTCCCCAATTTGTCCCAAATTTACACAAATTGATGGGATTTCTGCCTGGATGCTGCGTCTGAAATTGGAGCTCTCTATCTCCTTCCTTGTCACAGACATGGGCTTTTCAAGTTTTCTCTAGTTACAAGAATCGATGACCCGCGGGTCAACATTTTTAGAAAATTTTCAATATTCCCCACTTTGTCCCAAATTTACACAAATTGATGGGATTTCTGTCTGGATGCTGCGTCTGAAATTTTAGCTCTCTATCTCCTTCCTTGTCACAGATATGGGCTTTTCAAGTTTTCTCTAGTTTCAAGAATCGATGACCCGCGGGTCAACATTTTTAGAAAATTTTCAATATTCCCCAATTTGTCCCAAATTTACACAAATTGATGGCATTTCTGTCTGGATGCTGCGTCTGAAATTTTAGCTCTCTATCTCCTTCCTTGTCACAGATATGGGCTTTTCAAGTTTTTTCCAGTTTCAGAAATCGATGACCCGCGGGTCAACATTTTTAGAAAATTTTCAATATTCCCCAATTTGCCCCATATTTACACACATTGATGGCATTTCTGCCTGGATGCTGCGTCTTAAATTGTAGCTCTCTATCTCCTTCCTTGTCACAGATATTGGCTTTTAAAGTTTTCTCCAGTTTCAAAAATTGATGACCCGGGTCAACATTTTTAGAAAATTTTCAATATTACCCAATTTGCCCCAAGTTTACACACATTGATGGCATTTCTGCCTGGATGCTGCGCACTTTCATCATCATCATCATCATCATCATCATCATCATCGTCACACAGTGGCTCGTGTACTTCACTCCTCATGTGCATTCAATCTTCTCATATTATGCCCATGTGCAATACTCATTTTCTGAATGTATGCTTTCATATAAGATAAGATAAGATACAACTTTATTCTCCCGAGGGACATTGCGTGTTTACAGAGGGAGTGAAACATGAGGGAGGAGGACCAGGTGAGGCCTGCTGCTCAGAGGGCCAAAATGCTTACGGCACCGGGTATTCCCAGGCGGTCTCCCATCCAAGTACTAACCTGGCCCGACGCTGCTTAGCTTCCGAGATCAGACGAGATCAGGCGTGTTCAGAGTGGTATGGCTGTAAACGAGGAGAGCAGCCACACAGAGGCTCTTTATAGGTGAGACAGACCCAGTTCAAGTCACCGTGTACGCATGACTACACTCAAGTTCATGTATATCACAATTAACATGATGCCTTCATCAGAAACACACATTTCTGGATAATGAAGTCTTACCTAATGAAACTGATAATCATCACATAGAACATACAGAGGGACTACTTACATCTCTGATGCTCACTTTCATCCTCATCATCATCATCGTCACACAGTGGCTCGTGTTCTTCACTTCTCATGTGCATTCAATCTTCTCATATTATGACCATGTGCAATACTCATTTTCTGAATGTATGCTTTCATATAAGATAAGATAAGATACAACTTTATTCTCCCGAGGGAAATTGCGTGTTTACAGAGGGAGTGAAACATGAGGAAGGAGGACCAGGTGAGGCCTGCTGCTCAGAGGGCCAAAATGCTAACGGCACCGGGTATTCCCAGGCGGTCTCCCATCCAAGTACTAACCTGGCCGGACGCTGCTTAGCTTCTGAGATCAGAAGAGATCGGGCGTCTTCAGAGTGGTATGGCCGTAAACGAGGAGAGCAGCCACACAGAGGCTCTTTATAGGTGAGACAGACCCAGTTCACGTCACCGTGTACACATGACTACACTCAAGTTCATGTATATCACAATTTACATGATGCCTTCATCAGAAGAACACTTACATTTCAGATAAGATAAGATACAACTTTATTCTCCCGAGGGACATTGGGTGTTGACACAGGGAGTGAAACATGAGGGAGGAGGACCAGGTGAGGCCTGCTGCTCACAGGGCCAAAATGCTTACGGCACCGGGTATTCCCAGGCGGTCTCCCATCCAAGTACTAACCTGGCCCGACGCTGCTTAGCTTCTGAGATCAGACGAGATCAGGCGTGTTTTTTTTTTCTCTTTTATTATCAAAAAATAAATATTTTCACAAATACATTTTACACAAGTAAATACAAGTCATTTCAAATCAAATCAAATTATTTCCAACAATCCATAACACCATTCATCACATCTTTTTTTTTTCTTTTTTTTTTTTTTTCCTTCACCCATCACCCCTCACCCTTGACCTATTGACATTTGCACCCCACCCTGATTTCCACACACAAATAGACAGTTATCTTCCAGCACCTTTTGTTTGAAATTCTTGTCCCCACCATCCCACAGCAGACTCACATTCCTTTTCATAAAGTTACCGAAAAATCTCCAGATGTTCACTTTTTTGTCCTCGAAATGTGAATAGTTTCTCCGAAGTCTGATGACATGTTTGGCATAACTCAGAATGTAATTGATAAGCCATTTGTTCACCCCTGCTTTCCTTTCCTTATACCCAAATAGAAAAAACCTCTCCCATTTTTCCTTTTCCGTGATGGTGACTCTACATTTTTGAAAGCATTGGTCCAGTTTCTCAAAAAACACTTTTAACTCCTTACATTCAAAAATAAAGTGCCTAAATGTCTCCACTTCCACCTCACATATATCACAAACCTTGCTGTTGAGTCTATTTATCTGGTTTAGCACCAAATTGACAAATATTCTATTGTGTCTGAGCCTGAAATTTGTATCAAAGCACTCTGATGAAATGAACTTCACATTTAGATCTGACCAAATGTGCTCCCTCTTAAGCCCATGGAACTGCCTTAGCCATACTTCCTCAGCTGCCGCTTTCTTCTTTTCCTTTCCCAAAAACACTCTATATAGTATCTTGGAGTTAACTGATCGTATGTCATGCTCTTTCCCTCCTTGGATGAGGGAGAAACTGACCAACTCCAGAGCCTTCTCTGCCCTCCTCCCCTTCACCAGCGCCACCCAGCTACGAGGTAACCCCTCTAAAATTCTCTGGCATAGTCTTTTGATCTCTATTGGTCTCACTTTCCCTAATCTTCCCCTGACCTCCTGGATTACTTCCTCCTGCAGAAATCCACCACCTCTTTGGATAAAGTGCTTCACCTGATTTAAACCTAGTTCCTCCAAGTACCTCCCTGAAAATACCTTCCCCTGACACCTTATTGCCGGATTTCTGAAAACTGGTTGGTGTAACACCTGCTCCGCAGTCTCACATCTAAACTTTAAATCCCCCAGTAAAATATTCCACGCTTCAAGTATTTCCCCTGTAAATGCATTAACCTGTGCTCTTTCCCTTTGCTCCGTTTCCCTACATAGATTAAACACTCCTCTATTATCCCACCCCTGTAGGCAAGAGTCGAGGCACTTCTGCCACGCGTAAATCTTTGCGTTTCCCATAAATTTCCCTAACAGTCGAATCCGTGCACTAAGCTTTTTACTTTTCAGGTCCACCAATTTCAAACCGCCCTCCTTCTGCCCATTGATGAGCACCTTCCTGGCTATCAAATGCTGTTTTTTATTCCAGATGAAAGCACTCATCATGTCATTCAGCTTTCCTATTACCCTGTCCGGCATTTCACAGACTCTTAGCGCATACTGACACTTGGACAGGAGGAGGGCGTTAGTTACTATCACTTTACCCCTTAGATTCAATTTCCTCCCGGACCAGAAATCCAATCGCATTTTGATTTTTCCCTCTATTTCACCCCACGTTTGTTTTGTTGCTGCATCTCGATTCTTACCTACGTATACACCCAAAACCTTCACCATTTCATTTCTCTTTACAAAATTCCATTTATTTACACAATCGTAACCATCACCAAAGCCAATTAGCTCGGTTTTTTCCCCATTGATTTTGGCCCCAGATGCCCTCTCATAGCACTCTACATGCTGCAGCACCCTGTCTACACTCCTCTCATCCCTAACCGTAATACTTATGTCATCTGCGTACTGGTAGATTTTCGTGTCCGTTTTATCTTCCATTTCAATCCCCAAAATCCCTGGGTCCCTCCTAATGAGGGCAGACAAGGGTTCTGCCGCTATGGAGTATAACATAGCTGAAAGCGGGCATCCTTGCCTGATTGACCTCTCCAGAGCGAAGCTCTCAGTTAACCTCCCGTTTATTTTCACCCTACTGATGGCATTCCTATATATTAACCTAATCCATTTAGTGAAACCTTCCCCGAAACCCATCTTTTCCAGTGTTTTAAACAAAAAATCATGATCCACCCTATCAAACGCCTTCTCTAAATCAACCCCTATGTACAGCCCTCCCTTCTGATTCATTTTGTCAAAGATGTCCTGGATCGATAAGATGATGTCACTAATGACTCTCCCTACCACACCATAACACTGACAGGGATTCACCACTGTGCCTATCACCTCCTTCAATCTGTTTGCCAGGATTTTAGCCAGTATTTTATAATCTGTATTTAGCAGACTAATTGGCCTATAATTCCCCAAATCACCTTTGTCACCCTTATTCTTATACACCACTCGGATTAGCCCCGTGAAGAAGTCCCCAGATGCTTTCCCCTCCCGCTCCATGCATTGAAAGATTCTCAGGAGAATTGGCTTCATCACCTGTTTAAAGGTGATGTAAAATTCCCCCGATAACCCATCCAGCCCTGGACTTTTGTTCTTATTCAAACCATTTATTGCTCTTTCCAATTCTTCCTCTGTTATGTTTTTATCACAGTCTGCTCTGTCATCTTCCCCTAATTTTTTTTCTATCCCTTCAAAAACACTGTGGTCTGTAGAGTTTACCTCCATCTTTGAAAAAAGTGTTTTAAAATGTTTATGAGCCACCTCCAGCATTTCCTCTGTCTTCTCCATTGTCTTACCCTCTTCATTTTTCAGGTTTTGCAGATGAGCTTTCTTTTGCTGTCTTTTTTCAAGCCCTAAAAAGAAACTTGTATTCTTTTCCCCTTCTAAAATATCCTTCATCCTCGATCTGATAGCTGCCCCTCTGCTCCGTTTCTTCTCAAGCTCATCTAATTGTTTTCTCAGCATGAGATATTTTAGATTGTTGAAGTTTTCCTCTGCAATCGACCTTTCCAGCTCTTTATTAATCTGGTCTCTTAAACTATACTCAGTTCTTCTTTCCTTCTCCATTTTATTTTTACAATAGTTTATTGTCACTTTTTTGATGTGCAATTTCACCTCCTCCCACCACTCCCCCATATTTATACAACCCTCACCCTGCAGTTCTCTTTTTCTTTCTTTCAGTAGATTTTCAACTTTCTCCCTATATTTTCCATCCAGCAAAACACTGTTATTTAAACACCATAACCCTCCACCTTTGTGCTCTTTCTCCCCCAGCTCCACCCATAACCTTGCATGATCGCTAAACCCTGTGAACTCATACCAGCATTTTGAAATTTTTTTTTCCAGCCCAGATGCTAATAGACATAAGTCAATCCTGGACTGTTTAAGTTTCCCCAGAACCGTCTGTCGTCTGGAAAAGCCCCTTTCTCCCATATTGCGCACCCTCCACAGATCTACCAGGTTGAAATAGTCAAAAAGCTCATTTAGCGATTTCCTACTTTTATCACTTTTGTATGTATTGTTGCTTGATATATCCAATCTCGTAAGTGCACAGTTAAAATCCCCCACTACACAAATGTTCCCTCCCAAATGCGGTTTTAGTTGATCAAAGAAAATTCCACGCTTGTTGTCCTCATTCGGTGCATAAATATTCAAAAGTTTGTAAAGCACATTCCTGTAAATAAATTCAATACCGATCACCCTTCCCTCATCATCCTTCACTATTTCCTTAACATTTTTGATCTTATCTCCTTTAGCAAAAATAGCGACTCCGGCTCGTCCATTTACACCGTTGTTTGCCCACACTTTTCCAGCCCATGTATCCCTCAGATAGCTTCTCCACTCCCTTGTCCACTTAGTCTCTTGTACACAGAGGATGTCAAAAGTATCCACCCTTAAAACATCTCGCATCTTGTTAATACATCTTAAGCCGTTTGTGTTTTGCGATAGTATTTTTAACATTGTAAATACATAGAGATAAATCAGGCCCATCATCTTTATGCTACAGTTCACGTCTTACTTTTTCCTCTTTTTGATCCCCTTGTCTTCAGCATCCATTGCAGTCTTCTCTTCCCCAGCTCCTGGCTGTTTCCGAGGTCCATATCAGACTCCGTGTTCCCCGACTCTTGAGACCCCGTCAAGCATATCTCTGAGTCTGATTCTGGGGGCCGCTGAAGTTGAACAATTTTCACCTTCCTCTCCTTTCTCTCCGATGTATTCACACTCTGCCCCTCTGCTGCGTCTCCATGTCCCGGCACCTCAGCTGTCGATCCTCTCACCTCCATTCCTTGCTCTCCGTCCGACTCCAGTATGTCTCTTCCTTTCTCCGCTTGCCCCTCCGCACGATCCTTCTCGGTCTCCTCCCTCTCAGAGATATTCTCTCTCGATTCTTCCTGCTCCTCACGTTGCTTTCCTCCCGTCCCTGGAGCATGATCAACGTCCTCACAAACACATCTGCTGCTCTCCTTTTTGCAGCTCTGGCATTTGTTCCCTCTGCCCATGCACTCCCTTGCATAGTGCCCCTGCTCTCCACATTTTCTACAAAGGAAATCTGGACAGTCCCTCAGGATATGACCAGTCTGTATGCACTGTCTGCACACTTTCACCTGTTTGTCGTGCAAAACTCTGAAGAACTCTGCTCCAAAAGCCGTCTCAAACTTGGTCGAATATGGAAGTGATTGGACCGTCTCCGTGAATTTAACTTTCACGTATCTTGTTCCGTCAGCAATTCTAGTTCCCGGCCACATTCTCCTGATGATCGGGGATACTGCACTCACTCCCCAGCTGTTCAGCTTGCCCAGAATGACGCTGTCCGTGATATACGCCGGCAGCCCCAGAAACGAGACCACCAGCTCATCATTACATAACTCCTTGGACATGATCGCGGTCTGTCCAATTTTTATGCCGTCCAATAGTCTTTCTTTCCCCTTCGGGTGATTCATTGTGATCTCATATTTATTTCTGCCCGTGTACCGGCAGGCGATGATTTTCCCACAAGTGTCTTGTATTGCCTGGATCAGCTCCATTGCGGTCACTTTATCTTCTCCAATCAGCTCCAGGGCGAGCGTTAAATTTTGCTGAAACTCTTCAGCTTTATCCTTAATAATCCGTATCTCTTCCTCTCTGATGATTTCTCTCTCCTGCCCTCTTCCTCCTTCCGCATTTTCGGCTACGTCAGGAGCTGTCACCGCACGTGTGTCCTCCATTTCTCCCGTCATATTCTGACCGTCCACGGTCCTGTACGCCCGATCGTCTTTCACCATCGGCTCGCTTGCCCCGGCCGTCCGGTCCGGGCCCGGTGCAGCAACTCTGGCTCCCTTTCCTCTGGTTCTCACCATACTTGGAGCACAGTATAAACTATTTTCCATCAGGAAAACACAAACCAAACAAACAAATAACTTAAAGTGTCCCCCAGACAGTCAAAACTGCTGGGGGTGGCTCCAAAAACCGAGCTATCAAAGAAACGAAAAATCTGGGCTTAAAGAAACGCCACAGTTCAAACTCAAAATCAAAATTGCCGCACAGGATCAGTCAAAATACACGCACGCCTGGAGCTCACACACACCTCCTCTTACTTCCGCGTTCAGAGTGGTATGGCCGTAAACAAGAAGAGCAGCCACACAGAGGCTCTTTATAGGTGAGACAGACCCAGTTCAAGTCACCGTGTACACATGACTACACTCAAGTTCATGTATATCACAATTTACATGATGCCTTCATCAGAAGAACACTAACATTTCAAATAAGATAAGACACAACTTTATTCTCCCGAGGGAAATTGCGTGTTGACAGAGGGAGTGAAACATGAGGGAGGAGGACCAGGTGAGGCCTACTGCTCAGAGGGCCAAAATGCTTACGGCACCGGGTATTCCCAGGCGGTCTCCCATCCAAGTACTAACCGGGCCGGACGCTGATTAGCTTCTGAGATCAGACGAGATCGGGCGTGTTCAGAGTGGAACGGCCGTAAACGAGGAGAGCAGCCACACAGAGGCTCTTTATAGGTGAGACAGACCCAGTTCAAGTCACCGTGTACACATGACTACACTCAAGTTCATGTATATCACAATTTACATGATGCCTTCATCAGAAACACACATTTCTGGATAATGAAGTCTTACCTAATGAAACTGATAATCATCACATAGAACATTAAGAGGGACCACTAACATCTCTGACGCTCACTTTCATCATCATCATGATCACCATCATCATCATCATCGTCACACAGTGGCTCGTGTACTTCACTTCTCATGTGCATTCAATCTTCTCATATTATGCCCATGTGCAATACTCATTTTCTGAATGTATGCTTTCATATAAGATAAGATAAGATACAACTTTATTCCTCCAAGGGAACTTGCGTGTTCACAGAGGGAGTGAAACATGAGGGAGGAGGACCATGAGAGGCCTGCTGCTCAGAGGGCCAAAATGCTTACGGCACCGGGTATTCCCAGGCGGTCTCCCATCCAAGTACTAACCTGGCCCGACGCTGATTAGCTTCCGAGATCAGAGGAGATCGGGCGTGTTCAGAGTGGTCTGGCCGTAAACGAGGAGAGCAGCCACACAGAGGCTCTTTATAGGTGAGACAGACCCAGTTCAAGTCACCTTGTACACATGACTACACTCAAGTTCATGTATATCACAATTTACATGATGCCTTCATCAGAAACACACGTTTCTGGATAATGAAGTCTTACCTAATGAAACTGATAATCATCACATAGAACATTAAGAGGGACCACTAACATCTCTGACGCTCACTTTCATCCTCATCATCATCATTGTCACACAGTGGCTCGTGTACTTCACTTCTCATGTGCATTCAATCTTCTCATATTATGCCCATGTGCAATACTCATGTTCTGAATGTATGCTTTCATATAAGATAAGATAAGATACAACTTTATTCTCCCGAGGGAACTTGCGTGTTCACAGAGGGAGTGAAACATGAGGGAGGAGGACCAGGTGAGGCCTGCTGCTCAGAGGGCCAAAATGCTTAAGGCTCCGGGTATTCCCAGGCGGTCTCCCATCCAAGTACTAGCCTGGCCCGACGCTGCTTAGCTTCCGAGATCAGATGAGATCAGGCGTGTTCAGAGTGGTATGGCCGTAAACGAGGAGAGCAGCCACACAGAGGCTCTTTATAGGTGAGACAGACCCAGTTCAAGTCACCGTGTACACATGACTACACTCAAGTTCATGTATATCACAATTTACATGATGCCTTCATCAGAAACACACATTTCTGGATAATGAAGTCTTACCTAATGAAACTGATAATCATCACATAGAACATAAAGAGGGACCACTAACATCTCTGACGCTCACTTTCATCATCATCATCATCATCATCATCATCATCATCATCGTCACACAGTGGCTGGTGTACTTCACTTCTCATGTGCATTCAATCTTCTCATATTATGCCCATGTGCAATACTCATTTTCTGAATGTATGCTTTCATATAAGATAAGATAAGATACAACTTTATTCTCCCGAGGGACATTGGGTGTTGACAGAGGGAGTGAAACATGAGGGGGGAGGACCAGGTGAGGCCTGCTGCTCAGAGGGCCAAAATGCTTACGGCACCGGGTATTCCCAGGCGGTCTCCCATCCAAGTACTAACCTGGCCCGACGCTGATTAGCTTCCGAGATCAGACGAGATCGGGCGTGTTCAGAGTGGTATGGCCTTAAACGCGGAGAGCAGCCACACAGAGGCTCTTTATAGGTGAGACAGACCCAGTTCAAGTCACCGTGTACACATGACTACACTCAAGTTCATGTATATCACAATTTACATGATGCCTTCATCAGAAACACACATTTCTGGATAATGAAGTCTTACCTAATGAAACTGATAATCATCACATGGAACATACAGAGGGACCACTAACATCTCTGACGCTCACTTTCATCATCATCATCATCATCATCATCATCATCATCATCATCCTCATCATCATCATTGTCACACAGTGGCTCGTGTTCTTCACTTCTCATGTGCATTCAATCTTCTCATATTATGACCATGTGCAATACTCATTTTCTGAATGTATGCTTTCATATAAGATAAGATAAGATACAACTTTATTCTCCCGAGGGAACTTGCGTATTAGCAGAGGGAGTGAAACATGAGGGAGGAGGACCAGGTGAGGCCTGCTGCTCAGAGCGCCAAAATGCTTACGGCACCGGGTATTCCTAGGCGGTCTCCCATCCAAGTACTAACCTGGCCTGACGCTGCTTAGCTTCCGAGATCAGACGAGATCAGGGGTGTTCAGAGTGGTATGGCCGTAAAGGAGGAGAGCAGCCACACAGAGACTCTTTATAGGTGAGACAGACCCAGTTCAAGTCACCGTGTACGCATGACTACACTCAAGTTCATGTATATCACAATTTACATGATGCCTTCATCAGAAGAACACAGAAGCCTCTATCTCCTTCCTTGTCACAGATATGGGCTTTTAAAGTTTTCTCCAGTTTCAAAAATCAATGACCCGCGGGTCAACATTTTTAGAGAATTTTCAATATTCCCCAATTTGTCCCAAATTTACACACATTGATGGCATTTCTGCCTGGATGCTGTGTCTGTAATTGTAGCTCTCTATCTCCTTCCTTGTCACAGACATGGGCTTTTCAAGTTTTCTCTGGTTACAAGAATCGATGACCCGCGGGTCAACATTTTTAGAAAATTTTCAATATTCCCCAATTTGTCCCAAATTTACACAAATTGATGGCATCTCTGTCTGGATGCTGCGTCTGAAATTTTAGCTCTCTATCTCCTTCCTTGTCACAGATATGGGCTTTTCAAGTTTTCTCCAGTTTCAAGAATTGATGACCCGGGTCAACATTTTTAGAAAATTTTCAATATTCCCCAATTTGCCCCAAATTTACACACATTGATGGCATTTCTGCCTGGATGCTGCGTCTGAAATTGTAGCTCTCTATCTCCTTCCTTGTCACAGATATGGGCTTTTCAAGTTTTCTCCAGTTTCAAAAATCGATGACCCAGGGGTCAACTTTTTTCCAAAATTTTCAATATTCCCCAATTTGCCCCAAATTTACACACATTGATGGCACTTCTGCCTGGATGCTGCGTCTGAAATTTTAGCTCTCTATCTCCTTCCTTGTCACAGATATGGGCTTTTCAAGTTTTCTCTAGTTTCAAGAATCGATGACCCGCGGGTCAACATTTTTCGAAAATTTTCAATATTCCCCAATTTGTCCCAAATTTACACAAATTGATGGCATTTCTGTCTGGATGCTGCGTCTGAAATTTTAGCTCTCTATCTCCTTCCTTGTCACAGATATGGGCTTTTCAAGTTTTCTCTAGTTTCAAGAATCGATGACCCGCGGGTTAACTTTTTTCCAAAATTTTCAATATTCCCCAATTTGTCCCAAATTTACACAAATTGATGGCATTTCTGTCTGGATGCTGCGTCTGAAATTGTAGCTCTCTATCTCCTTCCTTGTCACAGATATGGGCTTTTAAAGTTTTCTCCAGTTTTAAAAATCGATGACCCGGAGGGTCAACATTTTTCCAAAATTTTCAATATTCCCCAATTTGCCCCAAATTTACACAAATTGATGGCATCTCTGTCTGGATGCTGCGTCTGAAATTTTAGCTCTCTATCTCCTTCCTTGTAAAAGATATGGGCTTTCCAAGTTTTATTTAGTTTCAAGAATCGATGACCCGCGGGTCAACATTTTTGGAAAATTTTCAATATTCCCCAATTTGCCCCAAATTTACACACATTGATGGCATTTCTGCCTGGATGCTGCGTCTGAAATTTGAGCTCTCTATCTCCTTCCTTGTCACAGATATGGGCTTTTCAAGTTTTCTCCAGTTTCAAAAATCGCTGACCCGGGGATCAACTTTTTTCCAAAATTTTCAATATTCCCCAATTTGCCCCAAATTTACACACATTGATGGCATTTCTGCCTGGATGCTGCGTCTGAAATGTTAGCTCTCTATCTCCTTCCTTGTCACAGATATGGGCTTTTCAAGTTTTCTCCAGTTTCAAAAATCGATGACCCGCGGGTCAACATTTTTAGAAAATTTTCAATATTCCCCAATTTGCCCCAAATTTACACACATTGATGGCATTTCTGCCTGGATGCTGCGTCTGAAATTGTAGCTCTCTATCTCCTTCCTTGTCACAGATATGGGCTTTTCAAGTTTTCTCCAGTTTCAAAAATTGATGACCTGGGTCAACATTTTTAGAAAATTTTCAATATTCCCCAATTTGCCCCAAATTTACACACATTGATGGCATTTCTGCCTGGATGCTGCGTCTGAAATTGTAGCTCTCTATCTCCTTCCTTGTCACAGATATGGGCTTTTAAAGTTTTCTCCAGTTTCAAAAATTGATGACCCGGGTCAACATTTTTAGAAAATTTTCAATATTCCCCAATTTGTCCCAAATTTACACAAATTGATGGCATCTCTGTCTGGATGCTGCGTCTGAAATTTTAGCTCTCTATCTCCTTCCTTGTAAAAGATATGGGCTTTCCAAGTTTTATTTAGTTTCAAGAATCGATGACCCGCGGGTCAACATTTTTGGAAAATTTTCAATATTCCCCAATTTGCCCCAAATTTACACACATTGATGGCATTTCTGCCTGGATGCTGCGTCTGAAATTTGAGCTCTCTATCTCCTTCCTTGTCACAGATATGGGCTTTTCAAGTTTTCTCCAGTTTCAAAAATCGCTGACCCGGGGATCAACTTTTTTCCAAAATTTTCAATATTCCCCAATTTGCCCCAAATTTACACACATTGATGGCATTTCTGCCTGGATGCTGCGTCTGAAATGTTAGCTCTCTATCTCCTTCCTTGTCACAGATATGGGCTTTTCAAGTTTTCTCCAGTTTCAAAAATCGATGACCCGCGGGTCAACATTTTTAGAAAATTTTCAATATTCCCCAATTTGCCCCAAATTTACACACATTGATGGCATTTCTGCCTGGATGCTGCGTCTGAAATTGTAGCTCTCTATCTCCTTCCTTGTCACAGATATGGGCTTTTCAAGTTTTCTCCAGTTTCAAAAATTGATGACCCGGGTCAACATTTTTAGAAAATTTTCAATATTCCCCAATTTGTCCCAAATTTACACACATTGATGGCATTTCTGTCTGGATGCTGCGTCTGAAATTTTAGCTCTCTATCTCCTTCCTTGTCACAGATATGGGCTTTTCAAGTTTTCTCTAGCTTCAAGAATCGATGACCCACGGGTCAACATTTTTAGAAAATGTTCAATATTCCCCAATTTGTCTCAAATTTACACAAATTGATGGCATTTCTGTCTGGATGCTGCGTCTGAAATTTTAGCTCTCTATCTCCTTCCTTGTCACAGATATGGGCTTTTTAAGTTTTCTCCAGTTTCAAAAATCGATGACCCGGGGGTCAACATTTTTAGAAAATTTTCAATATTCCCCAATTTGCCCCAAATTTACACACATTGATGGCATTTCTGCCTGGATGCTGCGTCTGAAATTGTAGCTCTCTATCTCCTTCCTTGTCACAGATATGGGCTTTTCAAGTTTTCTCCAGTTTCAAAAATTGATGACCCGGGTCAACATTTTTAGAAAATTTTCAATATTCCCCAATTTGTCCCAAATTTACACACATTGATGGCATTTCTGTCTGGATGCTGCGTCTGAAATTTTAGCTCTCTATCTCCTTCCTTGTCACAGATATGGGCTTTTCAAGTTTTCTCTAGCTTCAAGAATCGATGACCCACGGGTCAACATTTTTAGAAAATGTTCAATATTCCCCAATTTGTCTCAAATTTACACAAATTGATGGCATTTCTGTCTGGATGCTGCGTCTGAAATTTTAGCTCTCTATCTCCTTCCTTGTCACAGATATGGGCTTTTTAAGTTTTCTCCAGTTTCAAAAATCGATGACCCGGG
The DNA here is from genome assembly GCF_046128005.1 of Genypterus blacodes. Classification (NCBI taxonomy): domain Eukaryota; kingdom Metazoa; phylum Chordata; class Actinopteri; order Ophidiiformes; family Ophidiidae; genus Genypterus; species Genypterus blacodes. The sequence goes on from NW_027466842.1 coordinate 7,851,683, forward strand.
GGTCAACATTTTTAGAAAATTTTCAATATTCCCCAATTTGTCCCAAATTTACACAAATTGATGGCATTTCTGTCTGGATGCTGCGTCTGAAATTTTAGCTCTCTATCTCCTTCCTTGTCACAGTTATGGGCTTTCAAAGTTTCTCCAGTTTCAAAAATCGATGACCCGCGGGTCAACATTTTTAGAAAATTTTCAATATTCCCCAATTTGCCCCAAATTTACATACATTGATGGCATTTCTGCCTGGATGCTGCGTCTGAAATTTTAGCTCTCTATCTCCTTCCTTGTCACAGATATGGGCTTTTAAGGTTTTCTCCAGTTTCAAAAATCAATGACCCGGGGGTCAACTTTTTTCCAAAATTTTCAATATTCCCCAATTTGCCCCAAATTTACACAAATTGATGGCATTTCTATCTGGATGCTGCGTCTGAAATTTTAGCTCTCTATTTCCTTCCTTGTCACAGATATGGGCTTTTCAAGTTTTCTCTAGTTTCAAGAATCGATGACCCGCGGGTCAACATTTTTAGAAAATTTTCAATATTCCCCAATTTGTCCCAAATTTACACACATTGATGGCATTTCTGCCTGGATGCTGCGTCTGAAATTTAAGCTCTCTATCTCCTTCTTTGTCACAGATATGGGCTTTTCAAGTTTTCTCCAGTTTCAAAAATCGATGACCCGGGGGTCAACTTTTTTACAAAATTTTCAATATTCCCCAATTTGCCCCAAATTTACACACATTGATGGCATTTCTGCCTGGATGCTGCGTCTGAAATTTTAGCTCTCTATTTCCTTCCTTGTCACAGATATGGGCTTTTCAAGTTTTCTCTAGTTTCAAGAATCGATGACCCGCGGGTCAACATTTTTAGAAAATTTTCAATATTCCCCAATTTGCCCCAAATTTACACACATTGATGGCATTTCTGCCTGGATGCTGCGTCTGAAATTGTAGCTCTCTATCTCCTTCCTTGTCACAGATATGGGCTTTTCAAGTTTTCTCCAGTTTCAAAAATTGATGACCCGGGTCAACATTTCTAGAAAATTTTCAATATTCCCCAATTTGCCCCAAATTTACACACATTGATGGCATTTCTGCCTGGATGCTGCGTCTGAAATTGTAGCTCTCTATCTCCTTCCTTGTCACAGATATGGGCTTTTCAAGTTTTCTCCAGTGTCAAAAATTGATGACCCGGGTCAACATTTTTCGAAAATTTCCAATATTCCCCAATTTGCCCCAAATTTACACAAATTGATGTCATCTCTGTCTGGATGCTGCGTCTGAAATTTTAGCTCTCTATCTCCTTCCTTGTCACAGATATGGGCTTTTAAAGTTTTCTCCAGTTTCAAAAATCAATGACCCGGGGGTCAACTTTTTTCCAAAATTTCAATATTCCCCAATTTGCCCCAAATTTACACACATTGATGGCATTTCTGCCTGGATGCTGCGTCTGAAATTTTAGCTCTCTATCTCCTTCTTTGTCACAGATATGGGCTTTTCAAGTTTTCTCCAGTTTCAAAAATTGATGACCCGGGTCAACATTTTTAGAAAATTTTCAATATTCCCCAATTTGCCCCAAATTTACACACATTGATGGCATTTCTGCCTGGATGCTGCGTCTGAAATTTTAGCTCTCTATCTCCTTCCTTGTCACTGATATGGGCTTTTAAAGTTTTCTCCAGTTTCAAAAATTGATGAACCAGGTCAACATTTTTAGAAAATTTTCAATATTCCCCAATTTGCCCCAAATTTACACAAATTGATGGCATTTCTGTCTGGATGCTGCGTCTGAAATTTTAGCTCTCTATCTCCTTCCTTGTCACAGATATGGGCTTTTAAAGTTTTCTCCAGTTTCAAAAATTGATGAACCAGGTCAACATTTTTAGAAAATTTTCAATATTCCCCAATTTGCCCCAAATTTACACACATTGATGGCATTTCTGCCTGGATGCTGCGTCTGAAATTTTAGCTCTCTATCTCCTTCCTTGTCACAGATATGGGCTTTTCAAGTTTTCTCTAGTTTCAAGAACTGATGACCCGCGGGTTAACATTTTTAGAAAATTTGCAATATTCCCCAATTTTTCCCAAATTTACACACATTGATGGCATTTCTGCCTGGATGCTGCGTCTGAAATTTTAGCTCTCTATCTCCTTCCTTGTCACTGATATGGGCTTTTAAAGTTTTCTCCAGTTTCAAAAATTGATGAACCAGGTCAACATTTTTAGAAAATTTTCAATATTCCCCAATTTGCCCCAAATTTACACAAATTGATGGCATTTCTGCCTGGATGCTGCGGCTGAAATTTTAGCTCTCTATCTCCTTCCTTGTCACAGATATGGGCTTTTCAAGTTTTCTCCAGTTTCAAAAATTGATGACCCGGGTCACAATTTTTAGAAAATTTTCAATATTCCCCAATTTGTCCCAAATTTACACACATTGATGGCATTTCTGTCTGGATGCTGCGTCTGAAATTTGAGCTCTCTATCTCCTTCCTTGTCACAGATATGGGCTTTTCAAGTTTTCTCTAGTTTCAAGAATCGATGACCCGCGAGTCAACTTTTTTAGAAAATTTAAAAATATTCCCCAATTTGCCCCAAATTCACACACATTGATGGCATTTCTGCCTGGATGCTGCGTCTGAAATTGTAGCTCTCTATCTCCTTCCTTGTCACAGATATGGGCTTTTAAAGTTTTCTCCAGTTTCAAAAATCGATGACCCTGGGGTCAACTTTTTTAGAAAATTTTCAATATTCCCCAATTTGCCCCAAATTTACACACATTGATGGCATTTCTGCCTGGATGCTCGTCTGAAATTTTAGCTCTCTATCTCCTTCCTTGTCACTGATATGGGCTTTTAAAGTTTTCTCCAGTTTCAAAAATCGATGACCCGGGGGTCAACTTTTTTCCAAAATTTTCAATATTCCCCAATTTGTCCCAAATTTACACACATTGATCGCATTTCTGCCTGGATGCTGCGTCTGAAATTTTAGCTCTCTATCTCCTTCCTTGTCACAGTTATGGGCTTTTAAAGTTTTCTCCAGTTTCAAAAATTGTTGACCTGGGTCAACATTTTTAGAAAATTTTCAATATTCCCCAATTTGTCCCAAATTTACAAACATTGATGGCATTTCTGCCTGGATGCTGCGTCTGAAATTGTAGCTCTCTATCTCCTTCCTTGTCACAGATATGGGCTTTTCAAGTTTTCTCCAGTTTCAAAAATCGATGACCGGGTCAACATTTTTAGAAAATGTTCAATATTCCCCAATTTGCCTCAAATTTACACACATTGATGGCATTTCTGCCTGGATGCTGCGTCTGAAATTGTAGCTCTTTATCTCCTTCCTTGTCACAGATATTGGCTTTTAAAGTTTTCTCCAGTTTCAAAAATTGATGACCCGGGTCAACCTTTTTAGAAAATTTTCAATATTCCCCAATTTGTCCCAAATTTACAAACATTGATGGCATTTCTGCCTGGATGCTGCGTCTGAAATTGTAGCTCTCTATCTCCTTCCTTGTCACAGATATGGGCTTTTCAAGTTTTCTCTAGTTTCAAGAATCGATGACCCGCGGGTCAACATTTTTAGAAAATTTTCAATATTCCCCAATTTGTCCCAAATTTACACAAATTGATGGCATTTCTGTCTGGATGCTGCGTCTGAAATTTTAGCTCTCTATCTCCTTCCTTGTCACAGATATGGGCTTTTCAAGTTTTCTCCAGTTTCAAAAATTGATGACCCGGGTCAACATTTTTAGAAAATGTTCAATATTCCCCAATTTGCCTCAAATTTACACACATTGATGGCATTTCTGCCTGGATGCTGCGCCTGAAATTTTAGATCTCTATCTCCTTCCTGGTCACAGATATGGGCTTTTCAAGTTTTCTCCAGTTAAAAAATTGCTGAACCTGGTCAACATTTTTAGAAAATTTTCAATATTCCCCAATTTGTCCCAAATTTACACACATTGATGGCATTTCTGTCTGGATGCTGCGCCTGAAATTTTAGCTCTCTATCTCCTTCCTTGTCACTGATATGGGCTTTTAAAGTTTTCTCCAGTTTCAAAAATTGATGACCCGGGTCAACCTTTTTAGAAAATTTTCAATATTCCCCAATTTGTCCCAAATTTACAAACATTGATGGCATTTCTGCCTGGATGCTGCGTCTGAAATTGTAGCTCTCTATCTCCTTCCTTGTCACAGATATGGGCTTTTAAAGTTTTCTCCAGTTCCAAAAATAAATGACCCGCGGGTCAACATTTTTTGAAAATTTTCAATATTCCCCAATTTGTCCCAAATTTACACACATTGATGGCATTTCTGCCTGGATGCTGCGTCTGAAATTGTAGCTCTCTATCTCCTTCCTTGTCACAGATATGGGCTTTTCAAGTTTTCTCTAGTTTCAAGAATCGATGACCCGCAGGTCAACATTTTTAGAAAATGTTCAATATTCCCCAATTTGCCTCAAATTTACACACATTGATGGCATTTCTGCCTGGATGCTGCACCTGAAATTTTAGCTCTCTATCTCCTTCCTTGTCACTGATATGGGCTTTTAAAGTTTTCTCCAGTTACAAAAATCGATGACACGGGGGTCAACTTTTTTCCAAAATTTTCAATATTCCCCAATTTGCCCCAAATTTACACAAATTGATGGCATCTCTGTTCGGATGCTGCGTCTGAAATTTTAGCTCTCTATCTCCTTCCTTGTCACAGATATGGGCTTTTCAAGTTTTCTCCAGTTTCAAAAATTGATGACCCGCGGGTCAACATTTTTAGAAAATTTTCAATATTCCCCAATTTGCCTCAAATTTACACACATTGATGGCATTTCTGCCTGGATGCTGCACCTGAAATTTTAGCTCTCTATCTCCTTCCTTGTCACAGATATGGGCTTTTCAAGTTTTCTCTAGTTTCAAAAATTGATGACCCGGGTCAACATTTTTAGAAAATTTTCAATATTCCCCAATTTGCCCCAAATTTACACACATTGATGGCATTTCTGCCTTGATGCTGCGTCTGAAATTGTAGCTCTCTATCTCCATCCTTGTCACAGACATGGGCTTTTCAAGTTTTCTCTAGTTACAAGAATCGATGACCCGCGGGTCAACATTTTTAGAAAATTTTCAATATTCCCCAATTTGTCCCAAATTTACTCAAATTGATGGCATCTCTGCCTGGATGCTGCGCCTAAAATTTCAGCTCTTTATCTCCTTCTTTGTCACAGATATGGGCTTTTCAAGTTTTCTCCAGTTTCAAAAATCGATGACCGGGTCAACATTTTTAGAAAATTTTCAATATTCCCCAATTTGCCCCAAATTTACACACATTGATGGCATTTCTGCCTGGATGCTGCGTCTGAAATTGTAGCTCTCTATCTCCTTCCTTGTCACAGATATGGGCTTTTCAAGTTTTCTCCAGTTTCAAAAATTGATGACCCACGGGTCAATATTTTTAGAAAATTTTCAATATTCCCCAATTTGCTCCAAATTTACACACATTGATGGCATTTCTGCCTGGATGCTGCGTCTGAAATTGTAGCTCTTTATCTCCTTCCTTGTCACAGATATTGGCTTTTAAAGTTTTCTCCAGTTTAAAAAATTGATGACCCGGGTCAACCTTTTTCAGAAAATTTTCAATATTCCCCAATTTGTCCCAAATTTACAAACATTGATGGCATTTCTGCCTGGATGCTGCGTCTGAAATTGTAGCTCTCTATCTCCTTCCTTGTCACAGATATGGGCTTTTCAAGTTTTCTCTAGTTTCAAGAATCGATGACCCGCGGGTCAACATTTTTAGAAAATTTTCAATATTCCCCAATTTGTCCCAAATTTACACAAATTGATGGCATTTCTGTCTGGATGCTGCGTCTGAAATTTTAGCTCTCTATCTCCTTCCTTGTCACAGATATGGGCTTTTCAAGTTTTCTCCAGTTTCAAAAATTGATGACCCGGGTCAACATTTTTAGAAAATGTTCAATATTCCCCAATTTGCCTCAAATTTACACACATTGATGGCATTTCTGCCTGGATGCTGCGCCTGAAATTTTAGATCTCTATCTCCTTCCTGGTCACAGATATGGGCTTTTCAAGTTTTCTCCAGTTTCAAAAATTGATGAACCTGGTCAACATTTTTAGAAAATTTTCAATATTCCCCAATTTGTCCCAAATTTACACACATTGATGGCATTTCTGTCTGGATGCTGCGCCTGAAATTTTAGCTCTCTATCTCCTTCCTTGTCACTGATATGGGCTTTTAAAGTTTTCTCCAGTTTCAAAAATTGATGACCCGGGTCAACCTTTTTAGAAAATTTTCAATATTCCCCAATTTGTCCCAAATTTACAAACATTGATGGCATTTCTGCCTGGATGCTGCGTCTGAAATTGTAGCTCTCTATCTCCTTCCTTGTCACAGATATGGGCTTTTCAAGTTTTCTCTAGTTTCAAGAATCGATGACCCGCGGGTCAACATTTTTAGAAAATTTTCAATATTCCCCAATTTGTCCCAAATTTACACAAATTGATGGCATTTCTGTCTGGATGCTGCGCCTGAAATTTTAGCTCTCTATCTCCTTCCTGGTCACAGATATAGGCTTTTCAAGTTTTCTCCAGTTTCAAAAATTGATGACCCTGGTCAACATTTTTAGGAAATTTTCAATATTCCCCAATTTGCCTCAAATTTACACACATTGATGGCATTTCTGCCTGGATGCTGCGCCTGAAATTTTAGCTCTCTATCTCCTTCCTTGTCACTGATATGGGCTTTTAAAGTTTTCTCCAGTTACAAAAATCGATGACACGGGGGTCAACTTTTTTCCAAAAATTTCAATATTCCCCAATTTGCCCCAAATTTACACACATTGATGGCATTTCTGCCTGGATGCTGCGTCTGAAATTGTAGCTCTCTATCTCCTTCCTTGTCACAGACATGGGCTTTTCAAGTTTTCTCCAGTTTCAAAAATTGATGACCCGGGTCAACATTTTTAGAAAATTTTCAATATTCCCCAATTTGCCCCAAATTTACACAAATTGATGGCATCTCTGTTGGGATGCTGCGTCTGAAATTTTAGCTCTCTATCTCCCTCCTTGTCACAGATATGGGCTTTTCAAGTTTTCTCCAGTTTCAAAAATTGATGACCCGGGTCAACATTTTTAGAAAATGTTCAATATTCCCCAATTTGCCTCAAATTTACACACTTTGATGGCATCTCTGCCTGGATGCTGCGCCTGAAATTTTAGATCTCTATCTCCTTCCTGGTCACAGATATGGGCTTTTCAAGTTTTCTCCAGTTTCAAAAATTGATGAACCTGGTCAACATTTTTAGAAAATTTTCAATATTCCCCAATTTGTCCCAAATTTACACAAATTGATGGCATTTCTGCCTGGATACTGCGCCTGAAATTTCAGCTCTCTATCTCCTTCCTTGTCACAGATATGGGCTTTTCAAGTTTTCTCCAGTTTCAAAAATTGATGACCCGGGGGTCAACTTTTTTCCAAAATTTTCAATATTCCCCAATTTGCCCCAAATTTACACACATTGATGGCATTTCTGCCTGGATGCTGCGTCTGAAATTGTAGCTCTCTATCTCCTTCCTTGTCACAGACATGGGCTTTTCAAGTTTTCTCTAGTTACAAGAATCGATGACCCGCGGGTCAACATTTTTAGAAAATTTGCAATATTCCCCAATTTGCCCCAAATTTACACACATTGATGGCATTTCTGCCTGGATGCTGAGTCTGAAATTGTAGCTCTCTATCTCCTTCCTTGTCACAGACATGGGCTTTTCAAGTTTTCTCTAGTTACAAGAATCGATGACCCGCGGGTCAACATTTTTAGAAAATTTTCAATATTCCCCAATTTGTCCCAAATTTACACAAATTGATGGCATTTCTGCCTGGATGCTAAGCCTAAAATTTCAGCTCTTTATCTCCTTCTTTGTCACAGATATGGGCTTTTCAAGTTTTCTCCAGTTTCAAAAATCGATGACCGGGTCAACATTTTTAGGAAATTTTCAATATTCCCCAATTTGCCCCAAATTTACACACATTGATGGCATTTCTGCCTGGATGCTGCGTCTGAAATTGTAGCTCTCTATCTCCTTCCTTGTCACAGATATGGGCTTTTCAAGTTTTCTCCAGTTTCAAAAATTGATGACCCACGGGTCAATATTTTTAGAAAATTTTCAATATTCCCCAATTTGCTCCAAATTTACACACATTGATGGCATTTCTGCCTGGATGCTGCGTCTGAAATTGTAGCTCTTTATCTCCTTCCTTGTCACAGATATTGGCTTTTAAAGTTTTCTCCAGTTTCAAAAATTGATGACCCGGGTCAACCTTTTTAGAAAATTTTCAATATTCCCCAATTTGTCCCAAATTTACAAACATTGATGGCATTTCTGCCTGGATGCTGCGTCTGAAATTGTAGCTCTCTATCTCCTTCCTTGTCACAGATATGGGCTTTTCAAGTTTTCTCTAGTTTCAAGAATCGATGACCCGCGGGTCAACATTTTTAGAAAATTTTCAATATTCCCCAATTTGTCCCAAATTTACACAAATTGATGGCATTTCTGTCTGGATGCTGCGTCTGAAATTGTAGCTCTCTATCTCCTTCCTTGTCACAGATATGGGCTTTTCAAGTTTTCTCCAGTTTCAAAAATTGATGACCCGGGTCAACATTTTTAGAAAATGTTCAATATTCCCCAATTTGCCTCAAATTTACACACATTGATGGCATTTCTGCCTGGATGCTGCGCCTGAAATTTTAGATCTCTATCTCCTTCCTGGTCACAGATATGGGCTTTTCAAGTTTTCTCCAGTTTCAAAAATTGATGAACCTGGTCAACATTTTTAGAAAATTTTCAATATTCCCCAATTTGTCCCAAATTTACACACATTGATGGCATTTCTGTCTGGATGCTGCGCCTGAAATTTTAGCTCTCTATCTCCTTCCTTGTCACTGATATGGGCTTTTAAAGTTTTCTCCAGTTTCAAAAATTGATGACCCGGGTCAACCTTTTTAAAAAAATTTCAATATTCCCCAATTTGTCCCAAATTTACAAACATTGATGGCATTTCTGCCTGGATGCTGCGTCTGAAATTGTAGCTCTCTATCTCCTTCCTTGTCACAGATATGGGCTTTTCAAGTTTTCTCTAGTTTCAAGAATCGATGACCCGCGGGTCAACATTTTTAGAAAATTTTCAATATTCCCCAATTTGTCCCAAATTTACACAAATTGATGGCATTTCTGTCTGGATGCTGCGTCTGAAATTTTAGCTCTCTATCTCCTTCCTTGTCACAGATATGGGCTTTTCAAGTTTTCTCCAGTTTCAAAAATTGATGACCCGGGTCAACATTTTTAGAAAATTTGCAATATTCCCCAATTTGCCCCAAATTTACACACATTGATGGCATTTCTGCCTGGATGCTGCGTCTGAAATTGTAGCTCTCTATCTCCTTCCTTGTCACAGACATGGGCTTTTCAAGTTTTCTCTAGTTACAAGAATCGATGACCCGCGGGTCAACATTTTTAGAAAATTTTCAATATTCCCCAATTTGTCCCAAATTTACACAAATTGATGGCATTTCTGCCTGGATGCTGCGCCTGAAATTTCAGCTCTCTATCTCCTTCCTTGTCACAGATATGGGCTTTTAAAGTTTTCTCCAGTTTCAAAAATCGATGACCCGGGGGTCAACTTTTTTCCAAAATTTTCAATATTCCCCAATTTGCCCCAAATTTACACACATTGATGGCATTTCTGCCTGGATGCTGCGTCTGAAATTGTAGCTCTCTATCTCCTTCCTTGTCACAGATATGGGCTTTTCAAGTTTTCTCCAGTTTCAAAAATCGATGACCCGCGGTTCAACATTTTGCCCAAATTTTCAATATTCCCCAATTTGTCCTAAATTTACACAAATTGATGGCATTTCTGCCTGGATGCTGCGCCTGAAATTTCAGCTCTTTATCTCCTTCCTTGTCACAGATATGGGCTTTTCAAGTTTTCTCCAGTTTCAAAAATTGATGACCCTGGTCAAGATTTTTAGAAAATTTTCAATATTCCCCAATTTGCCCCTAATTTACACACATTGATGGCATTTCTGCCTGGATGCTGTGTCTGAAATTGTAGCTCTCTATCTCCTTCCTTGTCACAGATATGGGCTTTTAAAGTTCTCTCCAGTTTCAAAAATCGATGACCCGGGGGTCAACTTTTTTACAAAATTTTCAATATTCCCCAATTTGTCCCAAATTTACACACATTGATGGCATTTCTGCCTGGATGCGGTGCCTGAAATTTTAGCTCTCTATCTCCTTCCTTGTCACAGATATGGGCTTTTCAAGTTTTCTCCAGTTTCAAAAATTGATGACCCGGGTCAACATTTTTTGAAAATTTTCAATATTCCCCAATTTGTCCCAAATTTACACACATTGATGGCATTTCTGTCTGGATGCTGCGTCTGAAATTGTAGCTCTCTATCTCCATCCTTGTCACAGACATGGGCTTTTCAAGTTTTCTCTAGTTACAAGAATCGATGACCCGAGGGTCAACATTTTTAGAAAATTTTCAATATTCCCCAATTTGTCCTAAATTTACACAAATTGATGGCATTTCTGCTTGGATGCTGCGCCTGAAATTTCAGCTCTTTATCTCCTTCCTTGTCACAGATATGGGCTTTTCAAGTTTTCTCCAGTTTCAAAAATTGATGACCCTGGTCAACATTTTTAGAAAATTTTCAATATTCCCCAATTTGCCCCAAATTTACACACATTGATGGCATTTCTGCCTGGATGCTGTGTCTGAAATTGTAGCTCTCTATCTCCTTCCTTGTCACAGATATGGGCTTTTCAAGTTTTCTCCAGTTTCAAAAATTGATGACCCGGGTCAACATTTTTTGAAAATTTTCAATATTCCCCAATTTGTCCCAAATTTACACAAATTGATGGCATTTCTGTCTGGATGCTGCGTCTGAAATTTTAGCTCTCTATCTCCTTCCTTGTCACAGATATGGGCTTTTCAAGTTTTCTCCAGTTTCAAAAATTGATGACCCGGGTCAACATTTTTAGAAAATTTTCAATATTCCCCAATTTGCCCCAAAGTTACAAACATTGATGGCATTTCTGCCTGGATGCTGCGCCTGAAATTTCAGCTCTCTATCTCCTTCCTTGTCACAGATATGGGCTTTTCAAGTTTTCTCCAGTTTCAAAAATTGATGACCCGGGTCAACATTTTTAGAAAATTTTCAATATTCCCCAATTTGCCCCAAGTTTACACACATTGATGGCATTTCTGCCTGGATGCTGCGCACTTTCATCATCATCATCATCATCATCATCATCATCATCATCGTCACACAGTGGCTCGTGTACTTCACTCCTCATGTGCATTCAATCATCTCATATTATGCCCATGTGCAATACTCATTTTCTGAATGTATGCTTTCTTATAAGATAAGATAAGATACAACTTTATTCTCCCGAGGGACATTGGGTGTTGACACAGGGAGTGACACATGAGGGAGGAGGACCAGGTGAGGCCTGCTGCTCAGAGGGCCAAAATGCTTACTGCACCGGGTATTCCAAGGCGGTCTCCCATCCAAGTACTAACCTGGCCCGACACTGCTTAGCTTCCGAGATCAGACGAGATCGGGCGTGTTCAGAGTGGTATGGCCGTAAACGAGGGAAGCAGCCACTCAGAGGCTCTTTATAGGTGAGACAGACCCAGTTCAAGTCACCGTGTACACATGACTACACTCAAGTTCATATATATCACAATTTACATGATGCCTTCATCAGAAACACACATTTCTGGATAATGAAGTCTTACCTAAAGAAACTGGTAATCATCACATAGAACATACAGAGGGACCACTTACATCACTGACGCTCACTTTCATCCTCATCATCATCATTGTCACACAGTGGCTCGTGTACTTCACTCCTCATGTGCATTCAATCTTCTCATATTATGCCCATGTGCAATACTCATTTTCTGAATGTATGCTTTCATATAAGATAAGATAAGATACAACTTTATTCTCCCGAGGGAACTTGCGTGTTCACAGAGGGAGTTAAACATGAGGGAGGAGGACCAGGTGAGGCCTGCTGCTCAGAGGGCCAAAATGCTTACGGCACCGGGTATTCCTAGGCGGTCTTCCATCCAAGTACTAACCTGGCCCGACGCTGCTTAGCTTCCGAGACCAGACGAGATCAGGCGTGTTCAGAGTGGTATGGCCGTAAACGAGGAGAGCAGCCACACAGAGGCTCTTTATAGGTGAGACAGACCCAGTTCAAGTCACCGTGTACGCATGACTACACTCAAGTTCATGTATATCACAGTTTGCATGATGCCTTCATCAGAAGAACACTAACATTTCAGATAAGATAAGATACAACTTTATTCTCCCTAGGGAAATTGCGTGTTGACAGAGGGAGTGAAACATGAGGGAGGAAGACCAGGTGAGGCCTGCTGCTCAGAGGGCCAAAATGCTTACGGCACCGGGTATTCCCAGGAGGTCTCCCATCCAAGCACTAACCTGGCCCGACGCTGCTTAGCTTCCGAGATCAGACGAGATCGGGCGTGTTCAGAGTGGTATGGCCGTAAACGAGGACAGCAGCCACACAGAGGCTCTTCATAGGTGAGACAGACCCAGTTCAAGTCACCGTGTACACATGACTACACTCAAGTTCATGTATATCACAATTTACATGATGCCTTCATCAGAAACACACATTTCTGGATAATGAAGTCTTACCTAATGAAACTGATAATCATCACATAGAACATAAAGAGGGACCACTAACATCTCTGACGCTCACTTTCATCATCATCATCATCATCATCATCATCATCATCATCGTCACACAGTGGCTCGTGTACTTCACTTCTCATGTGCATTCAATCTTCTCATATTATGCCCATGTGCAATACTCATTTTCTGAATGTATGCTTTCATATAAGATAAGATAAGATACAACTTTATTCTCCCGAGGGAACTTGCATGTTCACAGAGTGAGTGAAACATGAGGGAGGAGGACCAGGTGAGGCCTGCTGCTCACAGGGCCAAAATGCTTACGGCACCGGTTATTCCTAGGCGGTCTCCCATCCAAGTACTAACCTGGCCCGACGCTGCTTAGCTTCTGAGATCAGACGAGATCGGGCGTGTTTTTTTTTTTTCTCTTTTATTATCAAAAAATAAATATTTTTACAAATACATTTTACACAAGTAAATACAAGTCATTTCAAATCAAATCAAATTATTTCCAACAATCCATAACACCATTCATCACATCTTTTTTTTTTTTTTTTTTTTTTTTCCTTCACCCATCACCCCTCACCCTTGACCTATTGACATTTGCACCCCACCCTGATTTCCACACACAAATAGACAGTTATCTTCCAGCACCTTTTGTTTGAAATTCTTGTCCCCACCATCCCACAGCAGACTCACATTCCTTTTCATAAAGTTACAGAAAAATCTCCAGATGTTCACTTTTTTGTCCTCGAAATGTGAATAGTTTCTCCGAAGTCTGATGACATGTTTGGCATAACTCAGAATGTAATTGATAAGCCATTTGTTCACCCCTGCTTTCCTTTCCTTATACCCAAATAGAAAAAACCTCTCCCATTTTTCCTTTTCCGTGATTGTGACTCTACATTTTTGAAAGCATTGGTCCAGTTTCTCAAAAAACACTTTTAAGTCCTTACATTCAAAAATAAAGTGCCTAAATGTCTCCACTTCCACCTCACATATATCACAAACCTTGCTGTTGAGTCTATTTATCTGGTTTAGCACCAAATTGACAAATATTCTATTGTGTCTGAGCCTGAAATTTGTATCAAAGCACTCTGATGAAATGAACTTCACATTTAGATCTGACCAAATGTGCTCCCTCTTAAGCCCATGGAACTGCCTTAGCCATACTTCCTCAGCTGCCGCTTTCTTCTTTTCCTTTCCCAAAAACACTCTATATAGTATCTTGGAGTTAACTGATCGTATGTCATGCTCTTTCCCTCCTTGGATGAGGGAGAAACTGACCAACTCCAGAGCCTTCTCTGCCCTCCTCCCCTTCACCAGCGCCACCCAGCTACGAGGTAACCCCTCAAAAATTCTCTGGCATAGTCTTTTGATCTCTATTGGTCTCACTTTCCTTAATCTTCCCCTGACCTCCTGGATTACTTCCTCCTGCAGAAATCCACCACCTCTTTGGATAAAGTGCTTCACCTGATTTAAACCTAGTTCCTCCAAGTACCTCCCTGAAAATACCTTCCCCTGACACCTTATTGCCGGATTTCTGAAAACTGGTTGGTGTAACACCTGCTCCGCAGTCTCACATCTAAACTTTAAATCCCCCAGTAAAATATTCCACGCTTCAAGTATTTCCCCTGTAAATGCATTAACCTGTGCTCCTTCCCTTTGCTCCGTTTAGATAGATAGATAGATTAAACACTCCTCTATTATCCCACCCCTGTAGGCAAGAGTCGAGGCACTTCTGCCACGCGTAAATCTTTGCGTTTCCCATAAATTTCCCTAACAGTCGAATCCGTGCACTAAGCTTTTTACTTTTCAGGTCCACCAATTTCAAACCGCCCTCCTTCTGCCCATTGATGAGCACCTTCCTGGCTATCAAATGCTGTTTTTTATTCCAGGTGAAAGCACTCATCATGTCATTCAGCTTTCCTATTACCCTGTCCGGCATTTCACAGACTCTTAGCGCATACTGACACTTGGACAGGAGGAGGGCGTTAGTTACTATCACTTTACCCCTTAGATTCAATTTCCTCCCGGACCAGAAATCCAATCGCATTTTGATTTTTCCCTCTATTTCACCCCACGTTTGTTTTGTTGCTGCATCTCGATTCTTACCTACGTATACACCCAAAACCTTCACCATTTCATTTCTCTTTACAAAATTCCATTTATTTACACAATCGAAACCATCACCAAAGCCAATTAGCTCGGTTTTTTCCCCATTGATTTTGGCCCCAGATGCCCTCTCATAGCACTCTACATGCTGCAGCACCCTGTCTACACTCCTCTCATCCCTAACCGTAATACTTATGTCATCTGCGTACTGGTAGATTTTCGTGTCCGTTTTATCTTCCATTTCAATCCCCAAAATCCCTGGGTCCCTCCTAATGAGGGCAGACAAGGGTTCTGCCGCTATGGAGTATAACATAGCTGAAAGCGGGCATCCTTGCCTGATTGACCTCTCCAGAGCGAAGCTCTCAGTTAACCTCCCGTTTATTTTCACCCTACTGATGGCATTCCTATATATTAACCTAATCCATTTAGTGAAACCTTCCCCGAAACCCATCTTTTCCAGTGTTTTAAACAAAAAATCATGATCCACCCTATCAAACGCCTTCTCTAAATCAACCCCTATGTACAGCCCTCCCTTCTGATTCATTTTGTCAAAGATGTCCTGGATCGATAAGATGATGTCACTAATGACTCTCCCTACCACACCATAACACTGACAGGGATTCACCACTGTGCCTATCACCACCTTCAATCTGTTTGCCAGGATTTTAGCCAGTATTTTATAATCTGTATTTAGCAGACTAATTGGCCTATAATTCCCCAAATCACCTTTGTCACCCTTATTCTTATACACCACTCGGATTAGCCCCGTGAAGAAGTCCCCAGATGCTTTCCCCTCCCGCTCCATGCATTGAAAGATTCTCAGGAGAATTGGCTTCATCACCTGTTTAAAGGTGATGTAAAATTCCCCCGATAACCCATCCAGCCCTGGACTTTTGTTCTTATTCAAACCATTTATTGCTCTTTCCAATTCTTCCTCTGTTATGTTTTTATCACAGTCTGCTCTGTCATCTTTCCCTAATTTTTTTTCTATCCCTTCAAAAACACTGTGGTCTGTAGAGTTTACCTCCATCTTTGAAAAAAGTGTTTTAAAATGTTTATGAGCCACCTCCAGCATTTCCTCTGTCTTCTCCATTGTCTTACCCTCTTCATTTTTCAGGTTTTGCAGATGAGCTTTCTTTTGCTGTCTTTTTTCAAGCCCTAAAAAGAAACTTGTATTCTTTTCCCCTTCTAAAATATCCTTCATCCTCGATCTGATAGCTGCCCCTCTGCTCCGTTTCTTCTCAAGCTCATCTAATTGTTTTCTCAGCATGAGATATTTTAGATTGTTGAAGTTTTCCTCTGCAATCGACCTTTCCAGCTCTTTATTAATCTGGTCTCTTAAACTATACTCAGTTCTTCTTTCCTTCTCCATTTTATTTTTACAATAGTTTATTGTCACTTTTTTGATGTGCAATTTCACCTCCTCCCACCACTCCCCCATATTTATACAACCCTCACCCTGCAGTTCTCTTTTTCTTTCTTTCAGTAGATTTTCAACTTTCTCCCTATATTTTCCATCCAGCAAAACACTGTTATTTAAACACCATAACCCTCCACCTTTGTGCTCTTTCTCCCCCAGCTCCACCCATAACCTTGCATGATCGCTAAACCCTGTGAACTCATACCAGCATTTTGAAATCTTTTTTTCCAGCCCAGATGCTAATAGACATAAGTCAATCCTGGACTGTTTAAGTTTCCCCAGAACCGTCTGTCGTCTGGAAAAGCCCCTTTCTCCCATATTGCGCACCCTCCACAGATCTACCAGGTTGAAATAGTCAAAAAGCTCATTTAGCGATTTCCTACTTATATCACTTTTGTATGTATTGTTGCTTGATATATCCAATCTCGTAAGTGCACAGTTAAAATCCCCCACTACACAAATGTTCCCTCCCAAATGCGGTTTTAGTTGATCAAAGAAAATTCCACGCTTGTTGTCCTCATTCGGTGCATAAATATTCAAAAGTTTGTAAAGCACATTCCTGTAAATAAATTCAATACCGATCACCCTTCCCTCATCATCCTTCACTATTTCCTTAACATTTTTGATCTTATCTCCTTTAGCAAAAATAGCGACTCCGGCTCGTCCATTTACACCGTTGTTTGCCCACACTTTTCCAGCCCATGTATCCCTCAGATAGCTTCTCCACTCCCTTGTCCACTTAGTCTCTTGTACACAGAGGATGTCAAAAGTATCCACCCTTAAAACATCTCGCATCTTGTTAATACATCTTAAGCCGTTTGTGTTTTGCGATAGTATTTTTAACATTGTAAATACATAGAGATAAATCAGGCCCATCATCTTTATGCTACAGTTCACGTCTTACTTTTTCCTCTTTTTGATCCCCTTGTCTTCAGCATCCATTGCAGTCTTCTCTTCCCCAGCTCCTGGCTGTTTCCGAGGTCCATATCAGACTCCGAGTTCCCCGACTCTTGAGACCCCGTCAAGCATATCTCTGAGTCTGATTCTGGGGGCCGCTGAAGTTGAACAATTTTCACCTTCCTCTCCTTTCTCTCCGATGTATTCACACTCTGCCCCTCTGCTGCGTCTCCATGTCCCGGCACCTCAGCTGTCGATCCTCTCACCTCCATTCCTTGCTCTCCGTCCGACTCCAGTATGTCTCTTCCTTTCTCCGCTTCCCCCTCCGCACGATCCTTCTCGGTCTCCTCCCTCTCAGAGATATTCTCTCTCGATTCTTCCTGCTCCTCACGTTGCTTTCCTCCCGTCCCTGGAGCATGATCAACGTCCTCACAAACACATCTGCTGCTCTCCTTTTTG
Source organism: Genypterus blacodes (assembly GCF_046128005.1). NCBI lineage: Eukaryota > Metazoa > Chordata > Actinopteri > Ophidiiformes > Ophidiidae > Genypterus > Genypterus blacodes. Next base: position 7,869,316 of record NW_027466842.1, read on the forward strand.
CAGCTCTGGCATTTGTTCCCTCTGCCCATGCACTCCCTTGCATAGTGCCCCTGCTCTCCACATTTTCTACAAAGGAAATCTGGACAGTCCCTCAGGATATGACCAGTCTGTATGCACTGTCTGCACACTTTCACCTGTTTGTCGTGCAAAACTCTGAAGAACTCTGCTCCAAAAGCCGTCTCAAACTTGGTCGAATATGGAAGTGATTGGACCGTCTCCGTGAATTTAACTTTCACGTATCTTGTTCCCTCAGCAATTCTAGTTCCCGGCCACATTCTCCTGATGATCGGGGATACTGCACTCACTCCCCAGCTGTTCAGCTTGCCCAGAATGACGCTGTCCGTGATATACGCCGGCAGCCCCAGAAACGAGACCACCAGCTCATCATTACATAACTCCTTGGACATGATCGCGGTCTGTCCAATTTTTATGCCGTCCAATAGTCTTTCTTTCCCCTTCGGGTGATTCATTGTGATCTCATATTTATTTCTGCCCGTGTACCGGCAGGCGATGATTTTCCCACAAGTGTCTTGTATTGCCTGGATCAGCTCCATTGCGGTCACTTTATCTTCTCCAATCAGCTCCAGGGCGAGCGTTAAATTTTGCTGAAACTCTTCAGCTTTATCCTTAATAATCCGTATCTCTTCCTCTCTGATGATTTCTCTCTCCTGCCCTCTTCCTCCTTCCGCATTTTCGGCTACGTCAGGAGCTGTCACCGCACGTGTGTCCTCCATTTCTCCCGTCATATTCTGACCGTCCACGGTCCTGTACGCCCGATCGTCTTTCACCATCGGCTCGTTTGCCTCGGCCGTCCGGTCCGGGCCCGGTGCAGCGACTCTGGCTCCCTTTCCTCTGGTTCTCACCATACTTGGAGCACAGTATAAACTATTTTTCATCAGGAAAACACAAACCAAACAAACAAATAACTTAAAGTGTCCCCCAGACAGTCAAAACTGCTGGGGGTGGCTCCAAAAACCGAGCTATCAAAGAAACGAAAAATCTGGGCTTAAAGAAACGCCACAGTTCAAACTCAAAATCAAAATTGCCGCACAGGATCAGTCAAAATACACGCACGCCTGGAGCTCACACACACCTCCTCTTACTTCCGTGTTCAGAGTGGTATGGCCGTAAACGAGGAGAGCAGCCACACAGAGGCTCTTTATAGGTGAGACAGACCCAGTTCAAGTCACCGTGTACACATGACTACACTCAAGTTCATGTATATCACAATTTACATGATGCCTTCATCAGAAACACACATTTCTGGATAATGAAGTCTTACCTAATGAAACTGATAATCATCACATAGAACATACAGAGGGACCACTTACATCTCTGACGCTCACTTTCATCATCATCATCATCATCATCATCATCATCATCCGCACACAGTTGCTCGTGTACTTCACTCCTCATGTGCATTCAATAATCTCATATTATGCCCATGTGCAATACTCATTTTCTGAATGTATGCTTTCATATAAGATAAGATAAGATAGAACTTTATTCTCCCGAGGGACATTGCGTGTTGACAGAGGGAGTGAAACATGAGGGAGGAGGACCAGGTGAGGCCTGCTGCTCAGAGGGCCAAAATGCTTACGGCACTGGGTATTCCCAGGCGGTCTCCCATCCAAGTACTAACCTGGCCCGACGCTAAATAGCTTCAGAGATCAGACGAGATCGGGCGTGTTCAGAGTGGTATGGCCGTAAACAAGGAGAGCAGCCACACAGAGGCTCTTTATAGGTGAGACAGACCCAGTTCAAGTCACCGTGTACACATGACTACACTCAAGTTCATGTATATCACAATTTACATGATGCCTTCATCAGAAACACACATTTCTGGATAATGAAGTCTTACCTAATGAAACTGATAATCATCACATAGAACATACAGAGGGACCACTTACATCTCTGACGCTCACTTTCATCATCATCATCATCATCATCATCATCATCATCATCATCGTCACGCAGTGGCTCGTGTACTTCAGTTCTCATGTGCATTCAATCTTCTCATATTATGACCATGTGCAATACTCATTTTCTGAATGTTTTCTTTCATATAAGATAAGATAGGATACAACTTTATTCTCCTGAGGGAAATTGCGTGTTCACAGAGGGAGTGAAACATGAGGGAGGAGGACCAGGTGAGGCCTGCTGCTCAGAGGGCCAAAATGCTTACTGCACCGGGTATTCCCAGGCGGTCTCCCATCCAAGTACCAACCTGGCCCGACGCTGCTTAGCTTCCGAGATCAGACAAGATCGGGCGTGTTCAGAGTGGTATGGCCGTAAACGAAGAGAGCAGCCTCACAGAGGCTCTTTATAGGTGAGACAGACCCAGTTCTAGTCACCGTGTACACATGACTACACTCATGTTCATGTATATCACAATTTACATGAGGCCTTCATCGGAAACACACATTTCTGGATAATGAAGTCTTACCTAATGAAACTGATAATCATCACATAGAAGATAAAGAGGGACAACTAACATCTCTGACGCTCACTTTAATCATCATCATCATCATCATAATCATCATCGTCACACAGTGGCTCGTGTACTTCACTTCTCATGTGCATTCAATCTTCTCATATTATGCCCATGTGCAATACTCATTTTCTGAATGTATGCTTTCATATAAGATACAACTTTATTCTCCCGAGGGATCTTGCGTGTTCACAGAGGGAGTGAAACATGAGGAAGGAAGACCAGGTGAGGCCTGCTGCTCAGAGGGCCAAAATGCTTACGGCACCGGGTATTCCCAGGCGGTCTCCCGATCCAAGTACTTACCTGGCCCGACGCTGCTTAGCTTCCGAGATCAGACGAGATCGGGCGTGTTCAGAGTGGTATGGCCGTAAACGAGGAGAGCAGCCACACAGAGGCTCTTCATAGGTGAGACGGACCCAGTTCAAGTCACCGTGTACACATGACTACACTCAAGTTCATGTATATCACAATTTACATGATGCCTTCATCAGAAGAACACTAACATTTCAGATAAGATAAGATACAACTTTATTCTCCCGAGGGAAATTGCGTGTTGACAGAGGGAGTGAAACATGAGGGAGGAGGATTAGGTGAGGCCTGCTGCTCAGAGGGCCAAAATGCTTACGGCACCGGGTATTCCCAGGCGGTCTCCCATCCAAGTACTAACCTGGCCCGACGCTGCTTAGCTTCCGAGATCAGACGAGATCGGGCGTGTTCAGAGTGGTATGGCTGTAAACGAGGACAGCAGCCACACAGGGCACCACGTTGTCCTTTCCGGCGACGTGTCGGCTGTCCGTGGTGTATTCCGATATGAAGGAGAGCTGACGCTGCTGGCGGGCCGACCAAGGCTCGGCCACCTTGGACATGCAGAACGTGAGCGGCTTATGGTCCACGAATGCCGTAAACTCTCGACCTTCAAGCAGGAACCTGAAATGCTGCCAACCAGAGGCCGAGGAGCTCTCTGTCAAACGCACTGTACTTGCGCTCCCTGGGGGTCAACTGGCGGCTGAAAAAGACGAGTGGCTGCCAGGCGCCGTCGACCCATTGCTCGTGCACCTCTCCCACAGCATAATCAGACGCGTCCGTGGTGATAGCGATGGGGGCCTTGTGCGACGGGTGGGCCAGCATGGTGGCTTGGCTCAGGGAGGCTTTGGTGGCATCGAACGCGGCATCCCTCTCAGCCGTCCAGTCGACGGCCTGACCGGGGGACTTACCCTTAAGAGCCTCGTGTAGCGGGCGCATAGTGTGGGCGGCCCGGCGGATGAACCGGTGATAAAAGGTTACCATCCCCAGAAACTCCCGGAGTGCACGAGCTGTGTGCGGTCTTGGAAAGGCGGACACAGCCTCCACCTTTGCAGGGAGGGGGGCAGCCCCCTCTTTGCTCACCAGATGTCCGAGGAATTGGATGGAGGGCAACCCGAACACGCACTTCGCAGGGTTGATAATCAAGCCGTGCTGGTCGAGCCTTTTGAAGAGATCCCGGAGGTGTACTTGGTGCTCTCCCTCCGAGGAGCTGGCAACGAGAATATCGTCTAGGTAAACGAAAATGAACGGCATGTCTCTTAGCGCCGAATCCATCAACCGCTGGAAAGACTGTGCAGCGTTCTTAAGTCCAAACGGCATCCGCAGGAACTCAAACAGTCCGAACGGCGTGACCACCGCCGTTTTGGGGATGTCTGCAGGGTGCACCGGGACTTGGTGGTAGCCCCGCACCAGATCCACTTTGGAGAAAACCAGTTTGCCAGCCAGATGTGCGGAGAAATCCTGGATGTGGGGGACCGGGTAGCGGTCCGGTGTGGTAGCGTCGTTAAGGCGGCGGTAGTCTCCGCACGGACGACAACCACCATCTGGTTTAGGGACGATGTGGAGGGGTGAGGCCCATGGGCTGTCAGAGCGGTGGATAATGCCCAGGCACTCCATGTTGGCAAACTCTGACCTGGCGACTGCCAGCCTGACAGGATTGAGCCGCCGGGCCCTAGCGTAGACCGGGGGGCCCTTAGTGTCAATGTGGTGTTCAACCCCGTGCTTGATGGTAGTGGCGGAAAAGGTGGGCTTCGTCAGGCTGGGAAACTCACCAAGTAGGCGTTGATATCTGTCCCCCTCAGCAAGAGAGCTGGAGAGTCCGCCGTATGTTGCCTCACCGCGGACACAAGCAAGCGAGGAGAATGTCAATGCGTCTACCAAGCGGCTGTTCTTGACGTCCACTAGTAATCCGTGAGCGCACAGGAAATCCGCAACGAGGATGGGGAAGGAAATGTCGGCCATAACAAAATCCCACGTAAACTGCCGGCCCTCGAGACACAGGTTCACAGTCTTTGTGCCATAGGTGCGGATAGGGGTGTCGTTAGCAGACGTCAATGGGGGTCCGTAGCCTCCGCTGGCGGTGTCACTCCTCGTGGCCGGCAAAACGCTACTGTTAGCTCCGGTGTCGCAGAGGAAGTTACGCCTGGAGAGGGTGTCCTTAATGAATAGTAGTCTGCTTGTTGCACCCACGCTCACGGCTACAACTGAACGTGGGCCCTGTCGTTTCCCGCCGGTCCATAGTTGCAAGGGGGCCGGCATCTCTTAGCTTTAGCGCCGAAACGCGCATGGAAGTAGCACATGCCTGAATTTGTGCGGCCGTCAGCAGTCACAGGGTCTCCTGTAGTTAGCATTCCTCTGCTGGGGGGCATGTAGCTGCGCGTCGGGGCTAGCACCTCAGGGGCGAAGCGCTGGGTAGCCAGGAAAAAGCGATCAGCCTCCTCGGCGAAAGCTCGTGGCTCCGTGATAGTTGTATTAGTTAAGGCTGTTTGCACGTGTGGCGGCATGTGCCGAAGGAACAGTTCCATGAACAGGAAATTTGGCTCTTCTTTACCTAGCAGGTTCAGCATCATCTCCATGTGCTCTGAGGGCTTACTGTCTCCGAGGCCGTGAATAGCGAACAGGCGTCGGGCTCGTTCCGGCCGTGACAGCTCGAAGGTTTTGAGCAGGAGAGTCTTGAATGCTGCATATTTCTCCAGGGCAGGAAGAGAAGTAATAAACCCCACTGTCCGGGCCGCTGTAGAGCTCCCCAGTGCGGAGACGACGTGGAAATAGCGTGTGTCGTCATCCGTTATCCCGCGGAGGGCGAATTGAGCTTCCGTCTGTGCGAACCATGCCGCCGCGGAAGTCTCCCAAAACTCCGGCAATTTGAGAAAAACGGCCATGTTCAGTCCAGTCTCGGAAACTTCGTCGAGACTCGCGTCAGGGTCACCAGTGTAGTGCCGAAGGACGGGAGTCGGAGGCGGCGTATTGAGTTTTAACGTCCACTTTATAGACATGCGGATTCACTCGTCTCGTACAATCAATACAGCAGAACAACAACACCTACGGACCGGAAGTCCTCGCCCTTTTAACCACCGTGGGGAACACACCTACCCACACCATAGTCCGAGGGGGAATTATGTATAATCACCACAATATCACAATTTACATGATGCCTTCATCAGAAACACACATTTCTGGATAATGAAGTCTTACCTAATGAAACTGATAATCATCACATAGAACATACAGAGGGACCACTTACATCTCTGACGCTCACTTTCATCATCATCATCGTCACACAGTGGCTCGTGTACTTCACTTCTCATGTGCATTCAATCTTCTCATATTATGCCCATGTGCAATACTCATTTTCTGAATGTATGCTTTCATATAAGATAAGATAAGATACAACTTTATTCTCCCGAGGGAAATTGCGTGTTGACAGAGGGAGTGAAACATGAGGGAGGAAGACCAGGTGAGGCCTGCTGCTCAGAGGGCCAAAATGCTTACGGCACCGGGTATTCCCAGGCGGTCTCCCATCCAAGTACTAACCTGGCCCGACGCTGCTTAGCTACTGAGATCAGACGAGATCGGGCGTGTTCAGAGTGGTATGGCCGTAAACGAGGAGAGCAGCCACACAGAGGCTCTTCATAGGTGAGACAGACCCAGTTCAAGTCACCGTGTACACATGACTACACTCAAGTTCATGTATATCACAATTTACATGATGCCTTCATCAGAAACACACATTTCTGGATAATGAAGTCTTACCTAATGAAACTGATAATCATCATATAGAACATAAAGAGGGACCACTAACATCTCTGACGCTCACTTTCATCATCATCATCATCGTCATCATCATCATCGTCACACAGTGGCTCGTGTACTTCACTTCTGATGTGCATTCAATCTTCTCATATTATGACCATGTGCAATGCTCATTTTCTGAATGTATGCTTTCATATAAGATAAGATAAGATACAACTTTATTCTCCCGAGGGAAATTGCGTGTTTACAGAGGGAGTGAAACATGAGGGAGGAGGACCAGGTGAGGCCTGCTGCTCAGAGGGCCAAAATGCTAACGGCACCGGGTATTCCCAGGCGGTCTCCCATCCAAGTACAAACATGGCCCAACGCTGCTTAGCTTCTGAGATCAGACGAGATTGGGCGTGTTCAGAGTGGTATGGCCGTAAAACAGGAGAGCAGCCACACAGAGGCTCTTTATAGGTGAGACAGACCAAGTTCAAGTGACCGTGTACACATGACTACACTCAAGTTCATGTATATCACAATTTACATGATGCCTTCATCAGAAGAACACATTTCTGGATAATGAGGTCTAACCAAATGAAACTGATAATCATCACATAGAACATAACGAGGGACCACTAACATCTCTGACACTCACTTTCATCATCATCATCATCATCGTCACACAGTGTCTCTTGTACTTCACTTCTCATGTGCATTCAATCTTCTCATATTATGACCATGTGCAATACTCATTTTCTGAATGTATGCTTTCATATAAGATTAGATAAGATGCAACTTTATTCTCCCGAGGGAAACTGTGTGTTCACAGAGGGAGTGAAACATGAGGGAGGAGGACCAAGTGAGGCCTGCGGCTCAGAGGGCCAAGATGCTTACGGCACCGGGTATTCCCAGGCGGTCTCCCATCCAAGTACTAATCTGGCCTGACGCTGCTTAGCTTCCGAGATCAGACGAGATCGGGCGTGTTCAGAGTGGTATGGCCGTAAACGAGGAGAGCAGCCACACAGAGGCTCTTTATAGGTGAGACAGACCCAGTTCAAGTCACCGTGTACACATGACTACACTCAAGTTCATGTATATCACAATTTACATGATGCCTTCATCAGAAGAACACTAACATTTCAGATAAGATAAGATAAGATACAACTTTATTCTCCCGAGGGAAATTGCATGTTGACAGAGGGAGTGAAACATGAGGGAGGAGGACCAGGTGAGGCCTGCTGCTCAGAGGGCCAAAATGCTTACGGCACCGGGTATTCCCAGGCGGTCTCCCATCGAAGTACTAACCTGGCCCGACACTGCTTAGCTTCCGAGATCAGATGAGACTGGGCGTGTTCAGAGTGGTATGGCCGTAAACGAGGAGACCAGCCACACAGAGGCTCTTTATAGGTGAGACAGACCCAGTTCAAGTCACCGTGTACACATGACTACACTCAAGTTCATGTATATCACAATTTACATGATGCCTTCATCAGAAGAACACTAACATTTCTGATAAGATAAGATACAACTTTATTCTCCCGAGGGAAATTGCGTGTTCACAGAGGGAGTGAAACATGAGGGAGGAGGACCAGGTGAGGCCTGCTGCTCAGAGGGCCAAAATGCTTACTGCACCGGGTATTCCCAGGCGGTCTCCCATCCAAGTACTATCCTGGCCCGACGCTGCTTAGCTTCCGAGATCAGACGAGATCAGATGAGATCAGGCGTGTTCAGAGTGGTATGGCCGTAAACGAGGAGAGCAGCCACACAGAGGCTCTTTATAGGTGAGACAGACCCAGTTCAAGTCACCGTGTACGCATGACTACACTCAAGTTCATGTATATCACAGTTTACATGATGCCTTCATCAGAAGAACACTAACATTTCAGATAAGATAAGATACAACTTTATTCTCCCTAGGGAAATTGCGTGTTGACAGAGGGAGTGAAACATGAGGGAGGAAGACCAGGTGAGGCCTGCTGCTCAGAGGGCCAAAATGCTTACGGCACCGGGTATTCCCAGGAGGTCTCCCATCCAAGCACTAACCTGGCCCGACGCTGCTTAGCTTCCGAGATCAGACGAGATCGGGCGTGTTCAGAGTGGTATGGCCGTAAACGAGGACAGCAGCCACACAGAGGCTCTTCATAGGTGAGACAGACCCAGTTCAAGTCACCGTGTACACATGACTACACTCAAGTTCATGTATATCACAATTTACATGATGCCTTCATCAGAAACACACATTTCTGGATAATGAAGTCTTACCTAATGAAACTGATAATCATCACATAGAACATAAAGAGGGACCACTAACATCTCTGACGCTCACTTTCATCATCATCATCATCATCATCATCATCATCGTCACACAGTGGCTCGTGTACTTCACTTCTCATGTGCATTCAATCTTCTCATATTATGCCCATGTGCAATACTCATTTTCTGAATGTATGCTTTCATATAAGATAAGATAAGATACAACTTTATTCTCCCGAGGGAACTTGCATGTTCACAGAGTGAGTGAAACATGAGGGAGGAGGACCAGGTGAGGCCTGCTGCTCACAGGGCCAAAAAGCTTACGGCACCGGTTATTCCTAGGCGGTCTCCCATCCAAGTACTAACCTGGCCCGACGCTGCTTAGCTTCTGAGATCAGACGAGATCGGGCGTGTTTTTTTTTTTTCTCTTTTATTATCAAAAAATAAACATTTTTACAAATACATTTTACACAAGTAAATACAAGTCATTTCAAATCAAATCAAATTATTTCCAACAATCCATAACACCATTCATCACATCTTTTTTTTTTTTTTTTTTTTTTTCCTTCACCCATCACCCCTCACCCTTGACCTATTGACATTTGCACCCCACCCTGATTTCCACACACAAATAGACAGTTATCTTCCAGCACCTTTTGTTTGAAATTCTTGTCCCCACCATCCCACAGCAGACTCACATTCCTTTTCATAAAGTTACAGAAAAATCGCCAGATGTTCACTTTTTTGTCCTCGAAATGTGAATAGTTTCTCCGAAGTCTGATGACATGTTTGGCATAACTCAGAATGTAATTGATAAGCCATTTGTTCACCCCTGCTTTCCTTTCCTTATACCCAAATAGAAAAAACCTCTCCCATTTTTCCTTTTCCGTGATTGTGACTCTACATTTTTGAAAGCATTGGTCCAGTTTCTCAAAAAACACTTTTAACTCCTTACATTCAAAAATAAAGTGCCTAAATGTCTCCACTTCCACCTCACATATATCACAAACCTTGCTGTTGAGTCTATTAATCTGGTTTAGCACCAAATTGACAAATATTCTATTGTGTCTGAGCCTGAAATTTGTATCAAAGCACTCTGATGAAATGAACTTCACATTTAGATCTGACCAAATGTGCTCCCTCTTAAGCCCATGGAACTGCCTTAGCCATACTTCCTCAGCTGCCGCTTTCTTCTTTTCCTTTCCCAAAAACACTCTATATAGTATCTTGGAGTTAACTGATCGTATGTCATGCTCTTTCCCTCCTTGGATGAGGGAGAAACTGACCAACTCCAGAGCCTTCTCTGCCCTCCTCCCCTTCACCAGCGCCACCCAGCTACGAGGTAACCCCTCTAAAATTCTCTGGCATAGTCTTTTGATCTCTATTGGTCTCACTTTCCTTAATCTTCCCCTGACCTCCTGGATTACTTCCTCCTGCAGAAATCCACCACCTCTTTGGATAAAGTGCTTCACCTGATTTAAACCTAGTTCCTCCAAGTACCTCCCTGAAAATACCTTCCCCTGACACCTTATTGCCGGATTTCTGAAAACTGGTTGGTGTAACACCTGCTCCGCAGTCTCACATCTAAACTTTAAATCCCCCAGTAAAATATTCCACGCTTCAAGTATTTCCCCTGTAAATGCATTAACCTGTGCTCCTTCCCTTTGCTCCGTTTCCCTACATAGATTAAACACTCCTCTATTATCCCACCCCTGTAGGCAAGAGTCGAGGCACTTCTGCCACGCGTAAATCTTTGCGTTTCCCCTAAAATTCCCTAACAGTCGAATCCGTGCACTAAGCTTTTTACTTTTCAGGTCCACCAATTTCAAACCGCCCTCCTTCTGCCCATTGATGAGCACCTTCCTGGCTATCAAATGCTGTTTTTTATTCCAGGTGAAAGCACTCATCATGTCATTCAGCTTTCCTATTACCCTGTCCGGCATTTCACAGACTCTTAGCGCATACTGACACTTGGACAGGAGGAGGGCGTTAGTTACTATCACTTTACCCCTTAGATTCAATTTCCTCCCGGACCAGAAATCCAATCGCATTTGGATTTTTCCCTCTATTTCACCCCACGTTTGTTTTGTTGCTGCATCTCGATTCTTACCTACGTATACACCCAAAACCTTCACCATTTCATTTCTCTTTACAAAATTCCATTTATTTACACAATCGAAACCATCACCAAAGCCCATTAGCTCGGTTTTTCCCCATTGATTTTGGCCCCAGATGCCCTCTCATAGCACTCTACATGCTGCAGCACCCTGTCTACACTCTTCTCATCCCTAACCGTAATACTTATGTCATCTGCGTACTGGTAGATTTTCGTGTCCGTTTTATCTTCCATTTCAATCCCCAAAATCCCTGGGTCCCTCCTAATGAGGGCAGACAAGGGTTCTGCCGCTATGGAGTATAACATAGCTGAAAGCGGGCATCCTTGCCTGATTGACCTCTCCAGAGCGAAGCTCTCAGTTAACCTCCCGTTTATTTTCACCCTACTGATGGCATTCCTATATATTAACCTAATCCATTTAGTGAAACCTTCCCCGAAACCCATCTTTTCCAGTGTTTTAAACAAAAAATCATGATCCACCCTATCAAACGCCTTCTCTAAATCAACCCCTATGTACAGCCCTCCCTTCTGATTCATTTTGTCAAAGATGTCCTGGATCGATAAGATGATGTCACTAATGTCTCTCCCTACCACACCATAACACTGACAGGGATTCACCACTGTGCCTATCACCTCCTTCAATCTGTTTGCCAGGATTTTAGCCAGTATTTTATAATCTGTATTTAGCAGACTAATTGGCCTATAATTCCCCAAATCACCTTTGTCACCCTTATTCTTATACACCACTCGGATTAGCCCCGTGAAGAAGTCCCCAGATGCTTTCCCCTCCCGCTCCATGCATTGAAAGATTCTCAGGAGAATTGGCTTCATCACCTGTTTAAAGGTGATGTAAAATTCCCCCGATAACCCATCCAGCCCTGGACTTTTGTTCTTTTTCAAACCATTTATTGCTCTTTCCAATTCTTCCTCTGTTATGTTTTTATCACAGTCTGCTCTGTCATCTTCCCCTAATTTTTTTTCTATCCCTTCAAAAACACTGTGGTCTGTAGAGTTTACCTCCATCTTTGAAAAAAGTGTTTTAAAATGTTTATGAGCCACCTCCAGCATTTCCTCTGTCTTCTCCATTGTCTTACCCTCTTCATTTTTCAGGTTTTGCAGATGAGCTTTCTTTTGCTGTCTTTTTTCAAGCCCTAAAAAGAAACTTGTATTCTTTTCCCCTTCTAAAATATCCTTCATCCTCGATCTGATAGCTGCCCCTCTGCTCCGTTTCTTCTCAAGCTCATCTAATTGTTTTCTCAGCATGAGATATTTTAGATTGTTGAAGTTTTCCTCTGCAATCGACCTTTCCAGCTCTTTATTAATCTGGTCTCTTAAACTATACTCAGTCCTTCTTTCCTTCTCCATTTTATTTTTACAATAGTTTATTGTCACTTTTTTGATGTGCAATTTCACCTCCTCCCACCACTCCCCCATATTTATATAACCCTCACCCTGCAGTTCTCTTTTTCTTTCTTTCAGTAGATTTTCAACTTTCTCCCTATATTTTCCATCCAGCAAAACACTGTTATTTAAACACCATAACCCTCCACCTTTGTGCTCTTTCTCCCCCAGCTCCACCCATAACCTTGCATGATCGCTAAACCCTGTGAACTCATACCAGCATTTTGAAATCTTTTTTTCCAGCCCAGATGCTAATAGACATAAGTCAATCCTGGACTGTTTAAGTTTCCCCAGAACCGTCTGTCGTCTGGAAAAGCCCCTTTCTCCCATATTGCGCACCCTCCACAGATCTACCAGGTTGAAATAGTCAAAAAGCTCATTTAGCGATTTCCTACTTATATCACTTTTGTATGTATTGTTGCTTGATATATCCAATCTCGTAAGTGCACAGTTAAAATCCCCCACTACACAAATGTTCCCTCCCAAATGCGGTTTTAGTTGATCAAAGAAAATTCCACGCTTGTTGTCCTCATTCGGTGCATAAATATTCAAAAGTTTGTAAAGCACATTCCTGTAAATAAATTCAATACCGATCACCCTTCCCTCATCATCCTTCACTATTTCCTTAACATTTTTGATCTTATCTCCTTTAGCAAAAATAGCGACTCCGGCTCGTCCATTTACACCGTTGTTTGCCCACACTTTTCCAGCCCATGTATCCCTCAGATAGCTTCTCCACTCCCTTGTCCACTTAGTCTCTTGTACACAGAGGATGTCAAAAGTATCCACCCTTAAAACATCTCGCATCTTGTTAATACATCTTAAGCCGTTTGTGTTTTGCGATAGTATTTTTAACATTGTAAATACATAGAGATAAATCAGGCCCATCATCTTTATGCTACAGTTCACGTCTTACTTTTTCCTCTTTTTGATCCCCTTGTCTTCAGCATCCATTGCAGTCTTCTCTTCCCCAGCTCCTGGCTGTTTCCGAGGTCCATATCAGACTCCGAGTTCCCCGACTCTTGAGACCCCGTCAAGCATATCTCTGAGTCTGATTCTGGGGGCCGCTGAAGTTGAACAATTTTCACCTTCCTCTCCTTTCTCTCCGATGTATTCACACTCTGCCCCTCTGCTGCGTCTCCATGTCCCGGCACCTCAGCTGTCGATCCTCTCACCTCCATTCCTTGCTCTCCGTCCGACTCCAGTATGTCTCTTCCTTTCTCCGCTTGCCCCTCCGCACGATCCTTCTCGGTCTCCTCCCTCTCAGAGATATTCTCTCTCGATTCTTCCTGCTCCTCACGTTGCTTTCCTCCCGTCCCTGGAGCATGATCAACGTCTTCACAAACACATCTGCTGCTCTCCTTTTTGCAGCTCTGGCATTTGTTCCCTCTGCCCATGCACTCCCTTGCATAGTGCCCCTGCTCTCCACATTTTCTACAAAGGAAATCTGGACAGTCCCTCAGGATATGACCAGTCTGTATGCACTGTCTGCACACTTTCACCTGTTTGTCGTGCAAAACTCTGAAGAACTCTGCTCCAAAAGCCGTCTCAAACTTGGTCGAATATGGAAGTGATTGGACCGTCTCCGTGAATTTAACTTTCACGTATCTTGTTCCGTCAGCAATTCTAGTTCCCGGCCACATTCTCCTGATGATCGGGGATACTGCACTCACTCCCCAGCTGTTCAGCTTGCCCAGAATGACGCTGTCCGTGATATACGCCGGCAGCCCCAGAAACGAGACCACCAGCTCATCATTACATAACTCCTTGGACATGATCGCGGTCTGTCCAATTTTTATGCCGTCCAATAGTCTTTCTTTCCCCTTCGGGTGATTCATTGTGATCTCATATTTATTTCTGCCCGTGTACCGGCAGGCGATGATTTTCCCACAAGTGTCTTGTATTGCCTGGATCAGCTCCATTGCGGTCACTTTATCTTCTCCAATCAGCTCCAGGGCGAGCGTTAAATTTTGCTGAAACTCTTCAGCTTTATCCTTAATAATCCGTATCTCTTCCTCTCTGATGATTTCTCTCTCCTGCCCTCTTCCTCCTTCCGCATTTTCGGCTACGTCAGGAGCTGTCACCGCACGTGTGTCCTCCATTTCTCCCGTCATATTCTGACCGTCCACGGTCCTGTACGCCCGATAGTCTTTCACCATCGGCTCGCTTGCCTCGGCCGTCCGGTCCGGGCCCGGTGCAGCGACTCTGGCTCCCTTTCCTCTGGTTCTCACCATACTTGGAGCACAGTATAAACTATTTTCCATCAGGAAAACACAAACCAAACAAACAAATAACTTAAAGTGTCCCCCAGACAGTCAAAACTGCTGGGGGTGGCTCCAAAAACCGAGCTATCAAAGAAACGGAAAATCTGGGCTTAAAGAAACGCCACAGTTCAAACTCAAAATCAAAATTGCCGCACAGGATCAGTTAAAATACACGCACGCCTGGAGCTCACACACACCTCCTCTTACATCCGTGTTCAGAGTGGTATGGCTGTAAACAAGAAGAGCAGCCACACAGAGTCTCTTTATAGGTGAGACAGACCCAGTTCAAGTCACCGTGTACACATGACTACACTCAAGTTCATGTATATCACAATTTACATGATGCCTTCATCAGAAGAACACTAACATTTCAAATAAGATAAGACACAACTTTATTCTCCCGAGGGAAATTGCGTGTTGACAGAGGGAGTGAAACATGAGGGAGGAGGACCAGGTGAGGCCTGCTGCTCAGAGGGCCAAAATGCTTACGGCACCGGGTATTCCCAGGCGGTCTCCCATCCAAGTACTAACCTGGCCGGACGCTGATTAGCTTCCGAGATCAGACGAGATCGGGCGTGTTCAGAGTGGTATGGCCGTAAACGAGGAGAGCAGCCACACAGAGGCTCTTTATAGGTGAGACAGACCCAGTTCAAGTCACCGTGTACACATGACTACACTCAAGTTCATGTATATCACAATTTACATGATGCCTTCATCAGAAACACACGTTTCTGGATAATGAAGTCTTACCTAATGGATCTGATAATCATCACATAGAACATTAAGAGGGACCACTAACATCTCTGACGCTCACTTTCATCATCATCATCATCATCATCATCATCATCATCATCGTCACACAGTGGCTCGTGTACTTCACTTCTCATGTGCATTCAATCTTCTCATATTATGCCCATGTGCAATACTCATGTTCTGAATGTATGCTTTCATATAAGATAAGATAAGATACAACTTTATTCTCCCGAGGGAACTTGCGTGTTCACAGAGGGAGTGAAACATGAGGGAGGAGGACCAGGTGAGGCCTGCTGCTCAGAGGGCCAAAATGCTTACGGCACCGGGTATTCCCAGGCGGTCGCCCATCCAAGTACTAACCTGGCCCGACGCTGCTTAGCTTCCGAGATCAGACGAGATCAGGCGTGTTCAGAGTGGTATGGCCGTAAACGAGGAGAGCAGCCACACAGAGGCTCTTTATAGGTGAGACAGACCCAGTTCAAGTCACCGTGTACACATGACTACACTCAAGTTCATGTATATCACAATTTACATGATGCCTTCATCAGAAACACACATTTCTGGATAATGAAGTCTTACCTAATGAAACTGATAATCATCACATAGAACATAAAGAGGGACCACTAACATTTCTGACGCTCACTTTCATCATCATCATCATCATCATCATCATCATCATCGTCACACAGTGGCTGGTGTACTTCACTTCTCATGTGCATTCAATCTTCTCATATTATGACCATGTGCAATACTCATTTTCTGAATGTATGCTTTCATATAAGATAAGATAAGATACAACTTTATTCTCCCGAGGGAACTTGCGTATTAGCAGAGGGAGTGAAACATGAGGGAGGAGGACCAGGTGAGGCCTGCTGCTCAGAGGGCCAATATGCTTACGGCACCAGGTATTCCCAGGCGGTCTCCCATCCAAGTACTAACCTGGCCCGACACTGCTTAGCTTCAGAGATCAGACCAGATCGGGCGTGTTCAGAGTGGTATGGCCGTAAACGAGGACAGCAGCCACACAGAGGCTCTTTATAGGTGAGACAGACCCAGTTCAAGTCACCGTGTACACATGACTACACTCAAGTTCATGTATATCACAATTTACATGATGCCTTCATCAGAAACACACATTTCTGGATAATGAAGTCTTACCTAATGAAACTGATAATCATTACATAGAACATACAGAGGGACCACTTACATCTCTGACGCTCACTTTCATCATCATCATCATCATCATCATCATCATCATCATCATCGTCACACAGTGGCTCGTGTACTTCACTTCTCATGTGCATTCAATCTTCTCATATTATGACCATGTGCAATACTCATTTTCTGAATGTATGCTTTCATATAAGATAAGATAAGATACAACTTTATTCTCCCGAGGGAAATTGCGTGTTTACAGAGGGAGTGAAACATGAGGGAGGAGGACCCGGTGAGGCCTGCTGCTCAGAGGGCCAAAATGCTAACGGCACCGGGTATTCCCAGGCGGTCTCCCATCCAAGTACAAACCTGGTCCAACGCTGCTTAGCTTCTGAGATCAGACGAGATCGGGCGTGTTCAGAGTGGTATGGCCGTAAAATAGGAGAGCAGCCACACAGAGGCTCTTTATAGGTGAGACAGACCAAGTTCAAGTCACCGTGTACACATGACTACACTCAAGTTCGTGTATATCACAATTTACATGATGCCTTCATCAGAAGAACACTAACATTTCAGATAAGATAAGATACAACTTTATTCTCCCGAGGGAAATTGCGTGTTGACAGAGGGAGTGAAACATGAGGGAGGAGGATTAGGTGAGGCCTGCTGCTCAGAGGGCCAAAATGCTTACGGTGACGTGGCAATAGTACGTCAATAGTTCACTTCTAATCAGTCTTCAAGGTTCTGGCTAGTAAAAAACTTGTCTTCAGCTATAGTCTAAAAGCAGTTGAGGAAACCAGTCTTCAGATCCAAGTAAAATGTTTATTTGCAGCAAGGTACAAATGAAACAAGTGAGAGGAAAACCCCGGGGTTGCTCTGGCTTGTGTCTCTTTGTCTTCTCCTTATATACTATTCTGGACCTGGGTTTTCCACGCCCCAGGCCCTTCCCCTTTATCCTAAATTTATAGGTATATGCCACTATTATGATTACTCGTTTGATCTTAATCGTGTAAAGCAGTCTTGCAAACCCTAAAAACAGTAATGGCATCGCCTTCCTTCCCCTTGGCCCTGATTCGCCTTTCTTGGGACTCTTCCTATTGGTTGGTCTGGGGCTGAGTTTGCTAGTAATCTTCCCATCGCAGTGTTACTGTGTGCCTACTGGGGTGTGACAGCACAACCTCGAGCTATCCGTCAGCACCCATTCATTCTCACACAACAGGTGCAGCAGGCGTCTACATGACATCAGGCCGGGTGTTCTCAACACATGTAGTTACAACTTCACCCTCTCAGTGCTACCCCACCAGGTGCATGCACTGTGCTCAGAGCAATTATTCTCAACATTCCCCCCTTTGGTCCTGAAAGGACCACCCAATGAATGATAAATGGGAAATACCTTCTGCAATCATGCAAAGTGATGGTGATAAACCTTAAAATACATGCAATGTGACAGTGACTAGTCTAAAATACATACAATGTGAATAATAAAGAAATCAAACACCCTCTGATTCTTCTAATTCCTGACAATGAGGTTCACTGCAGCAGATGACAACTCAGCTGCAAAACACAACCGACTGTCATCCCTTATCCTCCTGGACTAAATCCATGTGAGACTACGCAGTGATCGTCCTTGTCTGGCCTTCCAGCTGAATCTAGCGACATGGAGAGGGAAACATCCTCCCATTACATCTGGCCAAGGTAAAACCCTCTCCAGGTGGCCAGCTAGCATTCATTGTACACATTTCTCATAACAAAAACAAACCAGTCATAAAGAAATAAACAGAAGTAACATAAGTAACCGCAATGGTATATGTGGGCAACATATGACAAAATAACACAATGATATATCTGGGTAACATAAGTGCTCATGCGCTCTATGATTAGTGACCTACTGCTACCGATATATATATATATATGCAGGTATATATTGAGCTTTACCCATTCCAAAAAGCATCATCCCATATCCACTGTTGACCAGTTGACTCTGTGGGGCGTTCGGAAAGGAGTAATCCTTTCGGTGCGACTTGTGAGGAGCACTGCCTCTTTAGGATTTGTTTATAGAAGGATTTTCTTTTTGTTTTAACATAGTACAAAAAATATATCTGCCTTGGGGCAGCCATAATATGGGGTTCCTCCCAGCCTGCTCCTACTCCCCTCTCACCACAGGTCAATCTCCTATTACTTTCATGCCTGGGTTGTAGCTTAAACACATCCTGTAAGAGGATAATGCCTTTGATTAACAAAGTAAAACAACTCTGGCGACTATCAGTAGGACTGAGTCCTTTTAAAGTCTTAGTATTATAACAATCTTGATCATACATTCATCTCCATCTCCGCCATTGACTGTAAGTTTCTATCTACTCCGCCGCCTTTTCTGCCTCTACGGCATCATAGAACTCCACCGCTCTCCGGATGAACTCCCCATTGTACGGCGCTAGCCCTTCTCCGTTGGCACAGAGCCGACGCATGGGGCCATGTGGCCTAATGACCTCTGTCACCCTTTTATCTTTGAGGGATATTAAATGCAGCCACTGACGCATTTCGTGTGTTGTGTCAGACCAAATGATTCTGTGACCTCCGTCCAGAATGTTTGTCACAACTTTCTTGCTGTAGGCAGCCAGCAGATATCGGGTGTCGTTAGACCCTGGGTACACCGTAAAAGGGCTTCTGCTCTGATCTGGATACAGGTGTTTCCACAAAAACAAGTAATATATCACAAATACATGGTATGTCAACTTCTGTACAAACAATTGTGGATGAACCGCTGTGATAGGCTGCCTTCGCTCATATCCGGTTAACACTCCAAACCCTTCATCCCAATACTGCATGTCACCCTGCTCCAATATCTGTTGAAACAGTTCGTGCAGGTGCCTTGCCCTGACATCTTTTTGTTTTTGCTCGATGCTGGGTAACGTTTCCCAGGATAGATGTGGCGTGACGGGATCTGATGCTGTTATCCATGGCGCATGCCATTCAGTCTTTACATCAGTAAGGGTTGACACTGTTCCTACCAGGGTGTTAATTACCTTGGGTCCAGGGGCCAGGGATGCAATGTCTGTATGCTCGTTTATGAACTGGATTTTGGGAGTCAAAAAATCACCATAGTCCCATCCTCCTACAGTTCTTCCAGCTAAAACATTTTGGTCACGTAGCATTTTCCATTGCTCCCATCTGCTTATGTACATTACTTCGTAGGGTATATTATCGTCTTCTATTACCATGTCTTCTTCTTCTAATTGGTCATTGCCAAAAACGGCCTGTACAGCTTCATTCAGTATGTCTTGATCTGCCATTGGCTTTATGTTCGTCCACGTCTCCAATCTTGGCCCTGCTCCCGTGCCGGTGGTGGAACACCTCCCATCGTGTTTCCCCTCATTTGGACTTCCAGTCCACTGAGAGCTGCTGTCTGACCTCGCAGCCGCCCTTGACAGAAATGGATCAGTAAAGCATTGGCACGGCGCAGTTGTGATACTGTATACTGCATCAGGTCATTCTCGTCTTGCAGATGGTTCGCTTGTTCTTGTAATACATGGCTCTGCCTCTCTATCTGCCTTAGACGCAGATTGTCAGCTTCTAGTTGTCTAACCCGCTGACTTTTCCGACGAGCGTATAGAGCCCTTCTGGTGGCGCACAATAATCTTCGTGCTCTGTCAGACAGGCCTGCTTGCAGCTGGGTGAACACATCTTTACTCATACTCAAAATGTCCTCCCGGAGGTCACCTGGAGTGGTAAGCAGGCTGAGCGGGCGTGACACAAACCTAGTTATGTGTCTGAGATCGTCAATCGTGAAATCCGGTAGTTGAGGCGTGAAGTTGGGAAGTTGAGGGGTGGCGTCGGGAGGTGGAGGTGCGGCAGGATGTTGTCGGACCTCAGGCGTTACCCTTGCGGTGCGTAGATTCTGAGTGGGTATCAGCGGGATGCCTCTGCTCGATTGTCCTGGACTTGGTGAGAGGCCTTGATCGTCTGGGTCCTCAGGGCTCTCTGGGCTGAAGCGTTGTTCCGGTTCCATGATGGGCGATGACCATGGATTCGGAGGAGGTCCCATCGATGGTGTCACTGGCGGGGGCATCAGGTACTGGACTCTCCTGGGGTTCTCCAGCACCTGGATGGGAAAATCATGCTGCTCCTCCTGCCACGGACTCACTCCGTCTTTGCCTGGTTGCCTAAGTGAACTATATCTATCTATCTCTGGGTGTGGTGTTCCTGTATATATTGGTGTGTTGTTTGGTCCATTTGGCCTGTGGCTCTGCCCTGGGTCCATATCTGGAGGTGCCTGCTGGCTGGCATAGAATGCCTCCGCCATTTTTGGGGCACCGTCTGTGATGAAAATATTTACAATTACTATGTACAGTTTATATAATTATACACTGCTATATTTCTAAAACTACTTTTATCTACTTTTCTACATACCATTTGGGAGAGTGGATGGTGATTCACTGTAAGCGTAGCATTTTTCATCGGGCACACCCCCTGCCATCAGTTCAGTGGGCTCATACCCTGTCATGTGTATGTGTTCTACCTGATCGGCGTCTACCTGTATCTGGATTACTGGAAATTGTCCCGTTACTCCTTTAATCATGCGGAGGATTAGGACGCGCAGCAATGGTATAACACACCCAATTATAACTAGTACTATCAGCACTATTCCTCCTAATGCTATTCCAATTGTCTTTAGCCATTTCAGCCATCCCAATTTTCCCAGCCAATCCCAGAAACCTTTCAACTGTGTATTCCAATTACAATTTTTAACGTGTTCATGTCGCATGCGTTTCATTTCTGACAGGACCCGCGTCAAATTGCCTTTTGGTCCTGTATGTAACGGGATCAGGGTACAACATTCTTCTCCGATAATATCACAAACGCCTTGGTCTGCAGCCATTCTTGCTTCCAGGATAAATCTGTTCTGTAGGGTCATAATGGATGTAGCATGCAGTTGTTCTCTTATCAGACCTATCCCTACTATAGTGAAGTTGATAAATCTCTGTTGATTATACCATAGGTAATTCACCCATCGGCTATTCCGTGCTATGTACTGGGCATTGTTGATGGGTCCTACAAATGGAACTGATCCTACTGCTCGTCCACTTTTTACCCATTCTGTTCCTATAGCAGTGTGTTCTTCAGGGATCCCGTATGGGACTTGGTCCCAACTAATGTACACTTCATCTGTATTTTTCCAATCCCAGCCATGCTCCTGACTGTCGTCCATATAGGTTTTGCCATTGGAGTTCTCGGTATCTCTCCTATTTCTGGGGTGGTCCAGAGTGTCTTGTTGCGTTATTAGAGATAGCTGACCTGTTAACATTAATGGTGCACACATACCTGTCCAATTGGGTGGTAATTTAGACAATAGTGTAGTATTGTGCTCACATATCCAGAAGATATCTCCTAGTGGCTCTGTACCCTGTCCAAAATCTGCCAGGCGGTATTGAGCCATGTAGGAGGAGTTCTGTTCGTAAGTTACACGACCTCCATTGGGTATCACCTGCTTGCATTGAATGCGGGCTTTTGGCCTGGTGGTACATGACTTGGTGGTAGTTGTGGTGTTCCCTGTCTCTATTATTGGATACCATGTTTCCATGCCGCATTGTATCAGTCCTGCTGCATCTGTCATTGCCCCTGTTTTTGCATTAGCGACGTTTTCTAGTTCTCTCCCTCTTACTATGCAGAAAGGAAAAATCAATCCATCTGGTTTGTGAACTACTGGGGGAATTACCGTGGTAACATCATATCCTGTATATTGGAGCCGGTGTGGGCAAATTTCATCATCTTTGCTCCATCCCTTTGTTTTCCCTGCCATATGCATTGCACACTGAGCGAAACACCTGCCCTCGTTAAAATATGGGCAGCTTCCTATTGCGCTTCCCGGCAGTATTTTGAACTGTGGAATTCTTTTCGCATTATAGCAGGCAATGCATTCCCGTTTCTCTTTCTTGGCTGCAGCCATTTCCTCCGCTGAGAATCTAAGCCATGTCTGAAACATGTTACTACTCCATTGTGTAGATCGTAGTTTTTCCAGATCCCTCTTGTGTCGTTTGTTTGCTAATTGTATTTTATCTCTTGCTTCCCCTATTGTCATTTCCTGTCCTGTTCCCTGATGTTGGCATGCGATGTTTGTGCATTTTACCTGAATGATCACCATCCCTTCTCCCCGGCATTCTGCGTTGAGCGGATAACCCAGCCATTCCTTCCCTACTGGTTCGGCTGTGGCATAGGCTATTGCCAACACATGTTCATAGATGTCCGCTTTTATATACACTGTTGGTGTGACTACCCCTTTATCCACTATGCCCTTGTTAGTTGCTAACGTAATCATGGCCATGGCACATCCATCTAGTGGGTGCTGAGTGTTTGATTGGTGTGTGTTGGTTAATATAACTTCCCCCCTTGCTAACCCTCCCAAGGTTAGCACTATAAGGGCAAACCAACTAATCTGAATCAGACCAATCGTGGCCCGGCGTTGGCGGGTAGTCTGGAGTCGGTGGGCCCACCTCCCCTGTGGGTGAGGCGGGTGGCGGCGACCCGGCAGACGTCTGAATTCCTGATGGCCCTGCTTGCACATCAGGAGCGTCATCAGTACGTGACACAGCATGGTCCTCAACTGCTCTTTCACCGCTGCCTGTAGGCACTTCCCCTGTTGCAGGATCAGGCGACACCTGTCCATCAGTTGAGCCAGAACTACTAGTAGAACCGCTCGAACTACTTTGTTGACGGTGAGCCCGTAGTCTGGCCGACCGTCGCTGTGCGTGAGAGGAGCTTGAGTCACTTGAGCTTCTATGGGCAGGGCTAGTGTTAGCGGGCGTGGTCTGGGGGCCGCGTTGCGCGTCCCCTTCAGCATGCTGCCGTGAGTCAGTGGTGCCTAGTTGGTCAGGAAAGTGACCAGGCGGGTCAGGCGGTCGATGGCGGGTGCAGTGGTTGCGATGGAACCAAAATGGCTTACCTTCAACTTTCAAAGCAGTGGGCGTAGTGAGCACCACTTTAAAAGGCCCGTCTCTACGAGGCTCGTTCCACTGACGTCTAAAAACCCGTATATACACTTGGTCTCCCACCTGGATGTCACGGACATCTACTGGGATGTGTGTGTCGTCTTTGCTGTTGGCCTCTTTCACCTGTTGAAACACAAGCCTGTGAATTTGAGACAAAGCTCTTAGATAATCGCCCAGCTCTCGTTCCAGCTGCTGCAATGGAGGCCCCTCCGTCGGCCCTCTGTGTTGTGGAAGGGGCATCGGGCGACCTGTAAGCATTTCATGGGGAGTTAGATGTGTTAGTCGGTTAGTTTGGGAGCGCATGGCCATTAAAGCAATTGGTAAAGCATCCACCCACGTGAGCTTATGGTTGCTATCGGCAGCAATCTTAGCGATTTTAGTTTTCAAAACCCCATTTGCTCGTTCCACCGAGCCTTGTGATTGCGGATGGTAGACACAGCCAAATTTCTGTTTGATGCCCAATCTACTGAACATCTCTTTGATTACCCGTGAGATAAAATGTGGTCCACTATCTGATGAGATAGTGTCTGGTATTCCAAACCTGGGGAAAACCTCCATACACAAAAACTTAGCTACTACTCTATGGTCATTTCTAGCTGTCGCACAAGCTTCAACCCACCTACTAAACCGACACACAACCACCAATAGGTATCTTTTTCCCTGTACCCTGTCAATCATGTCCACAAAATCCATCATCAGGTGCTTAAACGGACCTTCAGGCACTGGAATATGTGCCAATGGATGAGTAAACATTTTTCTAACATTATACTTTGGACAATGTTGGCATATGGACAGTTCTCTGTCAACCATCGCAGCCATGTATGGTGACCACCATACAGCCTGCAACTTTCTCAACACTTGAACTCTGGAACAGTGGTCAGGTTCATGTACTGTCTTGATTGCAATTACCAATAACGATAAAGGCAACACAAAATGCCCATGGCTACTCCTCCATAACCCATTGTGTGGAGTGGCCGTTCGTATGGCCCCCCTTTGGAGCCATAACCTTTGTTCTGCTTCAGAAACCCTGTTCTGCGCCTGTATCAATGAAGCCATGTTGGTTATGGGGGCACAATCCTGTTCAAACAGTATGGGCCCCTGAGTGGCCTGTCCCGTTGCCGCTTTTGCTGCAGCATCTGCATGATTATTACCTCTAGCCACTGATGAATCATTCAGCTGATGTGCTGCACATTTGACTATAGCCAATTGGGTGGGAAGCTGCATGGCCTGTATTAATTCTATCACTGCTTGCCCATGCGCCACCGGCGTGCCATCTGCACGAATAAATCCTCGTTGTTTCCAAATGCTGGCATTAATATGGCATACGCCATACCCATAGGCACTGTCTGTATAAATGGTGGCACGTTTGCCCGAAGCCAGTTTGCATGCTGCTGTTAAAGCTTTAATTTCTGCCAATTGTGCAGAACACGGTTGGTCGAGGCTCACTGATTGTATTTGGGTAAATGTGTCGTCAATATTGAGCTGAACTATGCCATAGCCAGCTTTTGTTCCTGTGTCTCCTCGTACACAAGATCCATCTACAAACAAAACTATGTCCGACGGAATCGGCTAGTTGTACAGGTTGTCGCGTACTTGCATAAAACTATCTGTTTCTTTAAGGCAGTCATGAGGCTCCCCTTCAGTAGGCAAAACCATTCGTGTTGCTGGATTTATCGTGGTGCATCGCTGTATTGTTAGCTCTGACCCTGACAACAGGACCTCATAGCCTGTTCGCCTGGCCTGGGTTATTACAAAACGTGGGCCGGTAAGCATTGCATGCAGTTGGTGAGACGTATATAGTATTACAGGGTGTCCCATGGTTAACACTGACGCCTTTTTGTAGGCAAATGCAGCCGCCGCTAATCCCTGGTAGCAGGGTGGCAGCCCTTCCTCTACCCTATCTAATTTGGTGCTATAGTACGCTATTGGTTGCTTACCGGTAGGAGACACCTGCATCAATACCGCACATGCATGTCCCTGTCTTTCAGCTACGTACAGGTGAAATGGCTTGCGATAGTCGAGATTGGCTAAAACTGGGGCAGTCTGCATATCTTTCTTAAGGAGCTGAAACGCTCCTTCTGCTTCCTCAGTCCATTGGAGTTGCGCTGACTGTGGGGTTTGTCCAGCTGCTCGTATCAAAGCTCTTAATGGAGCTGTTTTAATGGCATAGTCACATATCCATGGTCTGCTATATCCTGTCATTCCCAGGAAAGATAACATCTGGCCTACTGTTTGAGGCTTAGGGGCTTGACTTATGGCCATCAGCTGGGAGGGGGCAATATGCCTTCCTTCCTCACTCAACTGTCTGCCCAAATATTCTACAGATGTTTGACAAAACTGTAGTTTACTTTTGCTCACTTTGTGTCCTCCTTCAGCTAAAACTGTTAGGACTGTGAGTGAATCTTTTTCACACTGTTCTTTGCTGCTAGAGCATATCAAAATGTCATCCACATACATTAAGGTGGTAGACTGTATGTCCAGATGGCTGAGATCATTCGCTAAAACTCGGTTAAATATTGACGGGGAGTGAACAAAACCCTGAGGGAGACGTGAATAAGTATACTGTTCCCCCTCATAGGTAAACGCAAATAGGAACTGCGACTGCGGATGAACTGGAACACTGAAGAAGGCAGAGCACAAATCAATCACTGTGTACCACTTTGTTCCTGGAGGTATGTTAGACAGCAAAGTATGTGGGTCTGGGACAACAGGTATTTCTTCTGCAACAACAGCATTAACTGCCCTTAAATCATGCACCAATCTATAGTCATTTCCATTTGGCTTTCGTATTGGAAAAATAGGTGTGTTGCATGCACTATTAGTTTTCACTAAAACTCCTGCTTCTACCAGTCCTGAGATGATGGGCCTTATTCCTGCAACAGCTTCTTGTTTTAAAGGATACTGTTTCTGCCTCGGTAACCTAACTTCTGGTTTTATGTGAACATATAGGGGCTCCGCTGATTTTACGAGACCTACATCTGTCTTGTGTGCTGACCATACTTGTGGCGGAACTTGCTCCAACAAAGCTTCATGCTCTTTTGCAACCATCATTTGTTTCCTATCATGTCTGGGTAACTGCACCTCTTCTGCTATGGCCTCGTCTGCTGTTGTTATGCTGATCTTGAGGAACTGCCCGTCAGAGGAAATGCAAATGGCTTTACAGTCTGTAGGTGTCCATTCCTGTACTAGTTGTGCCTTCTTCATCATTGGTCCTAAATCATGTGACTCAAAGTTTTCTGCTATCAGCAAGGTGATGTGTGGCGATGATCCCGGTACTTGGAACCATTCTTTTACCTCCTCCGTACCTATCACCTCAGCAGCTGCTCCTTGGGGTCCCACAATGATGGCATCATACTGGAGGACTGTCGTATGGTTATTCATTGCTTCCAACCAGCACGTCTCATAGTCATCGTGGTCTTGATTTCCGTCATATAGCATCGTACAATGTAGAGGAAGACTTGGCTCTCGTGCCTTCTCAAACTGATGGATTATCAGCGGCTTCCATGTTTCCCATGCATGTATCAGAAACGCATCTGGTGAGGTTAGCCTGATCCAAAACACTCGTGCTTCTTTCCTTTGGCCTGTATTTTGTGAAAAGTCTGTCGTTGCCACTTGGGACATCATGGGGCTTGTGTGAGGGCTGACCTTATTTGGGACATCAAAGTATATGCCATTAGGTGAACACATTATTGTGGCATTTAACTGGCACAGTATATCACGCCCTAGTAAATTGATTGGTGTGTCTGCTGAATATAGCATAGGTGCACATACTACTGTGTCTCCTATTTTCATTGGAACCGGTTCAGTCAGGGGTATTATTTGTGTTTTCCCAGAGAAACCAACTGTTCGTATTTTCGATGCCGAAAGGGGAAGTCCGGCTCCATCTCTGCCTATGCATGAGTATGTGGCACCTGTATCTACCATAAATTTATGCTGCCGATTTTGTATTATAACGTCTATGGTAGGTTCACTTTGTGGCTGTTGCGTGAGTACAGGCGTTATCACTTCCCCCTCTTGTTCCTCTGGGCTCCCCTATTGCCACTGAGCTGCAGGTCCCATCCACAGGCCCTGATTTGATGCTCCCGGCCATGGGTTGGTAGGACAGTCTCTCTGTACGTGTCCTGTCACTCCACATCCCCAGCACTGTAGCTGTTGTCGACCTACCGGTGTGGGTGGACCATTTTGGGAGTATTGTGTCTGCTGTTGGTCGTGCAACGTCTGGTCAGGTCCTCGTTGATATCGTGTTGGCGGAGGTCCTCTCCATCTTCCACGCTGGGGTGGTCCTATATTCTGCATTGGCCTTCCTCTTCCGGGCGGCTGATAGTTGCCTTGTCCCCCCTGATTGAAGTGCACATGAATTGGAGGGGCCTGCTGCATGGGTGCGTGGACAGGCTGCTGTCCTGTAGGATAACCTGCTGGGTTAGTGGGGATCATTTGCTGTCCTTGGGCAGGGGCCAGTGTAGTTGTGTACACTGGAGCTTGTGTCACCTGTACTTCCGTTTGTTTTCCTGTAGCCCCCTCAGGCTTGAATTCAGGAGCAGCCACCGTCACTGGCGCCTGGTTTTTCACCTTTTCACGGTTCTTCTTTTGTTTCGTCAGTTCTCCTATCTGCAGCTGGGTTAGCTTACCGGCCAGCATTCTGTTCTGCTCCTCAGTAGCCCATTTCTCATTTCTGTAGACATCCACGTAGTGTACGAGGTGTTCAGTGAACACAGGCCAGTCCAACTTCATCAGCCCAACAACTCCATTCAGCTTATGTTGTATCTCCTTTGGCATGGCATTCTTTACATACAACTTAAACAGAGCTTTTGATGATTCATTTACATTCCATTCACTGCCTGTCTCTGTCTTCCATTTCCGTTGGAACTGATGCAGGAACTGTAGAGGGCTGTCTTCATCCTTCAAGCTTTCCCTTTCTAATTTTGAAGGATCCATTTTAGAAGGATATTTGTCTCTCAAGGTTTTCCATACCTGTCCCCGAATAGCGTTAAAAGGGGTGTGGTCATAATTGTGGCTCTTTGTCAGTCCTACCACCCCTGCTTCTTCAAAGATCTCTCCCGACACATGTTGACCCGTGATCTTCATCAGTAGTGCTTTGATGTCTCCAGCAGCCAGTTTTATCCCGCCCGTGTTGTCTTCAAATGCTGCTATCCATCTATCAGCTCCTTCTGTTAGTGCAGGAAGACGGTTTATTAATCCTGTGATGTCCATAAATCCCCATGGCACATACCTCTCTGTGTTACCTGGTCCCTTTACCAGCAGTGGACCCATGGCATGTCCGTGGCTCCCGTCATCATTTCTTGTTTCATCCTCTGATTGGCATTCTTCTGCAGGTGCTTTCTTGTTTGCCCTACTGGGTGGACAAAGTGTTGCTTTCTTGGGCCTTTTGTGTTCATAGGGTCTTTTCCTTGTGGTCCGATTGCGCGCATAGGGTATTTTCCCGCTCCTCAGGTCCATTTCCCCTGCACCAGTGGCTTCTTCCGTTAACTCTACATCCACTGTAAACTGGTGTTCAGCTATTTCGCATTCCTCTCTGTTATTACAATCATCCAAACAGTCTATGCGACGTGCTTCGTTGAGCTCACGTTCCCTGTCGAGCTCTTCCCGCAGAAATGATTCGCTTAATTCACGTGTTCTGTTGATTTCATTCACCACTTCTCTCTCCACCTCGTCCATCATTCTCCGTAATCTTTCCGTCTCTTTTGCCGAATCCCCTGCCCATCTCATGTCCGGTGACCCCCAGGCTTTGTAGGGTGACTGTTCCCTTTGTACCTGGCGCGTGTCTTGTTCCACCCTTACTTGTCCTGTCCTGCATCTTTCCGCCTCCTTCGTCAGGCTTGCAGCCTCTCTGACCCTCTGCTGTTCTCTACGGCTCCATTCTATTAACATGTCCCTTCTGGTCTTTTCTAATTGTTCTTGTTGTCTGTCTCCTGCTTCCTGGATTTGCCTATAGGCCATCTCTTCTGGCAGACTACTCCTTCTAGTGGTCCTATGGTGTATCTCTTGGGGTGTCAGGTATGTTCCTGCCTCTCTATCCCTAGCTCTTCTTGAGGGTGCTCCTCCTCTTGAGCTATCCCTTCCGATTGGCAGCTGTATCTCAGATGTAGCATGACACATGCCACGCGGTATTGGCTCTGGATCTGGTTCTTTACTGGAGTGTATGCCTGCCTTCAGGCTGCTTGCTCCCAACACCTCACTGGACCCGGAATCACTAGAGTCCGAGTTCAGTGATCCGTTGTCTTGCTCCTCTGTTTCTTCATCATACCTTAGTTCCCTTTTTTCCCTGGGGACCTTTCTTTTTCCACCTGAATGTTTTCCTGATTTCATTGTTACCACTAATGTCCCTGTTACTTTACCATCTACTCCGCCAGCCATTAGTGGGTACTGTCCTCCATGTTCTTTTCCATACGGGGGAGGAGGGGCTGATGCTTCCTGCATTAACATCTGTCTATGTGTACCCTCCATTTTAAAGTACTGCAGAATATCCTTCTGTTCCGCGTTCTTCAGTCTCTCCTTCTGATGTTTTTGGTCGTTTCTTTTATCTTTACGTCTTAGCTCCTCTTCCACATTGTCACAATTTTTTAGATCAAAGGTTCCCTGTACGGGCCACTTATTATGGCCTGCTGTGGTCCTGTTCCATCTGCCCATACACTTTTGAATTTTCCTTTTTTGTGTGGGATGACGCAGCATGATAAGCTCAGCGGGTGTCAATTCTTCAGATTGTTTACTCAGCTTGACCCCCATGACCTTGCCCTTGGTCTGTTTACTTTATCTGAAACGCACTCCCTTCTTGTGCCAACTATCCTCCAGCTCCAGCCAATTCCGACTTCACTTTGCTCACCAATTCACCTCTGGGTATTTGTATGTATCCCTACACCACCTTCTATGATGATCTGCCCACTCTACTCTCTCTACTCTGAGTCCGGGGTATTTTGGTCGGTTATCATACAAAATGTCCTGTCCCAATATTATCTTTTGCCATTCAACAAATCCTCTATACTCTGGAAATGGGGAACCTTCTCTGTGTGTTGCGTCCACTGATATACAATCAATCCCACTTACACATGTTATAGCTCCCACGTTTTCTGTGTGTGACTCACTGTTTAGCAGTTGGGTAGGATCTACTCCTTCTTCCCACCACTCTCCGTTTCTCCACCTTTCCCTGTGGTGTTCGTTGGTGCCTACACACACAACTTCAGTGTCCCACAGAGCATTTAAACACTGTAAAGCGGGGTGAGGGGCTGTCTTCGTGAGACGATTACTCTTTCTTAAGTGTTGACATAAATCTTCATATGTTAAAACAAATGCCCACCACGGAGACAGGCTCGCATCCCTTATTTTAAACCTATACGCGGAGTAACTTTTGCTAAATGGATCAATTTCTAGATTGGTTACTCATACACTCTTCTAACTATTAAACTACTTACCTTCTAAGATCAGAACACAGCGACATTATTCACAATTCCAAACACAGCAACTTATTCAAACTTCATTTCCACTTCTATATACATTAAAAATAATATAAATGCATAAATGTAGCGTATACTGTTTATAGTTCTATCCACTTTTCCTTTCTCCACTACTCCTTCCTTATCCTCTATTCACACATATATACACAAGGCCTTTTAAAACAAAATGCTCTGGCTTCCTGCCAGTTACTACCCCTGGCTCTCTGCCAGTTATTTCCCTGGGCTCCCTGCCCGGTACTCTTCTACATCTGAGTCGCCCCGGAGAGGGCACGGCGACTTTCTTCAGATTTCTTTTTTCCCTGCTTGTGTCGCCCCAGAGAGGGCACGGCGACAGACGTCTTCAAGCGGTACTTCTACGTTAAATAACTTATTCTCTTATCTAGCTTTGGTCGTCCCTGAAAGGGCACAGCGACATTGCTTTTTCCCTGCTTGGAGTCGCCCCTGAGAGGGCACGGCGACAGACGTCTTCCAGCGGTACTTTTACTCTTATCTCATACCATCCCTGTGGTATAGATTTTTCCCTTAAATAACTTCACCACAATAAATGCTTTTCTACTTAAATTCCATTCACACTCATATTCATACTTCGTACTTCTTTTGAGAGTTTCTCTGCATATTTCACGAACGCATAGATCATACCAGCCCCACAGACCAATGACAAACAAAGCCACATACAGATCAAACAATTAAATATCACTCTTTGACATTTATCCATCATCCCATTGTGTCAGAATCAGTCATTCTTAATCTTGGATCTGACGACAGTCCTCAACTCTTATTTGTTAGTCAACACTTATCTTATTAATTCTAAATCTAGGTCTTTTTGGGAGAGGTGACAATACCTTGTGACCGTGGGATCAGACAAAGGCCAGGGACACCACCCAATAAATTTGGAAAAAGAAAAAAGGAATTGTTTCTCACCTTTCTGGTGGATTTTGGGCCCTTGGGTTGGTCCCACCTCCTCTGACGACCCCACTGGTCCCTCGGCCGCACCGTCCCTCCTGGCTGTTAGCTCGCCAAATGACGTGGCAATAGTACGTCAATAGTTCACTTCTAATAAGTCTTCAAGGTTCTGGCTAGTAAAAAACTTGTCTTCAGCTATAGTCTAAAAGCAGTTGAGGAAACCAGTCTTCAGATCCAAGTAAAATGTTTATTTGCAGCAAAGTACAAATGAAACAAGTGAGAGGAAAACCCCGGGGTTGCTCTGGCTTGTGTCTCTTTGTCTTCTCCTTATATACTATTCTGGACCTGGGTTTTCCACGCCCCAGGCCCTTCCCCTTTATCCTAAATTTATAGGTACTTGCCACTATTATGATTACTCGTTTGATCTTAATCGTGTAAAGCAGTCTTGAAAACCCTAAAAACAGTAATGGCATCGCCTTGCCCTGATTCGCCTTTCTTGGGACTCTTCCTATTGGTTGGTCTGGGGCTGAGTTGGCTAGTAATCTTCCCATCGCAGTGTTACTGTGTGCCTACTGGGGTGTGACAGCACAACCTCGAGCGATCCGTCAGCACCCATTCATTCTCACACAACAGGTGCAACAGGCGTCTACATGACATCAGGCCGGGTGTTCTGCAACACATGTAGTTACAACTTCACCCTCTCAGTGCTACCCCCCCCAGGTGCATGCACTGTGCTCAGAGCAATTATTCTCAACACTGTGTCTGAAATGTGAGCTCTCTCACTCCTTCCTTGTCCAAGATATGGGCGTTTCAAGTTTTCTCCAGTTGAAAAAACACGTTGACCGCGGGGTCAACATTTTCACCAAAAATTCAATATTCCCCAATTTGCCCCAAAATAACACAAATTGAAGCCATTGCAGCCTGGATGCTGTGTCTGAAATGTGAGCTCTCTCACTCCTTCCTTATCCAAGATATGGGCGTTTCAAGTTTTCCTCAGCTGAAAAAAACATTGACCGCGGGGTCAACATTTTCACCAAAAATTCAATATTCCCCAATTTGCCCCAAAATAACACAAATTCATCCCATTGCAGCCTGGATGCTGTGTCTGAAATGTGAGCTCTCTCACTCCTTCCTTATCAAAGATATGGGCGTTTCAAGTTCTCCTCAGCTGAAAAAAACATTGACCGCGGGGTCAACATTTTCACCAAAAATTCAATATTCCCCAATTTGCCCCAAAATAACACAAATTGAAGCCATTGCAGCCTGGATGCTGTGTCTGAAACGTGAGCTCTCTCACTCCTTCCTTATCCAAGATATGGGCGTTTCAAGTTTTCTCCAGTTGAAAAAACACGTTGACCGCGGGGTCAACATTTTCACCAAAAATTCAATATTCCCCAATTTGCCCCAAAATAACACAAATTGAAGCCATTGCAGCCTGGATGCTGTGTCTGAAATGTGAGCTCTCTCACTCCTTCCTTATCCAAGATATGGGCGTTTCAAGTTCTCCTCAGCTGAAAAAAACATTGACCGCGGGGTCAACATTTTCACCAA
This sequence comes from Genypterus blacodes, assembly GCF_046128005.1. Classification (NCBI taxonomy): domain Eukaryota; kingdom Metazoa; phylum Chordata; class Actinopteri; order Ophidiiformes; family Ophidiidae; genus Genypterus; species Genypterus blacodes. Next base: position 7,902,696 of record NW_027466842.1, read on the forward strand.
AAATTCAATATTCCCCACTTTGCCCCAAAATAACACAAATTGATGCCATTCCTGCCTGGATGCTGCGTCTGAAATTTAAGCTCTCTCACTCCTTCCTTGCCCAAGATATGGGCGTTTCAAGTTCTCCTCAGCTGAAAAAAACATTGACCGCGGGGTCAACATTTTCACCAAAAATTCAATATTCCCCAATTTGCCCCAAAATAACACAAATTCATCCCATTGCAGCCTGGATGCTGTGTCTGAAATGTGAGCTCTCTCACTCCTTCCTTATCCAAGATATGGGCGTTTCAAGTTCTCCTCAGCTGAAAAAAACATTGACCGCGGGGTCAACATTTTCACCAAAAATTCAATATTCCCCAATTTGCCCCAAAATAACACAAATTGATGCCATTGCAGCCTGGATGCTGCGTCTGAAATTTAAGCTCTCTCACTCCTTCCTTGCCCAAGATATGGGCGTTTCAAGTTCTCCTCAGCTGAAAAAAACATTGACCGCGGGGTCAACATTTTCACCAAAAATTCAATGTTCCCCAATTTGCCCCAAAATAACACAAATTGAAGCCATTGCAGCCTGGATGCTGTGTCTGAAATGTGAGCTCTCTCACTCCTTCCTTATCCAAGATATGGGCGTTTCAAGTTTTCTCCAGTTGAAAAAACACGTTGACCGCGGGGTCAACATTTTCACCAAAAATTCAATATTCCCCAATTTGCCCCAAAATAACACAAATTGAAGCCATTGCAGCCTGGATGCTGTGTCTGAAATGTGAGCTCTCTCACTCCTTCCTTATCCAAGATATGGGTGTTTCAAGTTTTCCTCAGCTGAAAAAAACATTGACCGCGGGGTCAACATTTTCACCAAAAATTCAATATTCCCCAATTTGCCCCAAATAACACAAATTGAAGCCATTGCAGCCTGGATGCTGTGTCTGAAACGTGAGCTCTCTCACTCCTTCCTTATCCAAGATATGGGCGTTTCAAGTTTTCTCCAGTTGAAAAAACACGTTGACCGCGGGGTCAACATTTTCACCAAAAATTCAATATTCCCCAATTTGCCCGAAAATAACACAAATTCATCCCATTGCAGCCTGGATGCTGTGTCTGAAATGTGAGCTCTCTCACTCCTTCCTTATCAAAGATATGGGCGTTTCAAGTTCTCCTCAGCTGAAAAAAACATTGACCGCGGAGTCAACATTTTCACCAAAAATTCAATATTCCCCAATTTACCCCAAAATAACACAAATTCATCCCATTGCAGCCTGGATGCTGTGTCTGAAATGTGAGCTCTCTCACTCCTTCCTTATCAAAGATATGGGCGTTTCTAGTTCTCCTCAGCTGAAAAAAACATTGACCGCGGGGTCAACTTTTTCACCAAAAATTCAATATTCCCCAATTTGCCCCAAAATAACACAAATTGATGCCATTGCAGCCTGGATGCTGCGTCTGAAATTTAAGCTCTCTCACTCCTTCCTTGCCCAAGATATGGGCGTTTCAAGTTCTCCTCAGCTGAAAAAAACATTGACCGCGGGGTCAACATTTTCACCAAAAATTCAATGTTCCCCAATTTGCCCCAAAATAACACAAATTGAAGCCATTGCAGCCTGGATGCTGTGTCTGAAATGTGAGCTCTCTCACTCCTTCCTTATCCAAGATATGGGCGTTTCAAGTTTTCTCCAGTTGAAAAAACACGTTGACCGCGGGGTCAACTTTTTCACCAAAAATTCAATATTCCCCAATTTGCCCCAAAATAACACAAATTGAAGCCATTGCAGCCTGGATGCTGTGTCTGAAATGTGAGCTCTCTCACTCCTTCCTTATCCAAGATATGGGTGTTTCAAGTTTTCCTCAGCTGAAAAAAACATTGACCGCGGGGTCAACATTTTCACCAAAAATTCAATATTCCCCAATTTGCCCCAAAATAACACAAATTCATCCCATTGCAGCCTGGATGCTGTGTCTGAAATGTGAGCTCTCTCACTCCTTCCTTATCAAAGATATGGGCGTTTCAAGTTCTCCTCAGCTGAAAAAAACATTGACCGCGGGGTCAACATTTTCACCAAAAATTCAATATTCCCCAATTTGCCCCAAAATAACACAAATTGAAGCCATTGCAGCCTGGATGCTGTGTCTGAAACGTGAGCTCTCTCACTCCTTCCTTATCCAAGATATGGGCGTTTCAAGTTTTCTCCAGTTGAAAAAACACGTTGACCGCGGGGTCAACATTTTCACCAAAAATTCAATATTCCCCAATTTGCCCCAAAATAACACAAATTGAAGCCATTGCAGCCTGGATGCTGTGTCTGAAATGTGAGCTCTCTCACTCCTTCCTTATCCAAGATATGGGCGTTTCAAGTTCTCCTCAGCTGAAAAAAACATTGACCGCGGGGTCAACATTTTCACCAAAAATTCAATATTCCCCACTTTGCCCCAAAATAACACAAATTGATGCCATTCCTGCCTGGATGCTGCGTCTGAAATTTAAGCTCTCTCACTCCTTCCTTGCCCAAGATATGGGCGTTTCAAGTTCTCCTCAGCTGAAAAAAACATTGACCGCGGGGTCAACATTTTCACCAAAAATTCAATATTCCCCAATTTGCCCCAAAATAACACAAATTCATCCCATTGCAGCCTGGATGCTGTGTCTGAAATGTGAGCTCTCTCACTCCTTCCTTATCCAAGATATGGGCGTTTCAAGTTCTCCTCAGCTGAAAAAAACCTTGACCGCGGGGTCAACATTTTCACCAAAAATTCAATATTCCCCACTTTGCCCCAAAATAACACAAATTGAAGCCATTGCAGCCTGGATGCTGTGTCTGAAATGTGAGCTCTCTCACTCCTTCCTTGCCCAAGATACGGGCGTTTCAAGTTATCTCCTCAGCTGAAAAAAACATTGACTGCGAGGTCAACTTTTTCACCAAAAATTCAATATTCCCCACTTTGCCCCAAAATAACACAAATAGATGCCATTCCTGCCTGGATGCTGCGTCTGAAATTTAAGCTCTCTCACTCCTTCCTTGCCCAAGATATGGGCGTTTCAAGTTCTCCTCAGCTGAAAAAAACATTGACCGCGGGGTCAACATTTTCACCAAAAATTCAATGTTCCCCAATTTGCCCCAAAATAACACAAATTGAAGCCATTGCAGCCTGGATGCTGTGTCTGAAATGTGAGCTCTCTCACTCCTTCCTTATCCAAGATATGGGCGTTTCAAGTTTTCTCCAGTTGAAAAAACACGTTGACCGCGGGGTCAACATTTTCACCAAAAATTCAATATTCCCCAATTTGCCCGAAAATAACACAAATTCATCCCATTGCAGCCTGGATGCTGTGTCTGAAATGTGAGCTCTCTCACTCCTTCCTTATCAAAGATATGGGCGTTTCAAGTTCTCCTCAGCTGAAAAAAACATTGACCGCGGAGTCAACATTTTCACCAAAAATTCAATATTCCCCAATTTGCCCCAAAATAACACAAATTCATCCCATTGCAGCCTGGATGCTGTGTCTGAAATGTGAGCTCTCTCACTCCTTCCTTATCAAAGATATGGGCGTTTCTAGTTCTCCTCAGCTGAAAAAAACATTGACCGCGGGGTCAACTTTTTCACCAAAAATTCAATATTCCCCAATTTGCCCCAAAATAACACAAATTGATGCCATTGCAGCCTGGATGCTGCGTCTGAAATTTAAGCTCTCTCACTCCTTCCTTGCCCAAGATATGGGCGTTTCAAGTTCTCCTCAGCTGAAAAAAACATTGACCGCGGGGTCAACATTTTCACCAAAAATTCAATGTTCCCCAATTTGCCCCAAAATAACACAAATTGAAGCCATTGCAGCCTGGATGCTGTGTCTGAAATGTGAGCTCTCTCACTCCTTCCTTATCCAAGATATGGGCGTTTCAAGTTTTCTCCAGTTGAAAAAACACGTTGACCGCGGGGTCAACATTTTCACCAAAAATTCAATATTCCCCAATTTGCCCCAAAATAACACAAATTGAAGCCATTGCAGCCTGGATGCTGTGTCTGAAATGTGAGCTCTCTCACTCCTTCCTTATCCAAGATATGGGTGTTTCAAGTTTTCCTCAGCTGAAAAAAACATTGACCGCGGGGTCAACATTTTCACCAAAAATTCAATATTCCCCAATTTGCCCCAAAATAACACAAATTCATCCCATTGCAGCCTGGATGCTGTGTCTGAAATGTGAGCTCTCTCACTCCTTCCTTATCAAAGATATGGGCGTTTCAAGTTCTCCTCAGCTGAAAAAAACATTGACCGCGGGGTCAACATTTTCACCAAAAATTCAATATTCCCCAATTTGCCCCAAAATAACACAAATTGAAGCCATTGCAGCCTGGATGCTGTGTCTGAAACGTGAGCTCTCTCACTCCTTCCTTATCCAAGATATGGGCGTTTCAAGTTTTCTCCAGTTGAAAAAACACGTTGACCGCGGGGTCAACATTTTCACCAAAAATTCAATATTCCCCAATTTGCCCCAAAATAACACAAATTCATCCCATTGCAGCCTGGATGCTGTGTCTGAAATGTGAGCTCTCTCACTCCTTCCTTATCAAAGATATGGGCGTTTCAAGTTCTCCTCAGCTGAAAAAAACATTGACCGCGGGGTCAACATTTTCACCAAAAATTCAATATTCCCCAATTTGCCCCAAAATAACACAAATTGAAGCCATTGCAGCCTGGATGCTGTGTCTGAAACGTGAGCTCTCTCACTCCTTCCTTATCCAAGATATGGGCGTTTCAAGTTTTCTCCAGTTGAAAAAACACGTTGACCGCGGGGTCAACATTTTCACCAAAAATTCAATATTCCCCAATTTGCCCCAAAATAACACAAATTGAAGCCATTGCAGCCTGGATGCTGTGTCTGAAATGTGAGCTCTCTCACTCCTTCCTTGTCCAAGATATGGGCGTTTCAAGTTTTCTCCAGTTGAAAAAACACGTTGACCGCGGGGTCAACATTTTCACCAAAAATTCAATATTCCCCAATTTGCCCCAAAATAACACAAATTGAAGCCATTGCAGCCTGGATGCTGTGTCTGAAACGTGAGCTCTCTCACTCCTTCCTTATCCAAGATATGGGCGTTTCAAGTTTTCTCCAGTTGAAAAAACACGTTGACCGCGGGGTCAACATTTTCACCAAAAATTCAATATTCCCCAATTTGCCCCAAAATAACACAAATTCATCCCATTGCAGCCTGGATGCTGTGTCTGAAATGTGAGCTCTCTCACTCCTTCCTTATCAAAGATATGGGCGTTTCAAGTTCTCCTCAGCTGAAAAAAACATTGACCGCGGGGTCAACATTTTCACCAAAAATTCAATATTCCCCAATTTGCCCCAAAATAACACAAATTGAAGCCATTGCAGCCTGGATGCTGTGTCTGAAACGTGAGCTCTCTCACTCCTTCCTTATCCAAGATATGGGCGTTTCAAGTTTTCTCCAGTTGAAAAAACACGTTGACCGCGGGGTCAACATTTTCACCAAAAATTCAATATTCCCCAATTTGCCCCAAAATAACACAAATTGAAGCCATTGCAGCCTGGATGCTGTGTCTGAAATGTGAGCTCTCTCACTCCTTCCTTATCCAAGATATGGGCGTTTCAAGTTCTCCTCAGCTGAAAAAAACATTGACCGCGGGGTCAACATTTTCACCAAAAATTCAATATTCCCCACTTTGCCCCAAAATAACACAAATTGATGCCATTCCTGCCAAGATGCTGCGTCTGAAATTTAAGCTCTCTCACTCCTTCCTTGCCCAAGATATGGGCGTTTCAAGTTCTCCTCAGCTGAAAAAAACATTGACCGCGGGGTCAACATTTTCACCAAAAATTCAATATTCCCCAATTTGCCCCAAAATAACACAAATTCATCCCATTGCAGCCTGGATGCTGTGTCTGAAATGTGAGCTCTCTCACTCCTTCCTTATCCAAGATATGGGCGTTTCAAGTTCTCCTCAGCTGAAAAAAACCTTGACCGCGGGGTCAACATTTTCACCAAAAATTCAATATTCCCCACTTTGCCCCAAAATAACACAAATTGAAGCCATTGCAGCCTGGATGCTGTGTCTGAAATGTGAGCTCTCTCACTCCTTCCTTGCCCAAGATACGGGCGTTTCAAGTTATCTCCTCAGCTGAAAAAAACATTGACTGCGAGGTCAACTTTTTCACCAAAAATTCAATATTCCCCACTTTGCCCCAAAATAACACAAATAGATGCCATTCCTGCCTGGATGCTGCGTCTGAAATTTAAGCTCTCTCACTCCTTCCTTGCCCAAGATATGGGCGTTTCAAGTTCTCCTCAGCTGAAAAAAACATTGACCGCGGGGTCAACATTTTCACCAAAAATTCAATGTTCCCCAATTTGCCCCAAAATAACACAAATTGAAGCCATTGCAGCCTGGATGCTGTGTCTGAAATGTGAGCTCTCTCACTCCTTCCTTATCCAAGATATGGGCGTTTCAAGTTTTCTCCAGTTGAAAAAACACGTTGACCGCGGGGTCAACATTTTCACCAAAAATTCAATATTCCCCAATTTGCCCCAAAATAACACAAATTGAAGCCATTGCAGCCTGGATGCTGTGTCTGAAATGTGAGCTCTCTCACTCCTTCCTTATCCAAGATATGGGTGTTTCAAGTTTTCCTCAGCTGAAAAAAACATTGACCGCGGGGTCAACATTTTCACCAAAAATTCAATATTCCCCAATTTGCCCCAAAATAACACAAATTCATCCCATTGCAGCCTGGATGCTGTGTCTGAAATGTGAGCTCTCTCACTCCTTCCTTATCAAAGATATGGGCGTTTCAAGTTCTCCTCAGCTGAAAAAAACATTGACCGCGGGGTCAACATTTTCACCAAAAATTCAATATTCCCCAATTTGCCCCAAAATAACACAAATTGAAGCCATTGCAGCCTGGATGCTGTGTCTGAAACGTGAGCTCTCTCACTCCTTCCTTATCCAAGATATGGGCGTTCCAAGTTTTCTCCAGTTGAAAAAACACGTTGACCGCGGGGTCAACATTTTCACCAAAAATTCAATATTCCCCAATTTGCCCCAAAATAACACAAATTGAAGCCATTGCAGCCTGGATGCTGTGTCTGAAATGTGAGCTCTCTCACTCCTTCCTTATCCAAGATATGGGTGTTTCAAGTTTTCCTCAGCTGAAAAAAACATTGACCGCGGGGTCAACATTTTCACCAAAAATTCAATATTCCCCAATTTGCCCCAAAATAACACAAATTCATCCCATTGCAGCCTGGATGCTGTGTCTGAAATGTGAGCTCTCTCACTCCTTCCTTATCAAAGATATGGGCGTTTCAAGTTCTCCTCAGCTGAAAAAAACATTGACCGCGGGGTCAACATTTTCACCAAAAATTCAATATTCCCCAATTTGCCCCAAAATAACACAAATTGAAGCCATTGCAGCCTGGATGCTGTGTCTGAAACGTGAGCTCTCTCACTCCTTCCTTATCCAAGATATGGGCGTTCCAAGTTTTCTCCAGTTGAAAAAACACGTTGACCGCGGGGTCAACATTTTCACCAAAAATTCAATATTCCCCAATTTGCCCCAAAATAACACAAATTCATCCCATTGCAGCCTGGATGCTGTGTCTGAAATGTGAGCTCTCTCACTCCTTCCTTATCAAAGATATGGGCGTTTCAAGTTCTCCTCAGCTGAAAAAAACATTGACCGCGGGGTCAACATTTTCACCAAAAATTCAATATTCCCCAATTTGCCCCAAAATAACACAAATTGAAGCCATTGCAGCCTGGATGCTGTGTCTGAAACGTGAGCTCTCTCACTCCTTCCTTATCCAAGATATGGGCGTTTCAAGTTTTCTCCAGTTGAAAAAACACGTTGACCGCGGGGTCAACATTTTCACCAAAAATTCAATATTCCCCAATTTGCCCCAAAATAACACAAATTGAAGCCATTGCAGCCTGGATGCTGTGTCTGAAATGTGAGCTCTCTCACTCCTTCCTTATCCAAGATATGGGCGTTTCAAGTTCTCCTCAGCTGAAAAAAACATTGACCGCGGGGTCAACATTTTCACCAAAAATTCAATATTCCCCACTTTGCCCCAAAATAACACAAATTGATGCCATTCCTGCCTGGATGCTGCGTCTGAAATTTAAGCTCTCTCACTCCTTCCTTGCCCAAGATATGGGCGTTTCAAGTTCTCCTCAGCTGAAAAAAACATTGACCGCGGGGTCAACATTTTCACCAAAAATTCAATATTCCCCAATTTGCCCCAAAATAACACAAATTCATCCCATTGCAGCCTGGATGCTGTGTCTGAAATGTGAGCTCTCTCACTCCTTCCTTATCCAAGATATGGGCGTTTCAAGTTCTCCTCAGCTGAAAAAAACCTTGACCGCGGGGTCAACATTTTCACCAAAAATTCAATATTCCCCACTTTGCCCCAAAATAACACAAATTGAAGCCATTGCAGCCTGGATGCTGTGTCTGAAATGTGAGCTCTCTCACTCCTTCCTTGCCCAAGATACGGGCGTTTCAAGTTATCTCCTCAGCTGAAAAAAACATTGACTGCGAGGTCAACTTTTTCACCAAAAATTCAATATTCCCCACTTTGCCCCAAAATAACACAAATAGATGCCATTCCTGCCTGGATGCTGCGTCTGAAATTTAAGCTCTCTCACTCCTTCCTTGCCCAAGATATGGGCGTTTCAAGTTCTCCTCAGCTGAAAAAAACATTGACCGCGGGGTCAACATTTTCACCAAAAATTCAATGTTCCCCAATTTGCCCCAAAATAACACAAATTGAAGCCATTGCAGCCTGGATGCTGTGTCTGAAATGTGAGCTCTCTCACTCCTTCCTTATCCAAGATATGGGCGTTTCAAGTTTTCTCCAGTTGAAAAAACACGTTGACCGCGGGGTCAACATTTTCACCAAAAATTCAATATTCCCCAATTTGCCCGAAAATAACACAAATTCATCCCATTGCAGCCTGGATGCTGTGTCTGAAATGTGAGCTCTCTCACTCCTTCCTTATCAAAGATATGGGCGTTTCTAGTTCTCCTCAGCTGAAAAAAACATTGACCGCGGGGTCAACTTTTTCACCAAAAATTCAATATTCCCCAATTTGCCCCAAAATAACACAAATTGATGCCATTGCAGCCTGGATGCTGCGTCTGAAATTTAAGCTCTCTCACTCCTTCCTTGCCCAAGATATGGGCGTTTCAAGTTCTCCTCAGCTGAAAAAAACATTGACCGCGGGGTCAACATTTTCACCAAAAATTCAATGTTCCCCAATTTGCCCCAAAATAACACAAATTGAAGCCATTGCAGCCTGGATGCTGTGTCTGAAATGTGAGCTCTCTCACTCCTTCCTTATCCAAGATATGGGCGTTTCAAGTTTTCTCCAGTTGAAAAAACACGTTGACCGCGGGGTCAACATTTTCACCAAAAATTCAATATTCCCCAATTTGCCCCAAAATAACACAAATTGAAGCCATTGCAGCCTGGATGCTGTGTCTGAAATGTGAGCTCTCTCACTCCTTCCTTATCCAAGATATGGGTGTTTCAAGTTTTCCTCAGCTGAAAAAAACATTGACCGCGGGGTCAACATTTTCACCAAAAATTCAATATTCCCCAATTTGCCCCAAAATAACACAAATTCATCCCATTGCAGCCTGGATGCTGTGTCTGAAATGTGAGCTCTCTCACTCCTTCCTTATCAAAGATATGGGCGTTTCAAGTTCTCCTCAGCTGAAAAAAACACGTTGACCGCGGGGTCAACATTTTCACCAAAAATTCAATATTCCCCAATTTGCCCCAAAATAACACAAATTGAAGCCATTGCAGCCTGGATGCTGTGTCTGAAATGTGAGCTCTCTCACTCCTTCCTTATCCAAGATATGGGTGTTTCAAGTTTTCCTCAGCTGAAAAAAACATTGACCGCGGGGTCAACATTTTCACCAAAAATTCAATATTCCCCAATTTGCCCCAAAATAACACAAATTCATCCCATTGCAGCCTGGATGCTGTGTCTGAAATGTGAGCTCTCTCACTCCTTCCTTATCAAAGATATGGGCGTTTCAAGTTCTCAGCTGAAAAAAACATTGACCGCGGGGTCAACATTTTCACCAAAAATTCAATATTCCCCAATTTGCCCCAAAATAACACAAATTGAAGCCATTGCAGCCTGGATGCTGTGTCTGAAACGTGAGCTCTCTCACTCCTTCCTTATCCAAGATATGGGCGTTTCAAGTTTTCTCCAGTTGAAAAAACACGTTGACCGCGGGGTCAACATTTTCACCAAAAATTCAATATTCCCCAATTTGCCCCAAAATAACACAAATTGAAGCCATTGCAGCCTGGATGCTGTGTCTGAAATGTGAGCTCTCTCACTCCTTCCTTGCCCAAGATATGGGCGTTTCAAGTTCTCCTCAGCTGAAAAAAACATTGACCGCGGGGTCAACATTTTCACCAAAAATTCAATATTCCCCAATTTGCCCCAAAATAACACAAATTCATCCCATTGCAGCCTGGATGCTGTGTCTGAAATGTGAGCTCTCTCACTCCTTCCTTATCCAAGATATGGGCGTTTCAAGTTCTCCTCAGCTGAAAAAAACCTTGACCGCGGGGTCAACATTTTCACCAAAAATTCAATATTCCCCACTTTGCCCCAAAATAACACAAATTGAAGCCATTGCAGCCTGGATGCTGTGTCTGAAATGTGAGCTCTCTCACTCCTTCCTTGCCCAAGATACGGGCGTTTCAAGTTATCTCCTCAGCTGAAAAAAACATTGACTGCGAGGTCAACTTTTTCACCAAAAATTCAATATTCCCCACTTTGCCCCAAAATAACACAAATAGATGCCATTCCTGCCTGGATGCTGCGTCTGAAATTTAAGCTCTCTCACTCCTTCCTTGCCCAAGATATGGGCGTTTCAAGTTCTCCTCAGCTGAAAAAAACATTGACCGCGGGGTCAACATTTTCACCAAAAATTCAATATTCCCCACTTTGCCCCAAAATAACACAAATTGATGCCATTCCTGCCTGGATGCTGCGTCTGAAATTTAAGCTCTCTCACTCCTTCCTTGCCCAAGATATGGGCGTTTCAAGTTCTCCTCAGCTGAAAAAAACATTGACCGCGGGGTCAACATTTTCACCAAAAATTCAATATTCCCCAATTTGCCCCAAAATAACACAAATTCATCCCATTGCAGCCTGGATGCTGTGTCTGAAATGTGAGCTCTCTCACTCCTTCCTTATCCAAGATATGGGCGTTTCAAGTTCTCCTCAGCTGAAAAAAACCTTGACCGCGGGGTCAACATTTTCACCAAAAATTCAATATTCCCCACTTTGCCCCAAAATAACACAAATTGAAGCCATTGCAGCCTGGATGCTGTGTCTGAAATGTGAGCTCTCTCACTCCTTCCTTGCCCAAGATACGGGCGTTTCAAGTTATCTCCTCAGCTGAAAAAAACATTGACTGCGAGGTCAACTTTTTCACCAAAAATTCAATATTCCCCACTTTGCCCCAAAATAACACAAATAGATGCCATTCCTGCCTGGATGCTGCGTCTGAAATTTAAGCTCTCTCACTCCTTCCTTGCCCAAGATATGGGCGTTTCAAGTTCTCCTCAGCTGAAAAAAACATTGACCGCGGGGTCAACATTTTCACCAAAAATTCAATGTTCCCCAATTTGCCCCAAAATAACACAAATTGAAGCCATTGCAGCCTGGATGCTGTGTCTGAAATGTGAGCTCTCTCACTCCTTCCTTATCCAAGATATGGGCGTTTCAAGTTTTCTCCAGTTGAAAAAACACGTTGACCGCGGGGTCAACATTTTCACCAAAAATTCAATATTCCCCAATTTGCCCCAAAATAACACAAATTGAAGCCATTGCAGCCTTGATGCTGTGTCTGAAATGTGAGCTCTCTCACTCCTTCCTTATCCAAGATATGGGCGTTTCAAGTTCTCCTCAGCTGAAAAAAACATTGACCGCGGGGTCAACATTTTCACCAAAAATTCAATATTCCCCAATTTGCCCCAAAATAACACAAATTCATCCCATTACAGCCTGGATGCTGTGTCTGAAATGTGAGCTCTCTCACTCCTTCCTTATCAAAGATATGGGCGTTTCAAGTTCTCCTCAGCTGAAAAAAACATTGACCGCGGGGTCAACTTTTTCACCAAAAAAACAATATTCCCCACTTTGCCCCAAAATAACACAAATAGATGCCATTCCTGCCTGGATGCTGCGTCTGAAATTTAAGCTCTCTCACTCCTTCCTTGCCCAAGATATGGGCGTTTCAAGTTCTCCTCAGCTGAAAAAAACATTGACCGCGGGGTCAACATTTTCACCAAAAATTCAATGTTCCCCAATTTGCCCCAAAATAACACAAATTGAAGCCATTGCAGCCTGGATGCTGTGTCTGAAATGTGAGCTCTCTCACTCCTTCCTTATCCAAGATATGGGCGTTTCAAGTTTTCTCCAGTTGAAAAAACACGTTGACCGCGGGGTCAACATTTTCACCAAAAATTCAATATTCCCCAATTTGCCCCAAAATAACACAAATTGAAGCCATTGCAGCCTTGATGCTGTGTCTGAAATGTGAGCTCTCTCACTCCTTCCTTATCCAAGATATGGGCGTTTCAAGTTCTCCTCAGCTGAAAAAAACATTGACCGCGGGGTCAACATTTTCACCAAAAATTCAATATTCCCCAATTTGCCCCAAAATAACACAAATTCATCCCATTACAGCCTGGATGCTGTGTCTGAAATGTGAGCTCTCTCACTCCTTCCTTATCAAAGATATGGGCGTTTCAAGTTCTCCTCAGCTGAAAAAAACATTGACCGCGGGGTCAACTTTTTCACCAAAAAAACAATATTCCCCAATTTGCCCCAAAATAACACAAATTGAAGCCATTGCAGCCTGGATGCTGCGTCTAAAAATTTGAACACTCTAACTCCTTCCTTGCCCAAGATATGGGCGTTTCAAGTTTTCTCCAGTTGAAAAAACACGTTGACCGCGGGGTCAACATTTTCACCAAAAATTCAATATTCCCCAATTTGCCCCAAAATAACACAAATTGATGCCATTGCAGCCTGGATGCTGCGTCTGAAATTTAAGCTCTCTCACTCCTTCCTTGCCCAAGATATGGGCGTTTCAAGTTCTCCTCAGCTGAAAAAAACATTGACCGCGGGGTCAACATTTTCACCAAAAATTCAATATTCCCCAATTTGCCCCAAAATGACACAAATTGAAGCCATTGCAGCCTGGATGCTGTGTCTGAAACGTGAGCTCTCTCACTCCTTCCTTATCCAAGATATGGGCGTTTCAAGTTTTCTCCAGTTGAAAAAACACGTTGACCGCGGGGTCAACATTTTCACCAAAAATTCAATATTCCCCAATTTGCCCCAAAATAACACAAATTCATCCCATTACAGCCTGGATGCTGTGTCTGAAATGTGAGCTCTCTCACTCCTTCCTTGTCCAAGATATGGGCGTTTCAAGTTTTCTCCAGTTGAAAAAACACGTTGACCGCGGGGTCAACATTTTCACCAAAAATTCAATATTCCCCAATTTGCCCCAAAATAACACAAATTGAAGCCATTGCAGCCTGGATGCTGTGTCTGAAACGTGAGCTCTCTCACTCCTTCCTTATCCAAGATATGGGCGTTTCAAGTTTTCTCCAGTTGAAAAAACACGTTGACCGCGGGGTCAACATTTTCACCAAAAATTCAATATTCCCCAATTTGCCCCAAAATAACACAAATTGAAGCCATTGCAGCCTGGATGCTGTGTCTGAAATGTGAGCTCTCTCACTCCTTCCTTATCCAAGATATGGCCGTTTCAAGTTTTCTCCAGTTGAAAAAACACGTTAACCGCGGGGTCAACATTTTCACCAAAAATTCAATATTCCCCAATTTGCCCCAAAATAACACAAATTGATGCCATTGCAGCCTGGATGCTGCGTCTGAAATTTAAGCTCTCTCACTCCTTCCTTGCCCAAGATATGGGCGTTTCAAGTTCTCCTCAGCTGAAAAAAACATTGACCGCGGGGTCAACTTTTTCACCAAAAAAACAATATTCCCCAATTTGCCCCAAAATAACACAAATTGAAGCCATTGCAGCCTGGATGCTGTGTCTGAAATGTGAGCTCTCTCACTCCTTCCTTGTCCAAGATATGGGCGTTTCAAGTTTTCTCCAGTTGAAAAAACACGTTGACCGCGGGGTCAACATTTTCACCAAAAATTCAATATTCCCCAATTTGCCCCAAAATAACACAAATTGAAGCCATTGCAGCCTGGATGCTGTGTCTGAAACGTGAGCTCTCTCACTCCTTCCTTATCCAAGATATGGGCGTTTCAAGTTTTCTCCAGTTGAAAAAACACGTTGACCGCGGGGTCAACATTTTCACCAAAAATTCAATATTCCCCAATTTGCCCCAAAATAACACAAATTCATCCCATTGCAGCCTGGATGCTGTGTCTGAAATGTGAGCTCTCTCACTCCTTCCTTATCAAAGATATGGGCGTTTCAAGTTCTCCTCAGCTGAAAAAAACATTGACCGCGGGGTCAACATTTTCACCAAAAATTCAATATTCCCCAATTTGCCCCAAAATAACACAAATTGAAGCCATTGCAGCCTGGATGCTGTGTCTGAAACGTGAGCTCTCTCACTCCTTCCTTATCCAAGATATGGGCGTTTCAAGTTTTCTCCAGTTGAAAAAACACGTTGACCGCGGGGTCAACATTTTCACCAAAAATTCAATATTCCCCAATTTCCCCCAAAATAACACAAATTGAAGCCATTGCAGCCTGGATGCTGTGTCTGAAATGTGAGCTCTCTCACTCCTTCCTTATCCAAGATATGGGCGTTTCAAGTTCTCCTCAGCTGAAAAAAACATTGACCGCGGGGTCAACATTTTCACCAAAAATTCAATATTCCCCACTTTGCCCCAAAATAACACAAATAGATGCCATTCCTGCCTGGATGCTGCGTCTGAAATTTAAGCTCTCTCATTCCTTCCTTGCCCAAGATATGGGCGTTTCAAGTTCTCCTCAGCTGAAAAAAACATTGACCGCGGGGTCAACATTTTCACCAAAAATTCAATGTTCCCCAATTTGCCCCAAAATAACACAAATTGAAGCCATTGCAGCCTGGATGCTGTGTCTGAAATGTGAGCTCTCTCACTCCTTCCTTATCCAAGATATGGGCGTTTCAAGTTTTCTCCAGTTGAAAAAACACGTTGACCGCGGGGTCAACATTTTCACCAAAAATTCAATATTCCCCACTTTGCCCCAAAATAACACAAATAGATGCCATTCCTGCCTGGATGCTGCGTCTGAAATTTAAGCTCTCTCACTCCTTCCTTGCCCAAGATATGGGCGTTTCAAGTTCTCCTCAGCTGAAAAAAACATTGACCGCGGGGTCAACATTTTCACCAAAAATTCAATGTTCCCCAATTTGCCCCAAAATAACACAAATTGAAGCCATTGCAGCCTGGATGCTGTGTCTGAAATGTGAGCTCTCTCACTCCTTCCTTATCCAAGATATGGGCGTTTCAAGTTTTCTCCAGTTGAAAAAACACGTTGACCGCGGGGTCAACATTTTCACCAAAAATTCAATATTCCCCAATTTGCCCCAAAATAACACAAATTGAAGCCATTGCAGCCTGGATGCTGTGTCTGAAATGTGAGCTCTCTCACTCCTTCCTTATCCAAGATATGGGCGTTTCAAGTTCTCCTCAGCTGAAAAAAACATTGACCGCGGGGTCAACATTTTCACCAAAAATTCAATATTCCCCAATTTGCCCCAAAATAACACAAATTGAAGCCATTGCAGCCTGGATGCTGTGTCTGAAATGTGAGCTCTCTCACTCCTTCCTTATCCAAGATATGGGCGTTTCAAGTTTTCTCCAGTTGAAAAAACACGTTGACCGCGGGGTCAACATTTTCACCAAAAATTCAATATTCCCCAATTTGCCCCAAAATAACACAAATTGAAGCCATTGCAGCCTGGATGCTGTGTCTGAAATGTGAGCTCTCTCACTCCTTCCTTGTCCAAGATATGGGCGTTTCAAGTTTTCTCCAGTTGAAAAAACACGTTGACCGCGGGGTCAACATTTTCACCAAAAATTCAATATTCCCCAATTTGCCCCAAAATAACACAAATTGAAGCCATTGCAGCCTGGATGCTGTGTCTGAAATGTGAGCTCTCTCACTCCTTCCTTGTCCAAGATATGGGCGTTTCAAGTTTTCTCCAGTTGAAAAAACACGTTGACCGCGGGGTCAACATTTTCACCAAAAATTCAATATTCCCCAATTTGCCCCAAAATAACACAAATTGAAGCCATTGCAGCCTGGATGCTGTGTCTGAAATGTGAGCTCTCTCACTCCTTCCTTGTCCAAGATATGGGCGTTTCAAGTTTTCTCCAGTTGAAAAAACACGTTGACCGCGGGGTCAACATTTTCACCAAAAATTCAATATTCCCCAATTTGCCCCAAAATAACACAAATTGAAGCCATTGCAGCCTGGATGCTGTGTCTGAAATGTGAGCTCTCTCACTCCTTCCTTATCCAAGATATGGGCGTTTCAAGTTCTCCTCAGCTGAAAAAAACATTGACCGCGGAGTCAACATTTTCACCAAAAATTCAATATTCCCCAATTTGCCCCAAAATAACACAAATTGATGCCATTCCTGCCTGGATGCTGTGTCTGAAATGTGAGCTCTCTCACTCCTTCCTTATCCAAGATATGGCCGTTTCAAGTTTTCTCCAGTTGAAAAAACACGTTAACCGCGGGGTCAACATTTTCACCAAAAATTCAATATTCCCCAATTTGCCCCAAAATAACACAAATTGAAGCCATTGCAGCCTGGATGCTGTGTCTGAAACGTGAGCTCTCTCACTCCTTCCTTATCCAAGATATGGCCGTTTCAAGTTTTCTCCAGTTGAAAAAACACGTTAACCGCGGGGTCAACATTTTCACCAAAAATTCAATATTCCCCAATTTGCCCCAAAATAACACAAATTGAAGCCATTGCAGCCTGGATGCTGTGTCTGAAACGTGAGCTCTCTCACTCCTTCCTTATCCAAGATATGGGCGTTTCAAGTTTTCTCCAGTTGAAAAAACACGTTGACCGCGGGGTCAACATTTTCACCAAAAATTCAATATTCCCCAATTTGCCCCAAAATAACACAAATTGAAGCCATTGCAGCCTGGATGCTGTGTCTGAAATGTGAGCTCTCTCACTCCTTCCTTGTCCAAGATATGGGCGTTTCAAGTTTTCTCCAGTTGAAAAAACACGTTGACCGCGGGGTCAACATTTTCACCAAAAATTCAATATTCCCCAATTTGCCCCAAAATAACACAAATTGAAGCCATTGCAGCCTGGATGCTGTGTCTGAAACGTGAGCTCTCTCACTCCTTCCTTATCCAAGATATGGGCGTTTCAAGTTTTCTCCAGTTGAAAAAACACGTTGACCGCGGGGTCAACATTTTCACCAAAAATTCAATATTCCCCAATTTGCCCCAAAATAACACAAATTGAAGCCATTGCAGCCTGGATGCTGTGTCTGAAATGTGAGCTCTCTCACTCCTTCCTTATCAAAGATATGGGCGTTTCAAGTTCTCCTCAGCTGAAAAAAACATTGACCGCGGGGTCAACTTTTTCACCAAAAAAACAATATTCCCCAATTTGCCCCAAAATAACACAAATTGAAGCCATTGCAGCCTGGATGCTGTGTCTGAAATGTGAGCTCTCTCACTCCTTCCTTATCCAAGATATGGCCGTTTCAAGTTTTCTCCAGTTGAAAAAACACGTTGACCGCGGGGTCAACATTTTCACCAAAAATTCAATATTCCCCAATTTGCCCCAAAATAACACAAATTGAAGCCATTGCAGCCTGGATGCTGTGTCTGAAATGTGAGCTCTCTCACTCCTTCCTTGTCCAAGATATGGGCGTTTCAAGTTTTCTCCAGTTGAAAAAACACGTTGACCGCGGGGTCAACATTTTCACCAAAAATTCAATATTCCCCAATTTGCCCCAAAATAACACAAATTGAAGCCATTGCAGCCTGGATGCTGTGTCTGAAACGTGAGCTCTCTCACTCCTTCCTTATCCAAGATATGGGCGTTTCAAGTTTTCTCCAGTTGAAAAAACACGTTGACCGCGGGGTCAACATTTTCACCAAAAATTCAATATTCCCCAATTTGCCCCAAGATAACACAAATTGATGCCATTGCAGCCTGGATGCTGCGTCTGAAATTTAAGCTCTCTCACTCCTTCCTTGCCCAAGATATGGGCGTTTCAAGTTCTCCTCAGCTGAAAAAAACATTGACCGCGGGGTCAACATTTTCACCAAAAATTCAATATTCCCCAATTTGCCCCAAAATAACACAAATTCATCCCATTACAGCCTGGATGCTGTGTCTGAAATGTGAGCTCTCTCACTCCTTCCTTATCAAAGATATGGGCGTTTCAAGTTCTCCTCAGCTGAAAAAAACATTGACCGCGGGGTCAACTTTTTCACCAAAAAAACAATATTCCCCAATTTGCCCCAAAATAACACAAATTGAAGCCATTGCAGCCTGGATTCTGCGTCTAAAAATTTGAACACTCTAACTCCTTCCTTGCCCAAGATATGGGCGTTTCAAGTTTTCTCCAGTTGAAAAAACACGTTGACCGCGGGGTCAACATTTTCACCAAAAATTCAATATTCCCCAATTTGCCCCAAAATAACACAAATTGAAGCCATTGCAGCCTGGATGCTGTGTCTGAAATGTGAGCTCTCTCACTCCTTCCTTATCCAAGATATGGGCGTTTCAAGTTCTCCTCAGCTGAAAAAATCATTGACCGCGGGGTCAACATTTTCACCAAAAATTCAATATTCCCCAATTTGCCCCAAAATAACACAAATTGAAGCCATTGCAGCCTGGATGCTGCGTCTAAAAATTTGAACACTCTAACTCCTTCCTTGCCCAAGATATGGGCGTTTCAAGTTTTCTCCAGTTGAAAAAACACGTTGACCGCGGGGTCAACATTTTCACAAAAAATTCAATATTCCCCAATTTGCCCCAAAATAACACAAATTGAAGCCATTGCAGCCTGGATGCTGTGTCTGAAATGTGAGCTCTCTCACTCCTTCCTTGCCCAAGATACGGGCGTTTCAAGTTATCTCCTCAGCTGAAAAAAACATTGACCGCGGGGTCAACATTTTCACCAAAAATTCAATGTTCCCGAATTTGCCCCAAAATAACACAAATTGAAGCCATTGCAGCCTGGATGCTGCGTCTAAAAATTTGAACACTCTAACTCCTTCCTTGCCCAAGATATGGGCGTTTCAAGTTTTCTCCAGTTGAAAAAACACGTTGACCGCGGGGTCAACATTTTCACCAAAAATTCAATATTCCCCAATTTGCCCCAAAATAACACAAATTGAAGCCATTGCAGCCTGGATGCTGTGTCTGAAATGTGAGCTCTCTCACTCCTTCCTTATCCAAGATATGGGCGTTTCAAGTTTTCTCCAGTTGAAAAAACACATTGACCGCGGGGTCAACTTTTTCACCAAAAAAACAATATTCCCCAATTTGCCCCAAAATAACACAAATTGAAGCCATTGCAGCCTGGATGCTGTGTCTGAAATTTGAACACTCTAACTCCTTCCTTGCCCAAGATATGGGCGTTTCAAGTTTTCTCCAGTTGAAAAAACACGTTGACCGCGGGGTCAACATTTTCACAAAAAATTCAATATTCCCCAATTTGCCCCAAAATAACACAAATTGAAGCCATTGCAGCCTGGATGCTGTGTCTGAAATGTGAGCTCTCTCACTCCTTCCTTATCCAAGATATGGGCGTTTCAAGTTCTCCTCAGCTGAAAAAAACATTGACCGCGGGGTCAACATTTTCACCAAAAATTCAATATTCCCCAATTTGCCCCAAAATAACACAAATTCATCCCATTGCAGCCTGGATGCTGTGTCTGAAATTTGAGCTCTCTCACTCCTTCCTTATCAAAGATATGGGCGTTTCAAGTTCTCCTCAGCTGAAAAAAACATTGACCGCGGGGTCAACATTTTCACCAAAAATTCAATATTCCCCAATTTGCCCCAAAATAACACAAATTCATCCCATTGCAGCCTGGATGCTGTGTCTGAAATGTGAGCTCTCTCACTCCTTCCTTGTCCAAGATATGGGCGTTTCAATTTTTCACCAGTTGAAAAAACACGTTGACCGCGGGGTCAACATTTTCACCAAAAATTCAATATTCCCCACTTTGCCCCAAAATAACACAAATTGAAGCCATTGCAGCCTGGATGCTGTGTCTGAAATGTGAGCTCTCTCACTCCTTCCTTGCCCAAGATACGGGCGTTTCAAGTTATCTCCTCAGCTGAAAAAAACATTGACCGCGGGGTCAACATTTTCACCAAAAATTCAATGTTCCCCAATTTGCCCCAAAATAACACAAATTGAAGCCATTGCAGCCTGGATGCTGTGTCTGAAATGTGAGCTCTCTCACTCCTTCCTTATCAAAGATATGGGCGTTTCAAGTTCTCCTCAGCTGAAAAAAACATTGACCGCGAATCAACTTTTTCACCAAAAAAACAATATTCCCCAATTTGCCCCAAAATAACACAAATTGAAGCCATTGCAGCCTGGATGCTGCGTCTAAAAATTTGAACACTCTAACTCCTTCCTTGCCCAAGATATGGGCGTTTCAAGTTTTCACCAGTTGAAAAAACACGTTGACCGCGGGGTCAACATTTTTACCAAAAATTCAATATTCCCCAATTTGCCCCAAAATAACACAAATTGAAGCCATTGCAGCCTGGATGCTGTGTCTGAAATGTGAGCTCTCTCACTCCTTCCTTATCCAAGATATGGGCGTTTCAAGTTTTCTCCAGTTGAAAAAACACGTTGACCGCGGGGTCAACATTTTCACCAAAAATTCAATATTCCCCAATTTGCCCCAAAATAACACAAATTGAAGCCATTGCAGCCTGGATGCTGTGTCTGAAATGTGAGCTCTCTCACTCCTTCCTTGTCCAAGATATGGGCGTTTCAAGTTTTCTCCAGTTGAAAAAACACGTTGACCGCGGGGTCAACATTTTCACCAAAAATTCAATATTCCCCACTTTGCCCCAAAATTACACAAATTGAAGCCATTGCAGCCTGGATGCTGTGTCTGAAATGTGAGCTCTCTCACTCCTTCCTTGTCCAAGATATGGGCGTTTCAAGTTTTCTCCAGTTGAAAAAACACGTTGACCGCGGGGTCAACATTTTCACCAAAAATTCAATATTCCCCAATTTGCCCCAAAATAACACAAATTGATGCCATGCCTGCCTGGATGCTGCGTCTGAAATTTAAGCTCTCTCACTCCTTCCTTGCCCAAGATATGGGCGTTTCAAGTTCTCCTCAGCTGAAAAAAACATTGACCGCGGGGTCAACATTTTCACCAAAAATTCAATATTCCCCAATTTGCCCCAAAATAACACAAATTCATCCCATTGCAGCCTGGATGCTGTGTCTGAAATGTGAGCTCTCTCACTCCTTCCTTATCCAAGATATGGGCGTTTCAAGTTCTCCTCAGCTGAAAAAAACATTGACCGCGGAGTCAACATTTTCACCAAAAATTCAATATTCCCCACTTTGCCCCAAAATAACACAAATTGATGCCATGCCTGCCTGGATGCTGCGTCTGAAATTTAAGCTCTCTCACTCCTTCCTTGCCCAAGATATGGGCGTTTCAAGTTCTCCTCAGCTGAAAAAAACATTGACCGCAGGGTCAACATTTTCACCAAAAATTCAATATTCCCCACTTTGCCCCAAAATAACACAAATTGAAGCCATTGCAGCCTGGATGCTGCGTCTGAAATTTAAGCTCTCTCACTCCTTCCTTGCCCAAGATATGGGCGTTTCAAGTTCTCCTCAGCTGAAAAAAACATTGACCGCGGAGTCAACATTTTCACCAAAAATTCAATATTCCCCACTTTGCCCCAAAATAACACAAATTGAAGCCATTGCAGCCTGGATGCTGTGTCTGAAACGTGAGCTTTTTCACTCCTTCCTTATCCAAGATATGGGCGTTTCAAGTTCTCCTCAGCTGAAAAAAACATTGACCGCGGGGTCAACATTTTCACCAAAAATTCAATATTCCCCACTTTGCCCCAAAATAACACAAATTGAAGCCATTGCAGCCTGGATGCTGCGTCTGAAATTTAAGCTCTCTCACTCCTTCCTTGCCCAAGATATGGGCGTTTCAAGTTCTCCTCAGCTGAAAAAAACATTGACCGCGGGGTCAACATTTTCACCAAAAATTCAATATTCCCCACTTTGCCCCAAAATAACACAAATTGAAGCCATTGCAGCCTGGATGCTGTGTCTGAAATGTGAGCTCTCTCACTCCTTCCTTATCCAAGATATGGGCGTTTCAAGTTCTCCTCAGCTGAAAAAAACATTGACCGCGGGGTCAACATTTTCACCAAAAATTCAATATTCCCCAATTTGCCCCAAAATAACACAAATTCATCCCATTGCAGCCTGGATGCTGTGTCTGAAATGTGAGCTCTCTCACTCCTTCCTTATCCAAGATATGGGCGTTTCAAGTTCTCCTCAGCTGAAAAAAACATTGACCGCGGGGTCAACATTTTCACCAAAAATTCAATATTCCCCACTTTGCCCCAAAATAACACAAATTGAAGCCATTGCAGCCTGGATGCTGTGTCTGAAATGTGAGCTCTCTCACTCCTTCCTTATCCAAGATATGGGCGTTTCAAGTTCTCCTCAGCTGAAAAAAACATTGACCGCGGGGTCAACTTTTTCACCAAAAAAACAATATTCCCCAATTTGCCCCAAAATAACACAAATTGAAGCCATTGCAGCCTGGATGCTGTGTCTGAAATGTGAGCTCTCTCACTCCTTCCTTGTCCAAGATATGGGCGTTTCAAGTTTTCTCCAGTTGAAAAAACACGTTGACCGCGGGGTCAACATTTTCACCAAAAATTCAATATTCCCCAATTTGCCCCAAAATAACACAAATTGAAGCCATTGCAGCCTGGATGCTGTGTCTGAAATGTGAGCTCTCTCACTCCTTCCTTATCCAAGATATGGGCGTTTCAAGTTCTCCTCAGCTGAAAAAAACATTGACCGCGGGGTCAACATTTTCACCAAAAATTCAATATTCCCCAATTTGCCCCAAAATAACACAAATTCATCCCATTGCAGCCTGGATGCTGTGTCTGAAATGTGAGCTCTCTCACTCCTTCCTTGTCCAAGATATGGGCGTTTCAAGTTTTCTCCAGTTGAAAAAACACGTTGACCGCGGGGTCAACATTTTCACCAAAAATTCAATATTCCCCAATTTGCCCCAAAATAACACAAATTGATGCCATGCCTGCCTGGATGCTGCGTCTGAAATTTAAGCTCTCTCACTCCTTCCTTGCCCAAGATATGGGCGTTTCAAGTTCTCCTCAGCTGAAAAAAACATTGACCGCGGGGTCAACATTTTCACCAAAAATTCAATATTCCCCACTTTGCCCCAAAATAACACAAATTGAAGCCATTGCAGCCTGGATGCTGCGTCTGAAATTTAAGCTCTCTCACTCCTTCCTTGCCCAAGATATGGGCGTTTCAAGTTCTCCTCAGCTGAAAAAAACATTGACCGCGGGGTCAACATTTTCACCAAAAATTCAATATTCCCCACTTTGCCCCAAAATAACACAAATTGAAGCCATTGCAGCCTGGATGCTGCGTCTGAAATTTAAGCTCTCTCACTCCTTCCTTGCCCAAGATATGGGCGTTTCAAGTTCTCCTCAGCTGAAAAAAACATTGACCGAGGGGTCAACATTTTCACCAAAAATTCAATATTCCCCACTTTGCCCCAAAATAACACAAATTGAAGCCATTGCAGCCTGGATGCTGTGTCTGAAATGTGAGCTCTCTCACTCCTTCCTTATCCAAGATATGGGCGTTTCAAGTTCTCCTCAGCTGAAAAAAACATTGACCGCGGGGTCAACATTTTCACCAAAAATTCAATATTCCCCACTTTGCCCCAAAATAACACAAATTGAAGCCATTGCAGCCTGGATGCTGTGTCTGAAATGTGAGCTCTCTCACTCCTTCCTTGTCCAAGATATGGGCGTTTCAAGTTTTCTCCAGTTGAAAAAACACGTTGACCGCGGGGTCAACATTTTCACCAAAAATTCAATATTCCCCACTTTGCCCCAAAATAACACAAATTGAAGCCATTGCAGCCTGGATGCTGTGTCTGAAATGTGAGCTCTCTCACTCCTTCCTTGCCCAAGACACGGGCGTTTCAAGTTATCTCCTCAGCTGAAAAAAACATTGACCGCGAGGTCAACTTTTTCACCAAAAATTCAATATTCCCCAATTTGCCCCAAAATAACACAAATTGAAGCCATTGCAGCCTGGATGCTGTGTCTGAAATGTGAGCTCTCTCACTCCTTCCTTGCCCAAGATATGGGCGTTTCAAGTTCTCCTCAGCTGAAAAAAACATTGACCGCGGGGTCAACATTTTCACAAAAAATTCAATATTCCCCAATTTGCCCCAAAATAACACAAATTCATCCCATTGCAGCCTGGATGCTGTGTCTGAAATGTGAGCTCTCTCACTCCTTCCTTATCCAAGATATGGGCGTTTCAAGTTCTCCTCAGCTGAAAAAAACATTGACCGCGGGGTCAACATTTTCACCAAAAATTCAATATTCCCCAATTTGCCCCAAAATAACACAAATTGAAGCCATTGCAGCCTGGATGCTGTGTCTGAAATGTGAGCTCTCTCACTCCTTCCTTGTCCAAGATATGGGCGTTTCAAGTTTTCTCCAGTTGAAAAAACACGTTGACCGCGGGGTCAACATTTTCACCAAAAATTCAATATTCCCCAATTTGCCCCAAAATAACACAAATTGAAGCCATTGCAGCCTGGATGCTGTGTCTGAAATGTGAGCTCTCTCACTCCTTCCTTATCCAAGATATGGGCGTTTCAAGTTCTCCTCAGCTGAAAAAAACATTGACCGCGGGGTCAACATTTTCACCAAAAATTCAATATTCCCCAATTTGCCCCAAAATAACACAAATTGAAGCCATTGCAGCCTGGATGCTGTGTCTGAAATGTGAGCTCTCTCACTCCTTCCTTGTCCAAGATATGGGCGTTTCAAGTTTTCTCCAGTTGAAAAAACACGTTGACCGCGGGGTCAACATTTTCACCAAAAATTCAATATTCCCCAATTTGCCCCAAAATAACACAAATTGAAGCCCTTGCAGCCTGGATGCTGTGTCTGAAATTTGAGCTCTCTCACTCCTTCCTTATCCAAGATATGGGCGTTTCAAGTTCTCCTCAGCTGAAAAAAACATTGACCGCGAGGTCAACTTTTTCACCAAAAATTCAATATTCCCCAATTTGCCCCAAAATAACACAAATTGAAGCCATTGCAGCCTGGATGCTGTGTCTGAAATGTGAGCTCTCTCACTCCTTCCTTGCCCAAGACACGGGCGTTTCAAGTTATCTCCTCAGCTGAAAAAAACATTGACCGCGAGGTCAACTTTTTCACCAAAAATTCAATATTCCCCAATTTGCCCCAAAATAACACAAATTGATGCCATTGCAGCCTGGATGCTGTGTCTGAAATGTGAGCTCTCTCACTCCTTCCTTATCCAAGATATGGGCGTTTCAAGTTCTCCTCAGCTGAAAAAAACATTGACCGCGGGGTCAACATTTTCACAAAAAATTCAATATTCCCCACTTTGCCCCAAAATAACACAAATTGAAGCCATTGCAGCCTGGATGCTGCGTCTGAAATTTAAGCTCTCTCACTCCTTCCTTGCCCAAGATACGGGCGTTTCAAGTTATCTCCTCAGCTGAAAAATACATTGACCGCGGGGTCAACATTTTCACCAAAAATTCAATATTCCCCAATTTGCCCCAAAATAACACAAATTGATGCCATTCCTGCCTGGATGCTGCGTCTGAAATTTAAGCTCTCTCACTCCTTCCTTGCCCAAGATATGGGCGTTTCAAGTTCTCCTCAGCTGAAAAAAACATTGACCGCGGGGTCAACATTTTCACCAAAAATTCAATATTCCCCAATTTGCCCCAAAATAACACAAATTCATCCCATTGCAGCCTGGATGCTGTGTCTGAAATGTGAGCTCTCTCACTCCTTCCTTATCAAAGATATGGGCGTTTCAAGTTCTCCTCAGCTGAAAAAAACATTGACCGCGGGGTCAACTTTTTCACCAAAAAAACAATATTCCCCACTTTGCCCCAAAATAACACAAATTGAAGCCATTGCAGCCTGGATGCTGTGTCTGAAATGTGAGCTCTCTCACTCCTTCCTTGTCCAAGATATGGGCGTTTCAAGTTTTCTCCAGTTGAAAAAACACGTTGACTGCGGGGTCAACATTTTCACCAAAAATTCAATATTCCCCAATTTGCCCCAAAATAACACAAATTGAAGCCATTGCAGCCTGGATGCTGTGTCTGAAATGTGAGCTCTCTCACTCCTTCCTTGTCCAAGATATGGGCGTTTCAAGTTTTCTCCAGTTGAAAAAACACGTTGACCGCGGGGTCAACATTTTCACCAAAAATTCAATATTCCCCACTTTGCCCCAAAATAACACAAATTGAAGCCATTGCAGCCTGGATGCTGTGTCTGAAATGTGAGCTCTCTCACTCCTTCCTTGCCCAAGACACGGGCGTTTCAAGTTATCTCCTCAGCTGAAAAAAACATTGACCGCGAGGTCAACTTTTTCACCAAAAATTCAATATTCCCCAATTTGCCCCAAAATAACACAAATTGAAGCCATTGCAGCCTGGATGCTGTGTCTGAAATGTGAGCTCTCTCACTCCTTCCTTGTCCAAGATATGGGCGTTTCAAGTTTTCTCCAGTTGAAAAAACACGTTGACCGCGGCGTCAACATTTTCACCAAAAATGCAATATTCCCCAATTTGCCCCAAAATAACACAAATTCATCCCATTGCAGCCTGGATGCTGTGTCTGAAATGTGAGCTCTCTCACTCCTTCCTTGCCCAAGACACGGGCGTTTCAAGTTATCTCCTCAGCTGAAAAAAACATTGACCGCGAGGTCAACTTTTTCACCAAAAATTCAATATTCCCCAATTTGCCCCAAAATAACACAAATTGATGCCATTCCTGCCTGGATGCTGCGTCTGAAATTTAAGCTCTCTCACTCCTTCCTTGCCCAAGATATGGGCGTTTCAAGTTCTCCTCAGCTGAAAAAAACATTGACCGCGGGGTCAACATTTTCACCAAAAATTCAATATTCCCCAATTTGCCCCAAAATAACACAAATTCATCCCATTGCAGCCTGGATGCTGTGTCTGAAATGTGAGCTCTCTCACTCCTTCCTTATCAAAGATATGGGCGTTTCAAGTTCTCCTCAGCTGAAAAAAACATTGACCGCGGGGTCAACATTTTCACCAAAAATTCAATATTCCCCACTTTGCCCCAAAATAACACAAATTGAAGCCATTGCAGCCTGGATGCTGCGTCTGAAATTTAAGCTCTCTCACTCCTTCCTTGCCCAAGATATGGGCGTTTCAAGTTCTCCTCAGCTGAAAAAAACATTGACCGCGGGGTCAACATTTTCACCAAAAATTCAATATTCCCCACTTTGCCCCAAAATAACACAAATTGAAGCCATTGCAGCCTGGATGCTGTGTCTGAAATGTGAGCTCTCTCACTCCTTCCTTGCCCAAGACACGGGCGTTTCAAGTTATCTCCTCAGCTGAAAAAAACATTGACCGCGATGTCAACTTTTTCACCAAAAATTCAATATTCCCCAATTTGCCCCAAAATAACATAAATTGAAGCCATTGCAGCCTGGATGCTGTGTCTGAAATGTGAGCTCTCTCACTCCTTCCTTGCCCAAGATATGGGCGTTTCAAGTTCTCCTCAGCTGAAAAAAACATTGACCGCGGGGTCAACATTTTCACCAAAAATTCAATATTCCCCAATTTGCCCCAAAATAACACAAATTGAAGCCATTGCAGCCTGGATGCTGTGTCTGAAATGTGAGCTCTCTCACTCCTTCCTTGCCCAAGACACGGGCGTTTCAAGTTATCTCCTCAGCTGAAAAAAACATTGACCGCGATGTCAACTTTTTCACCAAAAATTCAATATTCCCCAATTTGCCCCAAAATAACACAAATTGAAGCCATTGCAGCCTGGATGCTGTGTCTGAAATGTGAGCTCTCTCACTCCTTCCTTATCCAAGACACGGGCGTTTCAAGTTATCTCCTCAGCTGAAAAAAACATTGACCGCGGGGTCAACTTTTTCACCAAAAAAACAATATTCCCCAATTTGCCCCAAAATAACACAAATTGAAGCCATTGCAGCCTGGATGCTGCGTCTAAAAATTTGAACACTCTAACTCCTTCCTTGCCCAAGATATGGGCGTTTCAAGTTTTCTCCAGTTGAAAAAACACGTTGACCGCGGGGTCAACATTTTCACCAAAAATTCAATATTCCCCAATTTGCCCCAAAATAACACAAATTGAAACCATTGCAGCCTGGATGCTGTGTCTGAAATGTGAGCTCTCTCACTCCTTCCTTGCCCAAGATATGGGCGTTTCAAGTTCTCCTCAGCTGAAAAAAACATTGACCGCGGGGTCAACATTTTCACCAAAAATTCAATATTCCCCAATTTGCCCCAAAATAACACAAATTCATCCCATTGCAGCCTGGATGCTGTGTCTGAAATGTGAGCTCTCTCACTCCTTCCTTATCCAAGATATGGGCGTTTCAAGTTCTCCTCAGCTGAAAAAAACATTGACCGCGGGGTCAACATTTTCACCAAAAATTCAATATTCCCCAATTTGCCCCAAAATAACACAAATTGAAGCCATTGCAGCCTGGATGCTGTGTCTGAAATGTGAGCTCTCTCACTCCTTCCTTGTCCAAGATATGGGCGTTTCAAGTTTTCTCCAGTTGAAAAAACACGTTGACCGCGGGGTCAACATTTTCACCAAAAATTCAATATTCCCCAATTTGCCCCAAAATAACACAAATTGAAGCCATTGCAGCCTGGATGCTGTGTCTGAAATGTGAGCTCTCTCACTCCTTCCTTATCCAAGATATGGGCGTTTCAAGTTCTCCTCAGCTGAAAAAAACATTGACCGCGGGGTCAACTTTTTCACCAAAAAAACAATATTCCCCAATTTTGCCCCAAAATAACACAAATTGAAGCCATTGCAGCCTGGATGCTGCGTCTAAAAATTTGAACACTCTAACTCCTTCCTTGCCCAAGATATGGGCGTTTCAAGTTTTCTCCAGTTGAAAAAACACGTTGACCGCGGGGTCAACATTTTCACCAAAAATTCAATATTCCCCAATTTGCCCCAAAATAACACAAATTGAAGCCATTGCAGCCTGGATGCTGTGTCTGAAATGTGAGCTCTCTCACTCCTTCCTTATTCAAGATATGGGCGTTTCAAGTTCTCCTCAGCTGAAAAAAACATTGACCGCGGGGTCAACTTTTTCACCAAAAAAACAATATTCCCCAATTTGCCCCAAAATAACACAAATTGAAGCCATTGCAGCCTGGATGCTGCGTCTAAAAATTTGAACACTCTAACTCCTTCCTTGCCCAAGATATGGGCGTTTCAAGTTTTCTCCAGTTGAAAAAACACGTTGACCGCGGGGTCAACATTTTCACCAAAAATTCAATATTCCCCAATTTGCCCCAAAATAACACAAATTGAAGCCATTGCAGCCTGGATGCTGTGTCTGAAATGTGAGCTCTCTCACTCCTTCCTTGTCCAAGATATGGGCGTTTCAAGTTCTCCTCAGCTGAAAAAAACATTGACCGCGGGGTCAACATTTTCACAAAAAATTCAATATTCCCCAATTTGCCCCAAAATGACACAAATTGAAGCCATTGCAGCCTGGATGCTGCGTCTAAAAATTTGAAAACTCTAACTCCTTCCTTGCCCAAGATACGGGCGTTTCAAGTTATCTCCTCAGCTGAAAAAAACATTGACCGCGAGGTCAACTTTTTCACCAAAAATTCAATATTCCCCAATTTGCCCCAAAATAACACAAATTCATCCCATTGCAGCCTGGATGCTGTGTCTGAAATGTGAGCTCTCTCACTCCTTCCTTGCCCAAGACACGGGCGTTTCAAGTTATCTCCTCAGCTGAAAAAAACATTGACCGCGAGGTCAACTTTTTCACCAAAAATTCAATATTCCCCAATTTGCCCCAAAATAACACAAATTGAAGCCATTGCAGCCTGGATGCTGTGTCTGAAATGTGAGCTCTCTCACTCCTTCCTTATCCAAGATATGGGCGTTTCAAGTTCTCCTCAGCTGAAAAAAACATTGACCGCGGGGTCAACATTTTCACCAAAAATTCAATATTCCCCACTTTGCCCCAAAATAACACAAATTGAAGCCATTGCAGCCTGGATGCTGTGTCTGAAATGTGAGCTCTCTCACTCCTTCCTTGCCCAAGACACGGGCGTTTCAAGTTATCTCCTCAGCTGAAAAAAACATTGACCGCGAGGTCAACTTTTTCACCAAAAATTCAATATTCCCCAATTTGCCCCAAAATAACACAAATTGAAGCCATTGCAGCCTGGATGCTGTGTCTGAAATGTGAGCTCTCTCACTCCTTCCTTATCCAAGATATGGGCGTTTCAAGTTCTCCTCAGCTGAAAAAAACATTGACCGCGGGGTCAACATTTTCACCAAAAATTCAATATTCCCCAATTTGCCCCAAAATAACACAAATTCATCCCATTGCAGCCTGGATGCTGTGTCTGAAATGTGAGCTCTCTCACTCCTTCCTTATCCAAGATATGGGCGTTTCAAGTTCTCCTCAGCTGAAAAAAACATTGACCGCGGGGTCAACATTTTCACCAAAAATTCAATATTCCCCAATTTGCCCCAAAATAACACAAATTGAAGCCATTGCAGCCTGGATGCTGTGTCTGAAATGTGAGCTCTCTCACTCCTTCCTTGTCCAAGATATGGGCGTTTCAAGTTTTCTCCAGTTGAAAAAACACGTTGACCGCGGGGTCAACATTTTCACCAAAAATTCAATATTCCCCACTTTGCCCCAAAATAACACAAATTGAAGCCATTGCAGCCTGGATGCTGTGTCTGAAATGTGAGCTCTCTCACTCCTTCCTTGTCCAAGATATGGGCGTTTCAAGTTTTCTCCAGTTGAAAAAACACGTTGACCGCGGGGTCAACATTTTCACAAAAAATTCAATATTCCCCACTTTGCCCCAAAATAACACAAATTGAAGCCATTGCAGCCTGGATGCTGCGTCTGAAATTTAAGCTCTCTCACTCCTTCCTTGCCCAAGATACGGGCGTTTCAAGTTATCTCCTCAGCTGAAAAATACATTGACCGCGGGGTCAACATTTTCACCAAAAATTCAATATTCCCCACTTTGCCCCAAAATAACACAAATTGAAGCCATTGCAGCCTGGATGCTGTGTCTGAAATGTGAGCTCTCTCACTCCTTCCTTGCCCAAGACACGGGCGTTTCAAGTTATCTCCTCAGCTGAAAAAAACATTGACCGCGGGGTCAACATTTTCACCAAAAATTCAATATTCCCCAATTTGCCCCAAAATAACACAAATTGAAGCCATTGCAGCCTGGATGCTGTGTCTGAAACGTGAGCTCTCTCACTCCTTCCTTATCCAAGATATGGGCGTTTCAAGTTTTCTCCAGTTGAAAAAACACGTTGACCGCGGGGTCAACATTTTCACCAAAAATTCAATATTCCCCAATTTGCCCCAAAATAACACAAATTCATCCCATTGCAGCCTGGATGCTGTGTCTGAAATGTGAGCTCTCTCACTCCTTCCTTATCAAAGATATGGGCGTTTCAAGTTCTCCTCAGCTGAAAAAAACATTGACCGCGGGGTCAACATTTTCACCAAAAATTCAATATTCCCCACTTTGCCCCAAAATAACACAAATTGAAGCCATTGCAGCCTGGATGCTGCGTCTGAAATTTAAGCTCTCTCACTCCTTCCTTGCCCAAGATATGGGCGTTTCAAGTTCTCCTCAGCTGAAAAAAACATTGACCGCGGGGTCAACATTTTCACCAAAAATTCAATATTCCCCACTTTGCCCCAAAATAACACAAATTGAAGCCATTGCAGCCTGGATGCTGTGTCTGAAATGTGAGCTCTCTCACTCCTTCCTTGCCCAAGACACGGGCGTTTCAAGTTATCTCCTCAGCTGAAAAAAACATTGACCGCGATGTCAACTTTTTCACCAAAAATTCAATATTCCCCAATTTGCCCCAAAATAACACAAATTGAAGCCATTGCAGCCTGGATGCTGTGTCTGAAATGTGAGCTCTCTCACTCCTTCCTTGCCCAAGATATGGGCGTTTCAAGTTCTCCTCAGCTGAAAAAAACATTGACCGCGGGGTCAACATTTTCACCAAAAATTCAATATTCCCCAATTTGCCCCAAAATAACACAAATTGAAGCCATTGCAGCCTGGATGCTGTGTCTGAAATGTGAGCTCTCTCACTCCTTCCTTGCCCAAGACACGGGCGTTTCAAGTTATCTCCTCAGCTGAAAAAAACATTGACCGCGATGTCAACTTTTTCACCAAAAATTCAATATTCCCCAATTTGCCCCAAAATAACACAAATTGAAGCCATTGCAGCCTGGATGCTGTGTCTGAAATGTGAGCTCTCTCACTCCTTCCTTGCCCAAGATATGGGCGTTTCAAGTTCTCCTCAGCTGAAAAAAACATTGACCGCGGGGTCAACATTTTCACCAAAAATTCAATATTCCCCAATTTGCCCCAAAATAACACAAATTGAAGCCATTGCAGCCTGGATGCTGTGTCTGAAATGTGAGCTCTCTCACTCCTTCCTTGCCCAAGACACGGGCGTTTCAAGTTATCTCCTCAGCTGAAAAAAACATTGACCGCGATGTCAACTTTTTCACCAAAAATTCAATATTCCCCAATTTGCCCCAAAATAACACAAATTGAAGCCATTGCAGCCTGGATGCTGTGTCTGAAATGTGAGCTCTCTCACTCCTTCCTTATCCAAGACACGGGCGTTTCAAGTTATCTCCTCAGCTGAAAAAAACATTGACCGCGATGTCAACATTTTCACCAAAAAAACAATATTCCCCAATTTGCCCCAAAATAACACAAATTGAAGCCATTGCAGCCTGGATGCTGCGTCTAAAAATTTGAACACTCTAACTCCTTCCTTGCCCAAGATATGGGCGTTTCAAGTTTTCTCCAGTTGAAAAAACACGTTGACCGCGGGGTCAACATTTTCACCAAAAATTCAATATTCCCCAATTTGCCCCAAAATAACACAAATTGAAACCATTGCAGCCTGGATGCTGTGTCTGAAATGTGAGCTCTCTCACTCCTTCCTTGCCCAAGATATGGGCGTTTCAAGTTCTCCTCAGCTGAAAAAAACATTGACCGCGGGGTCAACATTTTCACCAAAAATTCAATATTCCCCAATTTGCCCCAAAATAACACAAATTCATCCCATTGCAGCCTGGATGCTGTGTCTGAAATGTGAGCTCTCTCACTCCTTCCTTATCCAAGATATGGGCGTTTCAAGTTCTCCTCAGCTGAAAAAAACATTGACCGCGGGGTCAACATTTTCACCAAAAATTCAATATTCCCCAATTTGCCCCAAAATAACACAAATCGAAGCCATTGCAGCCTGGATGCTGTGTCTGAAATGTGAGCTCTCTCACTCCTTCCTTGTCCAAGATATGGGCGTTTCAAGTTTTCTCCAGTTGAAAAAACACGTTGACCGCGGGGTCAACATTTTCACCAAAAATTCAATATTCCCCAATTTGCCCCAAAATAACACAAATTGAAGCCATTGCAGCCTGGATGCTGTGTCTGAAATGTGAGCTCTCTCACTCCTTCCTTATCCAAGATATGGGCGTTTCAAGTTCTCCTCAGCTGAAAAAAACATTGACCGCGGGGTCAACTTTTTCACCAAAAAAACAATATTCCCCAATTTTGCCCCAAAATGACACAAATTGAAGCCATTGCAGCCTGGATGCTGCGTCTAAAAATTTGAAAACTCTAACTCCTTCCTTGCCCAAGATACGGGCGTTTCAAGTTATCTCCTCAGCTGAAAAAAACATTGACCGCGAGGTCAACTTTTTCACCAAAAATTCAATATTCCCCAATTTGCCCCAAAATAACACAAATTCATCCCATTGCAGCCTGGATGCTGTGTCTGAAATGTGAGCTCTCTCACTCCTTCCTTGCCCAAGACACGGGCGTTTCAAGTTATCTCCTCAGCTGAAAAAAACATTGACCGCGAGGTCAACTTTTTCACCAAAAATTCAATATTCCCCAATTTGCCCCAAAATAACACAAATTGAAGCCATTGCAGCCTGGATGCTGTGTCTGAAATGTGAGCTCTCTCACTCCTTCCTTATCCAAGATATGGGCGTTTCAAGTTCTCCTCAGCTGAAAAAAACATTGACCGCGGGGTCAACATTTTCACCAAAAATTCAATATTCCCCACTTTGCCCCAAAATAACACAAATTGAAGCCATTGCAGCCTGGATGCTGTGTCTGAAATGTGAGCTCTCTCACTCCTTCCTTGCCCAAGACACGGGCGTTTCAAGTTATCTCCTCAGCTGAAAAAAACATTGACCGCGAGGTCAACTTTTTCACCAAAAATTCAATATTCCCCAATTTGCCCCAAAATAACACAAATTGAAGCCATTGCAGCCTGGATGCTGTGTCTGAAATGTGAGCTCTCTCACTCCTTCCTTATCCAAGATATGGGCGTTTCAAGTTCTCCTCAGCTGAAAAAAACATTGACCGCGGGGTCAACATTTTCACCAAAAATTCAATATTCCCCAATTTGCCCCAAAATAACACAAATTCATCCCATTGCAGCCTGGATGCTGTGTCTGAAATGTGAGCTCTCTCACTCCTTCCTTATCCAAGATATGGGCGTTTCAAGTTCTCCTCAGCTGAAAAAAACATTGACCGCGGGGTCAACATTTTCACCAAAAATTCAATATTCCCCAATTTGCCCCAAAATAACACAAATTGAAGCCATTGCAGCCTGGATGCTGTGTCTGAAATGTGAGCTCTCTCACTCCTTCCTTGTCCAAGATATGGGCGTTTCAAGTTCTCCTCAGCTGAAAAAAACATTGACCGCGAGGTCAACATTTTCACCAAAAATTCAATATTCCCCAATTTGCCCCAAAATAACACAAATTCATCCCATTACAGCCTGGATGCTGTGTCTGAAATGTGAGCTCTCTCACTCCTTCCTTATCAAAGATATGGGCGTTTCAAGTTCTCCTCAGCTGAAAAAAACATTGACCGCGGGGTCAACTTTTTCACCAAAAAAACAATATTCCCCAATTTGCCCCAAAATAACACAAATTGAAGCCATTGCAGCCTGGATTCTGCGTCTAAAAATTTGAACACTCTAACTCCTTCCTTGCCCAAGATATGGGCGTTTCAAGTTTTCTCCAGTTGAAAAAACACGTTGACCGCGGGGTCAACATTTTCACCAAAAATTCAATATTCCCCAATTTGCCCCAAAATAACACAAATTGAAGCCATTGCAGCCTGGATGCTGTGTCTGAAACGTGAGCTCTCTCACTCCTTCCTTATCCAAGATATGGGCGTTTCAAGTTTTCTCCAGTTGAAAAAACACGTTGACCGCGGGGTCAACATTTTCACCAAAAATTCAATATTCCCCAATTTGCCCCAAAATAACACAAATTGAAGCCATTGCAGCCTGGATGCTGTGTCTGAAATGTGAGCTCTCTCACTCCTTCCTTGTCCAAGATATGGGCGTTTCAAGTTTTCTCCAGTTGAAAAAACACGTTGACCGCGGGGTCAACATTTTCACCAAAAATTCAATATTCCCCAATTTGCCCCAAAATAACACAAATTGAAGCCATTGCAGCCTGGATGCTGTGTCTGAAATGTGAGCTCTCTCACTCCTTCCTTATCCAAGATATGGGCGTTTCAAGTTCTCCTCAGCTGAAAAAAACATTGACCGCGGAGTCAACATTTTCACCAAAAATTCAATATTCCCCAATTTGCCCCAAAATAACACAAATTCATCCCATTGCAGCCTGGATGCTGTGTCTGAAATGTGAGCTCTCTCACTCCTTCCTTATCCAAGATATGGGCGTTTCAAGTTCTCCTCAGCTGAAAAAAACCTTGACCGCGGGGTCAACATTTTCACCAAAAATTCAATGTTCCCCAATTTGCCCCAAAATAACACAAATTGAAGCCATTGCAGCCTGGATGCTGTGTCTGAAATGTGAGCTCTCTCACTCCTTCCTTATCCAAGATATGGGCGTTTCAAGTTTTCTCCAGTTGAAAAAACACGTTGACCGCGGGGTCAACATTTTCACCAAAAATTCAATATTCCCCAATTTGCCCCAAAATAACACAAATTGAAGCCATTGCAGCCTGGATGCTGTGTCTGAAATGTGAGCTCTCTCACTCCTTCCTTATCCAAGATATGGGCGTTTCAAGTTCTCCTCAGCTGAAAAAAACATTGACCGCGGGGTCAACTTTTTCACCAAAAAAACAATATTCCCCAATTTGCCCAAAAATAACACAAATTGAAGCCATTGCAGCCTGGATGCTGCGTCTAAAAATTTGAACACTCTAACTCCTTCCTTGCCCAAGATATGGGCGTTTCAAGTTTTCTCCAGTTGAAAAAACACGTTGACCGCGGGGTCAACATTTTCACCAAAAATTCAATATTCCCCAATTTGCCCCAAAATAACACAAATTGAAGCCATTGCAGCCTGGATGCTGTGTCTGAAATGTGAGCTCTCTCACTCCTTCCTTATCCAAGACACGGGCGTTTCAAGTTATCTCCTCAGCTGAAAAAAACATTGACCGCGATGTCAACATTTTCACCAAAAATTCAATATTCCCCAATTTGCCCCAAAATAACACAAATTGAAGCCATTGCAGCCTGGATGCTGTGTCTGAAATGTGAGCTCTCTCACTCCTTCCTTATTCAAGATATGGGCGTTTCAAGTTCTCCTCAGCTGAAAAAAACATTGACCGCGGGGTCAACTTTTTCACCAAAAAAACAATATTCCCCAATTTGCCCCAAAATAACACAAATTGAAGCCATTGCAGCCTGGATGCTGCGTCTAAAAATTTGAACACTCTAACTCCTTCCTTGCCCAAGATATGGGCGTTTCAAGTTTTCTCCAGTTGAAAAAACACGTTGACCGCGGGGTCAACATTTTCACCAAAAATTCAATATTCCCCAATTTGCCCCAAAATAACACAAATTGAAACCATTGCAGCCTGGATGCTGTGTCTGAAATGTGAGCTCTCTCACTCCTTCCTTGCCCAAGATATGGGCGTTTCAAGTTCTCCTCAGCTGAAAAAAACATTGACCGCGGGGTCAACATTTTCACCAAAAATTCAATATTCCCCAATTTGCCCCAAAATAACACAAATTCATCCCATTGCAGCCTGGATGCTGTGTCTGAAATGTGAGCTCTCTCACTCCTTCCTTATCCAAGATATGGGCGTTTCAAGTTCTCCTCAGCTGAAAAAAACATTGACCGCGGGGTCAACATTTTCACCAAAAATTCAATATTCCCCAATTTGCCCCAAAATAACACAAATTGAAGCCATTGCAGCCTGGATGCTGTGTCTGAAATGTGAGCTCTCTCACTCCTTCCTTATCCAAGATATGGGCGTTTCAAGTTCTCCTCAGCTGAAAAAAACATTGACCGCGGGGTCAACTTTTTCACCAAAAAAACAATATTCCCCAATTTTGCCCCAAAATAACACAAATTGAAGCCATTGCAGCCTGGATGCTGCGTCTAAAAATTTGAACACTCTAACTCCTTCCTTGCCCAAGATATGGGCGTTTCAAGTTTTCTCCAGTTGAAAAAACACGTTGACCGCGGGGTCAACATTTTCACCAAAAATTCAATATTCCCCAATTTGCCCCAAAATAACACAAATTGAAGCCATTGCAGCCTGGATGCTGTGTCTGAAATGTGAGCTCTCTCACTCCTTCCTTGTCCAAGATATGGGCGTTTCAAGTTTTCTCCAGTTGAAAAAACACGTTGACCGCGGGGTCAACATTTTCACCAAAAATTCAATATTCCCCAATTTGCCCCAAAATAACACAAATTGAAGCCATTGCAGCCTGGATGCTGTGTCTGAAATGTGAGCTCTCTCACTCCTTCCTTGTCCAAGATATGGGCGTTTCAAGTTATCTCCTCAGCTGAAAAAAACATTGACCGCGGGGTCAACATTTTCACCAAAAATTCAATATTCCCCAATTTGCCCCAAAATAACACAAATTGAAGCCATTGCAGCCTGGATGCTGTGTCTGAAATGTGAGCTCTCTCACTCCTTCCTTGTCCAAGATATGGGCGTTTCAAGTTTTCTCCAGTTGAAAAAACACGTTGACCGCGGGGTCAACATTTTCACCAAAAATTCAATATTCCCCACTTTGCCCCAAAATAACACAAATTGAAGCCATTGCAGCCTGGATGCTGTGTCTGAAATGTGAGCTCTCTCACTCCTTCCTTGTCCAAGATATGGGCGTTTCAAGTTTTCTCCAGTTGAAAAAACACGTTGACCGCGGGGTCAACATTTTCACAAAAAATTCAATATTCCCCACTTTGCCCCAAAATAACACAAATTGAAGCCATTGCAGCCTGGATGCTGCGTCTGAAATTTAAGCTCTCTCACTCCTTCCTTGCCCAAGATACGGGCGTTTCAAGTTATCTCCTCAGCTGAAAAATACATTGACCGCGGGGTCAACATTTTCACCAAAAATTCAATATTCCCCACTTTGCCCCAAAATAACACAAATTGAAGCCATTGCAGCCTGGATGCTGTGTCTGAAATGTGAGCTCTCTCACTCCTTCCTTGCCCAAGACACGGGCGTTTCAAGTTATCTCCTCAGCTGAAAAAAACATTGACCGCGGGGTCAACATTTTCACCAAAAATTCAATATTCCCCAATTTGCCCCAAAATAACACAAATTGAAGCCATTGCAGCCTGGATGCTGTGTCTGAAATGTGAGCTCTCTCACTCCTTCCTTGTCCAAGATATGGGCGTTTCAAGTTTTCTCCAGTTGAAAAACACGTTGACCGCGGGGTCAACATTTTCACCAAAAATTCAATATTCCCCAATTTGCCCCAAAATAACACAAATTGAAGCCATTGCAGCCTGGATGCTGTGTCTGAAATGTGAGCTCTCTCACTCCTTCCTTGCCCAAGATACGGGCGTTTCAAGTTATCTCCTCAGCTGAAAAAAACATTGACCGCGGGGTCAACATTTTCACCAAAAATTCAATATTCCCCAATTTGCCCCAAAATAACACAAATTCATCCCATTGCAGCCTGGATGCTGTGTCTGAAATGTGAGCTCTCTCACTCCTTCCTTATCCAAGATATGGGCGTTTCAAGTTCTCCTCAGCTGAAAAAAACATTGACCGCGAGGTCAACTTTTTCACCAAAAATTCAATATTCCCCAATTTGCCCCAAAATAACACAAATTGATGCCATTGCAGCCTGGATGCTGTGTCTGAAATGTGAGCTCTCTCACTCCTTCCTTATCCAAGATATGGGCGTTTCAAGTTCTCCTCAGCTGAAAAAAACATTGACCGCGAGGTCAACATTTTCACCAAAAAAACAATATTCCCCAATTTGCCCCAAAATAACACAAATTGAAGCCATTGCAGCCTGGATTCTGCGTCTAAAAATTTGAACACTCTAACTCCTTCCTTGCCCAAGATATGGGCGTTTCAAGTTTTCTCCAGTTGAAAAAACACGTTGACCGCGGGGTCAACATTTTCACCAAAAATTCAATATTCCCCAATTTGCCCCAAAATAACACAAATTGAAGCCATTGCAGCCTGGATGCTGTGTCTGAAATGTGAGCTCTCTCACTCCTTCCTTGTCCAAGATATGGGCGTTTCAAGTTTTCTCCAGTTGAAAAAACACGTTGACCGCGGGGTCAACATTTTCACCAAAAATTCAATATTCCCCAATTTGCCCCAAAATAACACAAATTGAAGCCATTGCAGCCTGGATGCTGTGTCTGAAATGTGAGCTCTCTCACTCCTTCCTTATCCAAGATATGGGCGTTTCAAGTTCTCCTCAGCTGAAAAAAACATTGACCGCGGAGTCAACATTTTCACCAAAAATTCAATATTCCCCAATTTGCCCCAAAATAACACAAATTCATCCCATTGCAGCCTGGATGCTGTGTCTGAAATGTGAGCTCTCTCACTCCTTCCTTATCAAAGATATGGGCGTTTCAAGTTCTCCTCAGCTGAAAAAAACATTGACCGCGGGGCCAACTTTTTCACCAAAAAAACAATATTCCCCAATTTGCCCCAAAATAACACAAATTGAAGCCATTGCAGCCTGGATGCTGTGTCTGAAATGTGAGCTCTCTCACTCCTTCCTTATCCAAGATATGGCCGTTTCAAGTTTTCTCCAGTTGAAAAAACACGTTGACCGCGGGGTCAACATTTTCACCAAAAATTCAATATTCCCCAATTTGCCCCAAAATAACACAAATTGAAGCCATTGCAGCCTGGATGCTGTGTCTGAAATGTGAGCTCTCTCACTCCTTCCTTGTCCAAGATATGGGCGTTTCAAGTTTTCTCCAGTTGAAAAAACACGTTGACCGCGGGGTCAACATTTTCACCAAAAATTCAATATTCCCCAATTTGCCCCAAAATAACACAAATTGAAGCCATTGCAGCCTGGATGCTGTGTCTGAAACGTGAGCTCTCTCACTCCTTCCTTATCCAAGATATGGGCGTTTCAAGTTTTCTCCAGTTGAAAAAACACGTTGACCGCGGGGTCAACATTTTCACCAAAAATTCAATATTCCCCACTTTGCCCCAAAATAACACAAATTGAAGCCATTGCAGCCTGGATGCTGTGTCTGAAATGTGAGCTCTCTCACTCCTTCCTTATCCAAGATATGGGCGTTTCAAGTTCTCCTCAGCTGAAAAAAACATTGACCGCGGAGTCAACATTTTCACCAAAAATTCAATATTCCCCAATTTGCCCCAAAATAACACAAATTCATCCCATTGCAGCCTGGATGCTGTGTCTGAAATGTGAGCTCTCTCACTCCTTCCTTATCCAAGATATGGGCGTTTCAAGTTCTCCTCAGCTGAAAAAAACCTTGACCGCGGGGTCAACATTTTCACCAAAAATTCAATGTTCCCCAATTTGCCCCAAAATAACACAAATTGAAGCCATTGCAGCCTGGATGCTGTGTCTGAAATGTGAGCTCTCTCACTCCTTCCTTATCCAAGATATGGGCGTTTCAAGTTCTCCTCAGCTGAAAAAAACATTGACCGCGGGGTCAACTTTTTCACCAAAAAAACAATATTCCCCAATTTGCCCAAAAATAACACAAATTGAAGCCATTGCAGCCTGGATGCTGCGTCTAAAAATTTGAACACTCTAACTCCTTCCTTGCCCAAGATATGGGCGTTTCAAGTTTTCTCCAGTTGAAAAAACACGTTGACCGCGGGGTCAACATTTTCACCAAAAATTCAATATTCCCCAATTTGCCCCAAAATAACACAAATTGAAGCCATTGCAGCCTGGATGCTGTGTCTGAAATGTGAGCTCTCTCACTCCTTCCTTGTCCAAGATATGGGCGTTTCAAGTTTTCTCCAGTTGAAAAAACACGTTGACCGCGGGGTCAACATTTTCACCAAAAATTCAATATTCCCCAATTTGCCCCAAAATAACACAAATTGAAGCCATTGCAGCCTGGATGCTGTGTCTGAAATGTGAGCTCTCTCACTCCTTCCTTGTCCAAGATATGGGCGTTTCAAGTTTTCTCCAGTTGAAAAAACACGTTGACCGCGGAGTCAACATTTTCACCAAAAATTCAATATTCCCCAATTTGCCCCAAAATAACACAAATTCATCCCATTGCAGCCTGGATGCTGTGTCTGAAATGTGAGCTCTCTCACTCCTTCCTTATCAAAGATATGGGCGTTTCAAGTTCTCCTCAGCTGAAAAAAACATTGACCGCGGGGCCAACTTTTTCACCAAAAAAACAATATTCCCCAATTTGCCCCAAAATAACACAAATTGAAGCCATTGCAGCCTGGATGCTGTGTCTGAAATGTGAGCTCTCTCACTCCTTCCTTATCCAAGATATGGCCGTTTCAAGTTTTCTCCAGTTGAAAAAACACGTTGACCGCGGGGTCAACATTTTCACCAAAAATTCAATATTCCCCAATTTGCCCCAAAATAACACAAATTGAAGCCATTGCAGCCTGGATGCTGTGTCTGAAATGTGAGCTCTCTCACTCCTTCCTTGTCCAAGATATGGGCGTTTCAAGTTTTCTCCAGTTGAAAAAACACGTTGACCGCGGGGTCAACATTTTCACCAAAAATTCAATATTCCCCAATTTGCCCCAAAATAACACAAATTGAAGCCATTGCAGCCTGGATGCTGTGTCTGAAACGTGAGCTCTCTCACTCCTTC
The DNA here is from genome assembly GCF_046128005.1 of Genypterus blacodes. Taxonomy (NCBI): domain Eukaryota; kingdom Metazoa; phylum Chordata; class Actinopteri; order Ophidiiformes; family Ophidiidae; genus Genypterus; species Genypterus blacodes. The sequence goes on from NW_027466842.1 coordinate 7,945,198, forward strand.
CTTATCCAAGATATGGGCGTTTCAAGTTTTCTCCAGTTGAAAAAACACGTTGACCGCGGGGTCAACATTTTCACCAAAAATTCAATATTCCCCACTTTGCCCCAAAATAACACAAATTGAAGCCATTGCAGCCTGGATGCTGTGTCTGAAATGTGAGCTCTCTCACTCCTTCCTTATCCAAGATATGGGCGTTTCAAGTTCTCCTCAGCTGAAAAAAACATTGACCGCGGAGTCAACATTTTCACCAAAAATTCAATATTCCCCAATTTGCCCCAAAATAACACAAATTCATCCCATTGCAGCCTGGATGCTGTGTCTGAAATGTGAGCTCTCTCACTCCTTCCTTATCCAAGATATGGGCGTTTCAAGTTCTCCTCAGCTGAAAAAAACCTTGACCGCGGGGTCAACATTTTCACCAAAAATTCAATGTTCCCCAATTTGCCCCAAAATAACACAAATTGAAGCCATTGCAGCCTGGATGCTGTGTCTGAAATGTGAGCTCTCTCACTCCTTCCTTATCCAAGATATGGGCGTTTCAAGTTCTCCTCAGCTGAAAAAAACATTGACCGCGGGGTCAACTTTTTCACCAAAAAAACAATATTCCCCAATTTGCCCAAAAATAACACAAATTGAAGCCATTGCAGCCTGGATGCTGCGTCTAAAAATTTGAACACTCTAACTCCTTCCTTGCCCAAGATATGGGCGTTTCAAGTTTTCTCCAGTTGAAAAAACACGTTGACCGCGGGGTCAACATTTTCACCAAAAATTCAATATTCCCCAATTTGCCCCAAAATAACACAAATTGAAGCCATTGCAGCCTGGATGCTGTGTCTGAAATGTGAGCTCTCTCACTCCTTCCTTGTCCAAGATATGGGCGTTTCAAGTTTTCTCCAGTTGAAAAAACACGTTGACCGCGGGGTCAACATTTTCACCAAAAATTCAATATTCCCCAATTTGCCCCAAAATAACACAAATTGAAGCCATTGCAGCCTGGATGCTGTGTCTGAAATGTGAGCTCTCTCACTCCTTCCTTATCCAAGATATGGGCGTTTCAAGTTCTCCTCAGCTGAAAAAAACATTGACCGCGGAGTCAACATTTTCACCAAAAATTCAATATTCCCCAATTTGCCCCAAAATAACACAAATTCATCCCATTGCAGCCTGGATGCTGTGTCTGAAATGTGAGCTCTCTCACTCCTTCCTTATCCAAGATATGGGCGTTTCAAGTTCTCCTCAGCTGAAAAAAACATTGACCGCGAGGTCAACATTTTCACCAAAAAAACAATATTCCCCAATTTGCCCCAAAATAACACAAATTGAAGCCATTGCAGCCTGGATTCTGCGTCTAAAAATTTGAACACTCTAACTCCTTCCTTGCCCAAGATATGGGCGTTTCAAGTTTTCTCCAGTTGAAAAAACACGTTGACCGCGGGGTCAACATTTTCACCAAAAATTCAATATTCCCCAATTTGCCCCAAAATAACACAAATTGAAGCCATTGCAGCCTGGATGCTGTGTCTGAAATGTGAGCTCTCTCACTCCTTCCTTGTCCAAGATATGGGCGTTTCAAGTTTTCTCCAGTTGAAAAAACACGTTGACCGCGGGGTCAACATTTTCACCAAAAATTCAATATTCCCCAATTTGCCCCAAAATAACACAAATTGAAGCCATTGCAGCCTGGATGCTGTGTCTGAAATGTGAGCTCTCTCACTCCTTCCTTATCCAAGATATGGGCGTTTCAAGTTCTCCTCAGCTGAAAAAAACATTGACCGCGGAGTCAACATTTTCACCAAAAATTCAATATTCCCCAATTTGCCCCAAAATAACACAAATTCATCCCATTGCAGCCTGGATGCTGTGTCTGAAATGTGAGCTCTCTCACTCCTTCCTTATCAAAGATATGGGCGTTTCAAGTTCTCCTCAGCTGAAAAAAACATTGACCGCGGGGCCAACTTTTTCACCAAAAAAACAATATTCCCCAATTTGCCCCAAAATAACACAAATTGAAGCCATTGCAGCCTGGATGCTGTGTCTGAAATGTGAGCTCTCTCACTCCTTCCTTATCCAAGATATGGCCGTTTCAAGTTTTCTCCAGTTGAAAAAACACGTTGACCGCGGGGTCAACATTTTCACCAAAAATTCAATATTCCCCAATTTGCCCCAAAATAACACAAATTGAAGCCATTGCAGCCTGGATGCTGTGTCTGAAATGTGAGCTCTCTCACTCCTTCCTTGTCCAAGATATGGGCGTTTCAAGTTTTCTCCAGTTGAAAAAACACGTTGACCGCGGGGTCAACATTTTCACCAAAAATTCAATATTCCCCAATTTGCCCCAAAATAACACAAATTGAAGCCATTGCAGCCTGGATGCTGTGTCTGAAACGTGAGCTCTCTCACTCCTTCCTTATCCAAGATATGGGCGTTTCAAGTTTTCTCCAGTTGAAAAAACACGTTGACCGCGGGGTCAACATTTTCACCAAAAATTCAATATTCCCCACTTTGCCCCAAAATAACACAAATTGAAGCCATTGCAGCCTGGATGCTGTGTCTGAAATGTGAGCTCTCTCACTCCTTCCTTATCCAAGATATGGGCGTTTCAAGTTCTCCTCAGCTGAAAAAAACATTGACCGCGGAGTCAACATTTTCACCAAAAATTCAATATTCCCCAATTTGCCCCAAAATAACACAAATTCATCCCATTGCAGCCTGGATGCTGTGTCTGAAATGTGAGCTCTCTCACTCCTTCCTTATCCAAGATATGGGCGTTTCAAGTTCTCCTCAGCTGAAAAAAACCTTGACCGCGGGGTCAACATTTTCACCAAAAATTCAATGTTCCCCAATTTGCCCCAAAATAACACAAATTGAAGCCATTGCAGCCTGGATGCTGTGTCTGAAATGTGAGCTCTCTCACTCCTTCCTTATCCAAGATATGGGCGTTTCAAGTTCTCCTCAGCTGAAAAAAACATTGACCGCGGGGTCAACTTTTTCACCAAAAAAACAATATTCCCCAATTTGCCCAAAAATAACACAAATTGAAGCCATTGCAGCCTGGATGCTGCGTCTAAAAATTTGAACACTCTAACTCCTTCCTTGCCCAAGATATGGGCGTTTCAAGTTTTCTCCAGTTGAAAAAACACGTTGACCGCGGGGTCAACATTTTCACCAAAAATTCAATATTCCCCAATTTGCCCCAAAATAACACAAATTGAAGCCATTGCAGCCTGGATGCTGTGTCTGAAATGTGAGCTCTCTCACTCCTTCCTTGTCCAAGATATGGGCGTTTCAAGTTTTCTCCAGTTGAAAAAACACGTTGACCGCGGGGTCAACATTTTCACCAAAAATTCAATATTCCCCAATTTGCCCCAAAATAACACAAATTGAAGCCATTGCAGCCTGGATGCTGTGTCTGAAATGTGAGCTCTCTCACTCCTTCCTTGTCCAAGATATGGGCGTTTCAAGTTTTCTCCAGTTGAAAAAACACGTTGACCGCGGGGTCAACATTTTCACCAAAAATTCAATATTCCCCAATTTGCCCCAAAATAACACAAATTGAAGCCATTGCAGCCTGGATGCTGTGTCTGAAATGTGAGCTCTCTCACTCCTTCCTTATCCAAGATATGGGCGTTTCAAGTTCTCCTCAGCTGAAAAAAAAAAACATTGACCGCGGAGTCAACATTTTCACCAAAAATTCAATATTCCCCAATTTGCCCCAAAATAACACAAATTGATGCCATTCCTGCCTGGATGCTGTGTCTGAAATGTGAGCTCTCTCACTCCTTCCTTATCCAAGATATGGCCGTTTCAAGTTTTCTCCAGTTGAAAAAACACGTTAACCGCGGGGTCAACATTTTCACCAAAAATTCAATATTCCCCAATTTGCCCCAAAATAACACAAATTGAAGCCATTGCAGCCTGGATGCTGTGTCTGAAACGTGAGCTCTCTCACTCCTTCCTTATCCAAGATATGGGCGTTTCAAGTTTTCTCCAGTTGAAAAAACACGTTGACCGCGGGGTCAACATTTTCACCAAAAATTCAATATTCCCCAATTTGCCCCAAAATAACACAAATTGATGCCATTGCAGCCTGGATGCTGCGTCTGAAATTTAAGCTCTCTCACTCCTTCCTTGCCCAAGATATGGGCGTTTCAAGTTCTCCTCAGCTGAAAAAAACATGGACCGCGGGGTCAACTTTTTCACCAAAAAAACAATATTCCCCAATTTGCCCCAAAATAACACAAATTGAAGCCATTGCAGCCTGGATGCTGCGTCTAAAAATTTGAACACTCTAACTCCTTCCTTGCCCAAGATATGGGCGTTTCAAGTTTTCTCCAGTTGAAAAAACACGTTGACCGCGGGGTCAACATTTTCACCAAAAATTCAATATTCCCCAATTTGCCCCAAAATAACACAAATTGAAGCCATTGCAGCCTGGATGCTGTGTCTGAAATGTGAGCTCTCTCACTCCTTCCTTGTCCAAGATATGGGCGTTTCAAGTTTTCTCCAGTTGAAAAAACACGTTGACCGCGGGGTCAACATTTTCACCAAAAATTCAATATTCCCCAATTTGCCCCAAAATAACACAAATTGAAGCCATTGCAGCCTGGATGCTGTGTCTGAAATGTGAGCTCTCTCACTCCTTCCTTATCCAAGATATGGGCGTTTCAAGTTCTCCTCAGCTGAAAAAAACATTGACCGCGGAGTCAACATTTTCACCAAAAATTCAATATTCCCCAATTTGCCCCAAAATAACACAAATTCATCCCATTGCAGCCTGGATGCTGTGTCTGAAATGTGAGCTCTCTCACTCCTTCCTTATCCAAGATATGGGCGTTTCAAGTTCTCCTCAGCTGAAAAAAACATTGACCGCGGGGTCAACTTTTTCACCAAAAATTCAATATTCCCCAATTTGCCCCAAAATAACACAAATTGAAGCCATTGCAGCCTGGATGCTGTGTCTGAAACGTGAGCTCTCTCACTCCTTCCTTATCCAAGATATGGGCGTTTCAAGTTCTCCTCAGCTGAAAAAAACATTGACCGCGGGGTCAACTTTTTCACCAAAAATTCAATATTCCCCAATTTGCCCCAAAATGACACAAATTGAAGCCATTGCAGCCTGGATGCTGTGTCTGAAACGTGAGCTCTCTCACTCCTTCCTTATCCAAGATATGGGCGTTTCAAGTTTTCTCCAGTTGAAAAAACACGTTGACCGCGGGGTCAACATTTTCACCAAAAATTCAATATTCCCCAATTTGCCCCAAAATAACACAAATTGAAGCCATTGCAGCCTGGATGCTGTGTCTGAAATGTGAGCTCTCTCACTCCTTCCTTATCCAAGATATGGGCGTTTCAAGTTCTCCTCAGCTGAAAAAAACATTGACCGCGGAGTCAACATTTTCACCAAAAATTCAATATTCCCCAATTTGCCCCAAAATAACACAAATTCATCCCATTGCAGCCTGGATGCTGTGTCTGAAATGTGAGCTCTCTCACTCCTTCCTTATCAAAGATATGGGCGTTTCAAGTTCTCCTCAGCTGAAAAAAACATTGACCGCGGGGTCAACTTTTTCACCAAAAAAACAATATTCCCCAATTTGCCCCAAAATAACACAAATTGAAGCCATTGCAGCCTGGATGCTGTGTCTGAAATGTGAGCTCTCTCACTCCTTCCTTATCCAAGATATGGCCGTTTCAAGTTTTCTCCAGTTGAAAAAACACGTTGACCGCGGGGTCAACATTTTCACCAAAAATTCAATATTCCCCAATTTGCCCCAAAATAACACAAATTGAAGCCATTGCAGCCTGGATGCTGTGTCTGAAATGTGAGCTCTCTCACTCCTTCCTTGTCCAAGATATGGGCGTTTCAAGTTTTCTCCAGTTGAAAAAACACGTTGACCGCGGGGTCAACATTTTCACCAAAAATTCAATATTCCCCAATTTGCCCCAAAATAACACAAATTGAAGCCATTGCAGCCTGGATGCTGTGTCTGAAACGTGAGCTCTCTCACTCCTTCCTTATCCAAGATATGGGCGTTTCAAATTTTCTCCAGTTGAAAAAACACGTTGACCGCGGGGTCAACATTTTCACCAAAAATTCAATATTCCCCAATTTGCCCCAAAATAACACAAATTGAAGCCATTGCAGCCTGGATGCTGTGTCTGAAATGTGAGCTCTCTCACTCCTTCCTTATCCAAGATATGGGCGTTTCAAGTTCTCCTCAGCTGAAAAAAACATTGACCGCGGGGTCAAATTTTCACCAAAAATTCAATATTCCCCAATTTGCCCCAAAATAACACAAATTCATCCCATTGCAGCCTGGATGCTGTGTCTGAAATGTGAGCTCTCTCACTCCTTCCTTATCCAAGATATGGGCGTTTCAAGTTCTCCTCAGCTGAAAAAAACCTTGACCGCGGGGTCAACATTTTCACCAAAAATTCAATATTCCCCACTTTGCCCCAAAATAACACAAATTGAAGCCATTGCAGCCTGGATGCTGTGTCTGAAATGTGAGCTCTCTCACTCCTTCCTTGCCCAAGATACGGGCGTTTCAAGTTATCTCCTCAGCTGAAAAAAACATTGACTGCGAGGTCAACTTTTTCACCAAAAATTCAATATTCCCCACTTTGCCCCAAAATAACACAAATAGATGCCATTCCTGCCTGGATGCTGCGTCTGAAATTTAAGCTCTCTCACTCCTTCCTTGCCCAAGATATGGGCGTTTCAAGTTCTCCTCAGCTGAAAAAAACATTGACCGCGGGGTCAACATTTTCACCAAAAATTCAATGTTCCCCAATTTGCCCCAAAATAACACAAATTGAAGCCATTGCAGCCTGGATGCTGTGTCTGAAATGTGAGCTCTCTCACTCCTTCCTTATCCAAGATATGGGCGTTTCAAGTTTTCTCCAGTTGAAAAAACACGTTGACCGCGGGGTCAACATTTTCACCAAAAATTCAATATTCCCCAATTTGCCCCAAAATAACACAAATTGAAGCCATTGCAGCCTGGATGCTGTGTCTGAAATGTGAGCTCTCTCACTCCTTCCTTATCCAAGATATGGGCGTTTCAAGTTCTCCTCAGCTGAAAAAAACATTGACCGCGGGGTCAACATTTTCACCAAAAATTCAATATTCCCCAATTTGCCCCAAAATAACACAAATTCATCCCATTACAGCCTGGATGCTGTGTCTGAAATGTGAGCTCTCTCACTCCTTCCTTATCAAAGATATGGGCGTTTCAAGTTCTCCTCAGCTGAAAAAAACATTGACCGCGGGGTCAACTTTTTCACCAAAAAAACAATATTCCCCAATTTGCCCCAAAATAACACAAATTGAAGCCATTGCAGCCTGGACTGGATGCTGCGTCTAAAAATTTGAACACTCTAACTCCTTCCTTGCCCAAGATATGGGCGTTTCAAGTTTTCTCCAGTTGAAAAAACACGTTGACCGCGGGGTCAACATTTTCACCAAAAATTCAATATTCCCCAATTTGCCCCAAAATAACACAAATTGAAGCCATTGCAGCCTGGATGCTGTGTCTGAAATGTGAGCTCTCTCACTCCTTCCTTATCCAAGATATGGGCGTTTCAAGTTCTCCTCAGCTGAAAAAAACATTGACCGCGGAGTCAACATTTTCACCAAAAATTCAATATTCCCCAATTTGCCCCAAAATAACACAAATTCATCCCATTGCAGCCTGGATGCTGTGTCTGAAATGTGAGCTCTCTCACTCCTTCCTTATCCAAGATATGGGCGTTTCAAGTTCTCCTCAGCTGAAAAAAACATTGACCGCGGGGTCAACATTTTCACAAAAAATTCAATATTCCCCAATTTGCCCCAAAATAACACAAATTGAAGCCATTGCAGCCTGGATGCTGTGTCTGAAACGTGAGCTCTCTCACTCCTTCCTTATCCAAGATATGGGCGTTTCAAGTTCTCCTCAGCTGAAAAAAACATTGACCGCGGGGTCAACTTTTTCACCAAAAATTCAATATTCCCCAATTTGCCCCAAAATGACACAAATTGAAGCCATTGCAGCCTGGATGCTGTGTCTGAAACGTGAGCTCTCTCACTCCTTCCTTATCCAAGATATGGGCGTTTCAAGTTCTCCTCAGCTGAAAAAAACATTGACCGCGGGGTCAACATTTTCACCAAAAATTCAATATTCCCCAATTTGCCCCAAAATAACACAAATTCATCCCATTACAGCCTGGATGCTGTGTCTGAAATGTGAGCTCTCTCACTCCTTCCTTATCAAAGATATGGGCGTTTCAAGTTCTCCTCAGCTGAAAAAAACATTGACCGCGGGGTCAACTTTTTCACCAAAAAAACAATATTCCCCAATTTGCCCCAAAATAACACAAATTGAAGCCATTGCAGCCTGGATGCTGTGTCTGAAATGTGAGCTCTCTCACTCCTTCCTTGCCCAAGATATGGGCGTTTCAAGTTTTCTCCAGTTGAAAAAACACGTTGACCGCGGGGTCAACATTTTCACAAAAAATTCAATATTCCCCAATTTGCCCCAAAATAACACAAATTGAAGCCATTGCAGCCTGGATGCTGTGTCTGAAATGTGAGCTCTCTCACTCCTTCCTTATCCAAGATATGGGCGTTTCAAGTTCTCCTCAGCTGAAAAAAACATTGACCGCGGGGTCAACATTTTCACCAAAAATTCAATATTCCCCAATTTGCCCCAAAATAACACAAATTCATCCCATTGCAGCCTGGATGCTGTGTCTGAAATTTGAGCTCTCTCACTCCTTCCTTATCAAAGATATGGGCGTTTGAAGTTCTCCTCAGCTGAAAAAAACATTGACCGCGGGGTCAACATTTTCACCAAAAATTCAATATTCCCCAATTTGCCCCAAAATAACACAAATTCATCCCATTGCAGCCTGGATGCTGTGTCTGAAATGTGAGCTCTCTCACTCCTTCCTTGTCCAAGATATGGGCGTTTCAATTTTTCACCAGTTGAAAAAACACGTTGACCGCGGGGTCAACATTTTCACCAAAAATTCAATATTCCCCACTTTGCCCCAAAATAACACAAATTGAAGCCATTGCAGCCTGGATGCTGTGTCTGAAATGTGAGCTCTCTCACTCCTTCCTTGCCCAAGATATGGGCGTTTCAAGTTTTCTCCAGTTGAAAAAACACGTTGACCGCGGGGTCAACATTTTCACCAAAAATTCAATATTCCCCAATTTGCCCCAAAATAACACAAATTGAAGCCATTGCAGCCTGGATGCTGTGTCTGAAATGTGAGCTCTCTCACTCCTTCCTTATCCAAGATATGGGCGTTTCAAGTTTTCTCCAGTTGAAAAAACACATTGACCGCGGGGTCAACTTTTTCACCAAAAAAACAATATTCCCCAATTTGCCCCAAAATAACACAAATTGAAGCCATTGCAGCCTGGATGCTGCGTCTAAAAATTTGAACACTCTAACTCCTTCCTTGCCCAAGATATGGGCGTTTCAAGTTTTCACCAGTTGAAAAAACACGTTGACCGCGGGGTCAACATTTTTACCAAAAATTCAATATTCCCCAATTTGCCCCAAAATAACACAAATTGAAGCCATTGCAGCCTGGATGCTGTGTCTGAAATGTGAGCTCTCTCACTCCTTCCTTATCAAAGATATGGGCGTTTCAAGTTCTCCTCAGCTGAAAAAAACATTGACCGCGGGGTCAACTTTTTCACCAAAAAAACAATATTCCCCAATTTGCCCCAAAATAACACAAATTGAAGCCATTGCAGCCTGGATGCTGTGTCTGAAATGTGAGCTCTCTCACTCCTTCCTTGTCCAAGATATGGGCGTTTCAAGTTTTCTCCAGTTGAAAAAACACGTTGACCGCGGGGTCAACATTTTCACCAAAAATTCAATATTCCCCACTTTGCCCCAAAATTACACAAATTGAAGCCATTGCAGCCTGGATGCTGTGTCTGAAATGTGAGCTCTCTCACTCCTTCCTTATCCAAGATATGGCCGTTTCAAGTTTTCTCCAGTTGAAAAAACACGTTGACCGCGGGGTCAACATTTTCACCAAAAATTCAATATTCCCCAATTTGCCCCAAAATAACACAAATTCATCCCATTGCAGCCTGGATGCTGTGTCTGAAATGTGAGCTCTCTCACTCCTTCCTTATCCAAGATATGGGCGTTTCAAGTTCTCCTCAGCTGAAAAAATCATTGACCGCGGGGTCAACATTTTCACCAAAAATTCAATATTCCCCAATTTGCCCCAAAATAACACAAATTGAAGCCATTGCAGCCTGGATGCTGCGTCTAAAAATTTGAACACTCTAACTCCTTCCTTGCCCAAGATATGGGCGTTTCAAGTTCTCCTCAGCTGAAAAAATCATTGACCGCGGGGTCAACATTTTCACAAAAAATTCAATATTCCCCAATTTGCCCCAAAATAACACAAATTGAAGCCATTGCAGCCTGGATGCTGTGTCTGAAATGTGAGCTCTCTCACTCCTTCCTTATCCAAGATATGGGCGTTTCAAGTTCTCCTCAGCTGAAAAAAACATTGACCGCGGGGTCAACATTTTCACCAAAAATTCAATATTCCCCAATTTGCCCCAAAATAACACAAATTCATCCCATTGCAGCCTGGATGCTGTGTCTGAAATTTGAGCTCTCTCACTCCTTCCTTATCAAAGATATGGGCGTTTCAAGTTCTCCTCAGCTGAAAAAAACATTGACCGCGGGGTCAACATTTTCACCAAAAATTCAATATTCCCCAATTTGCCCCAAAATAACACAAATTCATCCCATTGCAGCCTGGATGCTGTGTCTGAAATGTGAGCTCTCTCACTCCTTCCTTGTCCAAGATATGGGCGTTTCAATTTTTCACCAGTTGAAAAAACACGTTGACCGCGGGGTCAACTTTTTCACCAAAAAAACAATATTCCCCAATTTGCCCCAAAATAACACAAATTGAAGCCATTGCAGCCTGGATGCTGTGTCTGAAATGTGAGCTCTCTCACTCCTTCCTTATCAAAGATATGGGCGTTTCAAATTCTCCTCAGCTGAAAAAAACATTGACCGCGGGGTCAACTTTTTCACCAAAAAAACAATATTCCCCAATTTGCCCCAAAATAACACAAATTGAAGCCATTGCAGCCTGGATGCTGCGTCTAAAAATTTGAACACTCTAACTCCTTCCTTGCCCAAGATATGGGCGTTTCAAGTTTTCTCCAGTTGAAAAAACACGTTGACCGCGGGGTCAACATTTTCACCAAAAATTCAATATTCCCCACTCTGCCCCAAAATTACACAAATTGAAGCCATTGCAGCCTGGATGCTGTGTCTGAAATGTGAGCTCTCTCACTCCTTCCTTGTCCAAGATATGGGCGTTTCAAGTTTTCTCCAGTTGAAAAAACACGTTGACCGCGGGGTCAACATTTTCACCAAAAATTCAATATTCCCCAATTTGCCCCAAAATAACACAAATTGAAGCCATTGCAGCCTGGATGCTGTGTCTGAAATGTGAGCTCTCTCACTCCTTCCTTGTCCAAGATATGGGCGTTTCAAGTTTTCTCCAGTTGAAAAAACACGTTGACCGCGGGGTCAACATTTTCACCAAAAATTCAATATTCCCCAATTTGCCCCAAAATAACACAAATTGAAGCCATTGCAGCCTGGATGCTGTGTCTGAAATGTGAGCTCTCTCACTCCTTCCTTGTCCAAGATATGGGCGTTTCAAGTTTTCTCCAGTTGAAAAAACACGTTGACCGCGGGGTCAACATTTTCACCAAAAATTCAATATTCCCCAATTTGCCCCAAAATAACACAAATTGATGCCATGCCTGCCTGGATGCTGCGTCTGAAATTTAAGCTCTCTCACTCCTTCCTTGCCCAAGATATGGGCGTTTCAAGTTCTCCTCAGCTGAAAAAAACATTGACCGCGGGGTCAACATTTTCACCAAAAATTCAATATTCCCCAATTTGCCCCAAAATAACACAAATTCATCCCATTGCAGCCTGGATGCTGTGTCTGAAATGTGAGCTCTCTCACTCCTTCCTTATCCAAGATATGGACGTTTCAAGTTCTCCTCAGCTGAAAAAAACATTGACCGCGGAGTCAACATTTTCACCAAAAATTCAATATTCCCCACTTTGCCCCAAAATAACACAAATTGATGCCATGCCTGCCTGGATGCTGCGTCTGAAATTTAAGCTCTCTCACTCCTTCCTTGCCCAAGATATGGGCGTTTCAAGTTCTCCTCAGCTGAAAAAAACATTGACCGCGGGGTCAACATTTTCACCAAAAATTCAATATTCCCCACTTTGCCCCAAAATAACACAAATTGAAGCCATTGCAGCCTGGATGCTGCGTCTGAAATTTAAGCTCTCTCACTCCTTCCTTGCCCAAGATATGGGCGTTTCAAGTTCTCCTCAGCTGAAAAAAACATTGACCGCGGAGTCAACATTTTCACCAAAAATTCAATATTCCCCACTTTGCCCCAAAATAACACAAATTGAAGCCATTGCAGCCTGGATGCTGTGTCTGAAACGTGAGCTCTCTCACTCCTTCCTTATCCAAGATATGGGCGTTTCAAGTTATCTCCTCAGCTGAAAAAAACATTGACCGCGAGGTAAACTTTTTCACCAAAAATTCAATATTCCCCACTTTGCCCCAAAATAACACAAATTGAAGCCATTGCAGCCTGGATGCTGTGTCTGAAATGTGAGCTTTTTCACTCCTTCCTTATCCAAGATATGGGCGTTTCAAGTTCTCCTCAGCTGAAAAAAACATTGACCGCGAGGTAAACTTTTTCACCAAAAATTCAATATTCCCCACTTTGCCCCAAAATAACACAAATTGAAGCCATTGCAGCCTGGATGCTGTGTCTGAAATGTGAGCTCTCTCACTCCTTCCTTATCCAAGATATGGGCGTTTCAAGTTCTCCTCAGCTGAAAAAAACATTGACCGCGGGGTCAACATTTTCACCAAAAATTCAATATTCCCCACTTTGCCCCAAAATAACACAAATTGAAGCCATTGCAGCCTGGATGCTGTGTCTGAAATGTGAGCTCTCTCACTCCTTCCTTATCAAAGATATGGGCGTTTCAAGTTCTCCTCAGCTGAAAAAAACATTGACCGCGGGGTCAACATTTTCACCAAAAATTCAATATTCCCCAATTTGCCCCAAAATAACACAAATTGATGCCATTCCTGCCTGGATGCTGCGTCTGAAATGTGAGCTCTCTCACTCCTTCCTTGCCCAAGATATGGGCGTTACAAGTTCTCCTCAGCTGAAAAAAACATTGACCGCGGGGTCAACATTTTCACCAAAAATTCAATATTCCCCAATTTGCCCCAAAATAACACAAATTCATCCCATTGCAGCCTGGATGCTGTGTCTGAAATGTGAGCTCTCTCACTCCTTCCTTGTCCAAGATATGGGCGTTTCAAGTTTTCTCCAGTTGAAAAAACACGTTGACCGCGGGGTCAACATTTTCACCAAAAATTCAATATTCCCCACTTTGCCCCAAAATAACACAAATTGAAGCCATTGCAGCCTGGATGCTGTGTCTGAAATGTGAGCTCTCTCACTCCTTCCTTGTCCAAGATATGGGCGTTTCAAGTTTTCTCCAGTTGAAAAAACACGTTGACCGCGGGGTCAACATTTTCACCAAAAATTCAATATTCCCCACTTTGCCCCAAAATTACACAAATTGAAGCCATTGCAGCCTGGATGCTGTGTCTGAAATGTGAGCTCTCTCACTCCTTCCTTGTCCAAGATATGGGCGTTTCAAGTTTTCTCCAGTTGAAAAAACACGTTGACCGCGGGGTCAACATTTTCACCAAAAATTCAATATTCCCCAATTTGCCCCAAAATAACACAAATTGAAGCCATTGCAGCCTGGATGCTGTGTCTGAAATGTGAGCTCTCTCACTCCTTCCTTGTCCAAGATATGGGCGTTTCAAGTTTTCTCCAGTTGAAAAAACACGTTGACCGCGGGGTCAACATTTTCACCAAAAATTCAATATTCCCCAATTTGCCCCAAAATAACACAAATTGAAGCCATTGCAGCCTGGATGCTGTGTCTGAAATGTGAGCTCTCTCACTCCTTCCTTGTCCAAGATATGGGCGTTTCAAGTTTTCTCCAGTTGAAAAAACACGTTGACCGCGGGGTCAACATTTTCACCAAAAATTCAATATTCCCCAATTTGCCCCAAAATAACACAAATTCATCCCATTGCAGCCTGGATGCTGTGTCTGAAATGTGAGCTCTCTCACTCCTTCCTTATCCAAGATATGGGCGTTTCAAGTTCTCCTCAGCTGAAAAAAACATTGACCGCGGAGTCAACATTTTCACCAAAAATTCAATATTCCCCACTTTGCCCCAAAATAACACAAATTGATGCCATGCCTGCCTGGATGCTGCGTCTGAAATTTAAGCTCTCTCACTCCTTCCTTGCCCAAGATATGGGCGTTTCAAGTTCTCCTCAGCTGAAAAAAACATTGACCGCGGGGTCAACATTTTCACCAAAAATTCAATATTCCCCACTTTGCCCCAAAATAACACAAATTGAAGCCATTGCAGCCTGGATGCTGCGTCTGAAATTTAAGCTCTCTCACTCCTTCCTTGCCCAAGATATGGGCGTTTCAAGTTCTCCTCAGCTGAAAAAAACATTGACCGCGGGGTCAACATTTTCACCAAAAATTCAATATTCCCCACTTTGCCCCAAAATAACACAAATTGAAGCCATTGCAGCCTGGATGCTGCGTCTGAAATTTAAGCTCTCTCACTCCTTCCTTGCCCAAGATATGGGCGTTTCAAGTTCTCCTCAGCTGAAAAAAACATTGACCGCGGAGTCAACATTTTCACCAAAAATTCAATATTCCCCACTTTGCCCCAAAATAACACAAATTGAAGCCATTGCAGCCTGGATGCTGTGTCTGAAACGTGAGCTCTCTCACTCCTTCCTTATCCAAGATATGGGCGTTTCAAGTTATCTCCTCAGCTGAAAAAAACATTGACCGCGGGGTCAACATTTTCACCAAAAATTCAATATTCCCCAATTTGCCCCAAAATAACACAAATTGAAGCCATTGCAGCCTGGATGCTGTGTCTGAAATGTGAGCTCTCTCACTCCTTCCTTGTCCAAGATATGGGCGTTTCAAGTTTTCTCCAGTTGAAAAAACACGTTGACCGCGGGGTCAACATTTTCACCAAAAATTCAATATTCCCCAATTTGCCCCAAAATAACACAAATTGAAGCCATTGCAGCCTGGATGCTGTGTCTGAAATGTGAGCTCTCTCACTCCTTCCTTATCCAAGATATGGGCGTTTCAAGTTCTCCTCAGCTGAAAAAAACATTGACCGCGGAGTCAACATTTTCACCAAAAATTCAATATTCCCCAATTTGCCCCAAAATAACACAAATTCATCCCATTGCAGCCTGGATGCTGTGTCTGAAATGTGAGCTCTCTCACTCCTTCCTTATCCAAGATATGGGCGTTTCAAGTTCTCCTCAGCTGAAAAAAACATTGACCGCGGGGTCAACATTTTCACCAAAAATTCAATATTCCCCAATTTGCCCCAAAATAACACAAATTCATCCCATTGCAGCCTGGATGCTGTGTCTGAAATGTGAGCTTTTTCACTCCTTCCTTATCCAAGATATGGGCGTTTCAAGTTCTCCTCAGCTGAAAAAAACATTGACCGCGGGGTCAACATTTTCACCAAAAATTCAATATTCCCCACTTTGCCCCAAAATAACACAAATTGAAGCCATTGCAGCCTGGATGCTGCGTCTGAAATTTAAGCTCTCTCACTCCTTCCTTGCCCAAGATATGGGCGTTTCAAGTTCTCCTCAGCTGAAAAAAACATTGACCGCGGGGTCAACATTTTCACCAAAAATTCAATATTCCCCACTTTGCCCCAAAATAACACAAATTGAAGCCATTGCAGCCTGGATGCTGTGTCTGAAATGTGAGCTCTCTCACTCCTTCCTTATCCAAGATATGGGCGTTTCAAGTTCTCCTCAGCTGAAAAAAACATTGACCGCGGGGTCAACATTTTCACCAAAAATTCAATATTCCCCAATTTGCCCCAAAATAACACAAATTGAAGCCATTGCAGCCTGGATGCTGTGTCTGAAATGTGAGCTCTCTCACTCCTTCCTTGTCCAAGATATGGGCGTTTCAAGTTTTCTCCAGTTGAAAAAACACGTTGACCGCGGGGTCAACATTTTCACCAAAAATTCAATATTCCCCAATTTGCCCCAAAATAACACAAATTGAAGCCATTGCAGCCTGGATGCTGTGTCTGAAATGTGAGCTCTCTCACTCCTTCCTTATCCAAGATATGGGCGTTTCAAGTTCTCCTCAGCTGAAAAAAACATTGACCGCGGAGTCAACATTTTCACCAAAAATTCAATATTCCCCAATTTGCCCCAAAATAACACAAATTCATCCCATTACAGCCTGGATGCTGTGTCTGAAATGTGAGCTCTCTCACTCCTTCCTTATCAAAGATATGGGCGTTTCAAGTTCTCCTCAGCTGAAAAAAACATTGACCGCGGGGTCAACTTTTTCACCAAAAAAACAATATTCCCCAATTTGCCCCAAAATAACACAAATTGAAGCCATTGCAGCCTGGATGCTGTGTCTGAAATGTGAGCTCTCTCACTCCTTCCTTATCCAAGATATGGCCGTTTCAAGTTTTCTCCAGTTGAAAAAACACGTTGACCGCGGGGTCAACATTTTCACCAAAAATTCAATATTCCCCACTTTGCCCCAAAATTACACAAATTGAAGCCATTGCAGCCTGGATGCTGTGTCTGAAATGTGAGCTCTCTCACTCCTTCCTTGCCCAAGATATGGGCGTTTCAAGTTTTCTCCAGTTGAAAAAACACGTTGACCGCGGGGTCAACATTTTCACAAAAAATTCAATATTCCCCAATTTGCCCCAAAATAACACAAATTGAAGCCATTGCAGCCTGGATGCTGTGTCTGAAATGTGAGCTCTCTCACTCCTTCCTTATCCAAGATATGGGCGTTTCAAGTTCTCCTCAGCTGAAAAAAACATTGACCGCGGGGTCAACATTTTCACCAAAAATTCAATATTCCCCAATTTGCCCCAAAATAACACAAATTCATCCCATTGCAGCCTGGATGCTGTGTCTGAAATTTGAGCTCTCTCACTCCTTCCTTATCAAAGATATGGGCGTTTGAAGTTCTCCTCAGCTGAAAAAAACATTGACCGCGGGGTCAACATTTTCACCAAAAATTCAATATTCCCCAATTTGCCCCAAAATAACACAAATTCATCCCATTGCAGCCTGGATGCTGTGTCTGAAATGTGAGCTCTCTCACTCCTTCCTTGTCCAAGATATGGGCGTTTCAATTTTTCACCAGTTGAAAAAACACGTTGACCGCGGGGTCAACATTTTCACCAAAAATTCAATATTCCCCACTTTGCCCCAAAATAACACAAATTGAAGCCATTGCAGCCTGGATGCTGTGTCTGAAATGTGAGCTCTCTCACTCCTTCCTTGCCCAAGATATGGGCGTTTCAAGTTTTCTCCAGTTGAAAAAACACGTTGACCGCGGGGTCAACATTTTCACCAAAAATTCAATATTCCCCAATTTGCCCCAAAATAACACAAATTGAAGCCATTGCAGCCTGGATGCTGTGTCTGAAATGTGAGCTCTCTCACTCCTTCCTTATCCAAGATATGGGCGTTTCAAGTTTTCTCCAGTTGAAAAAACACATTGACCGCGGGGTCAACTTTTTCACCAAAAAAACAGTATTCCCCAATTTGCCCCAAAATAACACAAATTGAAGCCATTGCAGCCTGGATGCTGCGTCTAAAAATTTGAACACTCTAACTCCTTCCTTGCCCAAGATATGGGCGTTTCAAGTTTTCACCAGTTGAAAAAACACGTTGACCGCGGGGTCAACATTTTTACCAAAAATTCAATATTCCCCAATTTGCCCCAAAATAACACAAATTGAAGCCATTGCAGCCTGGATGCTGTGTCTGAAATGTGAGCTCTCTCACTCCTTCCTTATCAAAGATATGGGCGTTTCAAGTTCTCCTCAGCTGAAAAAAACATTGACCGCGGGGTCAACTTTTTCACCAAAAAAACAATATTCCCCAATTTGCCCCAAAATAACACAAATTGAAGCCATTGCAGCCTGGATGCTGTGTCTGAAATGTGAGCTCTCTCACTCCTTCCTTGTCCAAGATATGGGCGTTTCAAGTTTTCTCCAGTTGAAAAAACACGTTGACCGCGGGGTCAACATTTTCACCAAAAATTCAATATTCCCCACTTTGCCCCAAAATTACACAAATTGAAGCCATTGCAGCCTGGATGCTGTGTCTGAAATGTGAGCTCTCTCACTCCTTCCTTATCCAAGATATGGCCGTTTCAAGTTTTCTCCAGTTGAAAAAACACGTTGACCGCGGGGTCAACATTTTCACCAAAAATTCAATATTCCCCAATTTGCCCCAAAATAACACAAATTCATCCCATTGCAGCCTGGATGCTGTGTCTGAAATGTGAGCTCTCTCACTCCTTCCTTATCCAAGATATGGGCGTTTCAAGTTCTCCTCAGCTGAAAAAATCATTGACCGCGGGGTCAACATTTTCACCAAAAATTCAATATTCCCCAATTTGCCCCAAAATAACACAAATTGAAGCCATTGCAGCCTGGATGCTGCGTCTAAAAATTTGAACACTCTAACTCCTTCCTTGCCCAAGATATGGGCGTTTCAAGTTCTCCTCAGCTGAAAAAATCATTGACCGCGGGGTCAACATTTTCACAAAAAATTCAATATTCCCCAATTTGCCCCAAAATAACACAAATTGAAGCCATTGCAGCCTGGATGCTGTGTCTGAAATGTGAGCTCTCTCACTCCTTCCTTATCCAAGATATGGGCGTTTCAAGTTCTCCTCAGCTGAAAAAAACATTGACCGCGGGGTCAACATTTTCACCAAAAATTCAATATTCCCCAATTTGCCCCAAAATAACACAAATTCATCCCATTGCAGCCTGGATGCTGTGTCTGAAATTTGAGCTCTCTCACTCCTTCCTTATCAAAGATATGGGCGTTTCAAGTTCTCCTCAGCTGAAAAAAACATTGACCGCGGGGTCAACATTTTCACCAAAAATTCAATATTCCCCAATTTGCCCCAAAATAACACAAATTCATCCCATTGCAGCCTGGATGCTGTGTCTGAAATGTGAGCTCTCTCACTCCTTCCTTGTCCAAGATATGGGCGTTTCAATTTTTCACCAGTTGAAAAAACACGTTGACCGCGGGGTCAACATTTTCACCAAAAATTCAATATTCCCCACTTTGCCCCAAAATAACACAAATTGAAGCCATTGCAGCCTGGATGCTGTGTCTGAAATGTGAGCTCTCTCACTCCTTCCTTGCCCAAGATACGGGCGTTTCAAGTTATCTCCTCAGCTGAAAAAAACATTGACCGCGGGGTCAACATTTTCACCAAAAATTCAATGTTCCCCAATTTGCCCCAAAATAACACAAATTGAAGCCATTGCAGCCTGGATGCTGTGTCTGAAATGTGAGCTCTCTCACTCCTTCCTTATCAAAGATATGGGCGTTTCAAGTTCTCCTCAGCTGAAAAAAACATTGACCGCGGGGTCAACTTTTTCACCAAAAAAACAATATTCCCCAATTTGCCCCAAAATAACACAAATTGAAGCCATTGCAGCCTGGATGCTGCGTCTAAAAATTTGAACACTCTAACTCCTTCCTTGCCCAAGATATGGGCGTTTCAAGTTTTCACCAGTTGAAAAAACACGTTGACCGCGGGGTCAACATTTTTACCAAAAATTCAATATTCCCCAATTTGCCCCAAAATAACACAAATTGAAGCCATTGCAGCCTGGATGCTGTGTCTGAAATGTGAGCTCTCTCACTCCTTCCTTATCAAAGATATGGGCGTTTCAAATTCTCCTCAGCTGAAAAAAACATTGACCGCGGGGTCAACTTTTTCACCAAAAAAACAATATTCCCCAATTTGCCCCAAAATAACACAAATTGAAGCCATTGCAGCCTGGATGCTGCGTCTAAAAATTTGAACACTCTAACTCCTTCCTTGCCCAAGATATGGGCGTTTCAAGTTTTCTCCAGTTGAAAAAACACGTTGACCGCGGGGTCAACATTTTCACCAAAAATTCAATATTCCCCACTCTGCCCCAAAATTACACAAATTGAAGCCATTGCAGCCTGGATGCTGTGTCTGAAATGTGAGCTCTCTCACTCCTTCCTTGTCCAAGATATGGGCGTTTCAAGTTTTCTCCAGTTGAAAAAACACGTTGACCGCGGGGTCAACATTTTCACCAAAAATTCAATATTCCCCAATTTGCCCCAAAATAACACAAATTGAAGCCATTGCAGCCTGGATGCTGTGTCTGAAATGTGAGCTCTCTCACTCCTTCCTTGTCCAAGATATGGGCGTTTCAAGTTTTCTCCAGTTGAAAAAACACGTTGACCGCGGGGTCAACATTTTCACCAAAAATTCAATATTCCCCAATTTGCCCCAAAATAACACAAATTCATCCCATTGCAGCCTGGATGCTGTGTCTGAAATGTGAGCTCTCTCACTCCTTCCTTATCCAAGATATGGGCGTTTCAAGTTCTCCTCAGCTGAAAAAAACATTGACCGCGGAGTCAACATTTTCACCAAAAATTCAATATTCCCCACTTTGCCCCAAAATAACACAAATTGATGCCATGCCTGCCTGGATGCTGCGTCTGAAATTTAAGCTCTCTCACTCCTTCCTTGCCCAAGATATGGGCGTTTCAAGTTCTCCTCAGCTGAAAAAAACATTGACCGCGGGGTCAACATTTTCACCAAAAATTCAATATTCCCCACTTTGCCCCAAAATAACACAAATTGAAGCCATTGCAGCCTGGATGCTGCGTCTGAAATTTAAGCTCTCTCACTCCTTCCTTGCCCAAGATATGGGCGTTTCAAGTTCTCCTCAGCTGAAAAAAACATTGACCGCGGAGTCAACATTTTCACCAAAAATTCAATATTCCCCACTTTGCCCCAAAATAACACAAATTGAAGCCATTGCAGCCTGGATGCTGTGTCTGAAACGTGAGCTCTCTCACTCCTTCCTTATCCAAGATATGGGCGTTTCAAGTTATCTCCTCAGCTGAAAAAAACATTGACCGCGAGGTAAACTTTTTCACCAAAAATTCAATATTCCCCACTTTGCCCCAAAATAACACAAATTGAAGCCATTGCAGCCTGGATGCTGTGTCTGAAATGTGAGCTTTTTCACTCCTTCCTTATCCAAGATATGGGCGTTTCAAGTTCTCCTCAGCTGAAAAAAACATTGACCGCGGGGTCAACATTTTCACCAAAAATTCAATATTCCCCACTTTGCCCCAAAATAACACAAATTGAAGCCATTGCAGCCTGGATGCTGCGTCTGAAATTTAAGCTCTCTCACTCCTTCCTTGCCCAAGATATGGGCGTTTCAAGTTCTCCTCAGCTGAAAAAAACATTGACCGCGGGGTCAACATTTTCACCAAAAATTCAATATTCCCCACTTTGCCCCAAAATAACACAAATTGAAGCCATTGCAGCCTGGATGCTGTGTCTGAAATGTGAGCTCTCTCACTCCTTCCTTATCCAAGATATGGGCGTTTCAAGTTCTCCTCAGCTGAAAAAAACATTGACCGCGGGGTCAACATTTTCACCAAAAATTCAATATTCCCCACTTTGCCCCAAAATAACACAAATTGAAGCCATTGCAGCCTGGATGCTGTGTCTGAAATGTGAGCTCTCTCACTCCTTCCTTATCAAAGATATGGGCGTTTCAAGTTCTCCTCAGCTGAAAAAAACATTGACCGCGGGGTCAACTTTTTCACCAAAAAAACAATATTCCCCAATTTGCCCCAAAATAACACAAATTGAAGCCATTGCAGCCTGGATGCTGCGTCTAAAAATTTGAACACTCTAACTCCTTCCTTGCCCAAGATATGGGCGTTTCAAGTTTTCTCCAGTTGAAAAAACACGTTGACCGCGGGGTCAACATTTTCACCAAAAATTCAATATTCCCCAATTTGCCCCAAAATAACACAAATTGAAGCCATTGCAGCCTGGATGCTGTGTCTGAAATGTGAGCTCTCTCACTCCTTCCTTGTCCAAGATATGGGCGTTTCAAGTTTTCTCCAGTTGAAAAAACACGTTGACCGCGGGGTCAACATTTTCACCAAAAATTCAATATTCCCCAATTTGCCCCAAAATAACACAAATTGAAGCCATTGCAGCCTGGATGCTGTGTCTGAAATGTGAGCTCTCTCACTCCTTCCTTGTCCAAGATATGGGCGTTTCAAGTTTTCTCCAGTTGAAAAAACACGTTGACCGCGGGGTCAACATTTTCACCAAAAATTCAATATTCCCCAATTTGCCCCAAAATAACACAAATTGATGCCATTCCTGCCTGGATGCTGCGTCTGAAATTTAAGCTCTCTCACTCCTTCCTTGCCCAAGATATGGGCGTTTCAAGTTCTCCTCAGCTGAAAAAAACATTGACCGCGGGGTCAACATTTTCACCAAAAATTCAATATTCCCCAATTTGCCCCAAAATATCACAAATTCATCCCATTGCAGCCTGGATGCTGTGTCTGAAATGTGAGCTCTCTCACTCCTTCCTTATCCAAGATATGGGCGTTTCAAGTTCTCCTCAGCTGAAAAAAACATTGACCGCGGGGTCAACTTTTTCACAAAAAATTCAATATTCCCCAATTTGCCCCAAAATAACACAAATTGAAGCCATTGCAGCCTGGATGCTGTGTCTGAAATGTGAGCTCTCTCACTCCTTCCTTGTCCAAGATATGGGCGTTTCAAGTTTTCTCCAGTTGAAAAAACACGTTGACCGCGGGGTCAACATTTTCACCAAAAATTCAATATTCCCCAATTTGCCCCAAAATAACACAAATTGAAGCCATTGCAGCCTGGATGCTGTGTCTGAAATGTGAGCTCTCTCACTCCTTCCTTATCCAAGATATGGGCGTTTCAAGTTCTCCTCAGCTGAAAAAAACATTGACCGCGGGGTCAACATTTTCACCAAAAATTCAATATTCCCCAATTTGCCCCAAAATAACACAAATTCATCCCATTGCAGCCTGGATGCTGTGTCTGAAATGTGAGCTCTCTCACTCCTTCCTTGTCCAAGATATGGGCGTTTCAAGTTTTCTCCAGTTGAAAAAACACGTTGACCGCGGGGTCAACATTTTCACCAAAAATTCAATATTCCCCACTTTGCCCCAAAATAACACAAATTGAAGCCATTGCAGCCTGGATGCTGTGTCTGAAATGTGAGCTCTCTCACTCCTTCCTTGTCCAAGATATGGGCGTTTCAAGTTTTCTCCAGTTGAAAAAACACGTTGACCGCGGGGTCAACATTTTCACCAAAAATTCAATATTCCCCACTTTGCCCCAAAATTACACAAATTGAAGCCATTGCAGCCTGGATGCTGTGTCTGAAATGTGAGCTCTCTCACTCCTTCCTTGTCCAAGATATGGGCGTTTCAAGTTTTCTCCAGTTGAAAAAACACGTTGACCGCGGGGTCAACATTTTCACCAAAAATTCAATATTCCCCAATTTGCCCCAAAATAACACAAATTGAAGCCATTGCAGCCTGGATGCTGTGTCTGAAATGTGAGCTCTCTCACTCCTTCCTTGTCCAAGATATGGGCGTTTCAAGTTTTCTCCAGTTGAAAAAACACGTTGACCGCGGGGTCAACATTTTCACCAAAAATTCAATATTCCCCACTTTGCCCCAAAATAACACAAATTGAAGCCATTGCAGCCTGGATGCTGCGTCTGAAATTTAAGCTCTCTCACTCCTTCCTTGCCCAAGATATGGGCGTTTCAAGTTCTCCTCAGCTGAAAAAAACATTGACCGCGGAGTCAACATTTTCACCAAAAATTCAATATTCCCCACTTTGCCCCAAAATAACACAAATTGAAGCCATTGCAGCCTGGATGCTGTGTCTGAAACGTGAGCTCTCTCACTCCTTCCTTATCCAAGATATGGGCGTTTCAAGTTATCTCCTCAGCTGAAAAAAACATTGACCGCGAGGTAAACTTTTTCACCAAAAATTCAATATTCCCCAATTTGCCCCAAAATAACACAAATTGATGCCATGCCTGCCTGGATGCTGCGTCTGAAATTTAAGCTCTCTCACTCCTTCCTTGCCCAAGATATGGGCGTTTCAAGTTCTCCTCAGCTGAAAAAAACATTGACCGCGGGGTCAACATTTTCACCAAAAATTCAATATTCCCCAATTTGCCCCAAAATAACACAAATTCATCCCATTGCAGCCTGGATGCTGTGTCTGAAATGTGAGCTTTTTCACTCCTTCCTTATCCAAGATATGGGCGTTTCAAGTTCTCCTCAGCTGAAAAAAACATTGACCGCGGGGTCAACATTTTCACCAAAAATTCAATATTCCCCACTTTGCCCCAAAATAACACAAATTGAAGCCATTGCAGCCTGGATGCTGCGTCTGAAATTTAAGCTCTCTCACTCCTTCCTTGCCCAAGATATGGGCGTTTCAAGTTCTCCTCAGCTGAAAAAAACATTGACCGCGGGGTCAACATTTTCACCAAAAATTCAATATTCCCCACTTTGCCCCAAAATAACACAAATTGAAGCCATTGCAGCCTGGATGCTGTGTCTGAAATGTGAGCTCTCTCACTCCTTCCTTATCCAAGATATGGGCGTTTCAAGTTCTCCTCAGCTGAAAAAAACATTGACCGCGGGGTCAACATTTTCACCAAAAATTCAATATTCCCCAATTTGCCCCAAAATAACACAAATTCATCCCATTGCAGCCTGGATGCTGTGTCTGAAATGTGAGCTCTCTCACTCCTTCCTTATCCAAGATATGGGCGTTTCAAGTTCTCCTCAGCTGAAAAAAACATTGACCGCGGGGTCAACATTTTCACCAAAAATTCAATATTCCCCACTTTGCCCCAAAATAACACAAATTGAAGCCATTGCAGCCTGGATGCTGTGTCTGAAATGTGAGCTCTCTCACTCCTTCCTTATCAAAGATATGGGCGTTTCAAGTTCTCCTCAGCTGAAAAAAACATTGACCGCGGGGTCAACTTTTTCACCAAAAAAACAATATTCCCCAATTTGCCCCAAAATAACACAAATTGAAGCCATTGCAGCCTGGATGCTGCGTCTAAAAATTTGAACACTCTAACTCCTTCCTTGCCCAAGATATGGGCGTTTCAAGTTTTCTCCAGTTGAAAAAACACGTTGACCGCGGGGTCAACATTTTCACCAAAAATTCAATATTCCCCAATTTGCCCCAAAATAACACAAATTGAAGCCATTGCAGCCTGGATGCTGTGTCTGAAATGTGAGCTCTCTCACTCCTTCCTTGTCCAAGATATGGGCGTTTCAAGTTTTCTCCAGTTGAAAAAACACGTTGACCGCGGGGTCAACATTTTCACCAAAAATTCAATATTCCCCAATTTGCCCCAAAATAACACAAATTCATCCCATTGCAGCCTGGATGCTGTGTCTGAAATGTGAGCTCTCTCACTCCTTCCTTATCCAAGATATGGGCGTTTCAAGTTTTCTCCAGTTGAAAAAACACGTTGACCGCGGGGTCAACATTTTCACCAAAAATTCAATATTCCCCAATTTGCCCCAAAATAACACAAATTGAAGCCATTGCAGCCTGGATGCTGTGTCTGAAATGTGAGCTCTCTCACTCCTTCCTTGTCCAAGATATGGGCGTTTCAAGTTTTCTCCAGTTGAAAAAACACGTTGACCGCGGGGTCAACATTTTCACCAAAAATTCAATATTCCCCAATTTGCCCCAAAATAACACAAATTGATGCCATTCCTGCCTGGATGCTGCGTCTGAAATTTAAGCTCTCTCACTCCTTCCTTGCCCAAGATATGGGCGTTTCAAGTTCTCCTCAGCTGAAAAAAACATTGACCGCGGGGTCAACATTTTCACCAAAAATTCAATATTCCCCAATTTGCCCCAAAATATCACAAATTCATCCCATTGCAGCCTGGATGCTGTGTCTGAAATGTGAGCTCTCTCACTCCTTCCTTATCCAAGATATGGGCGTTTCAAGTTCTCCTCAGCTGAAAAAAACATTGACCGCGGGGTCAACATTTTCACCAAAAATTCAATATTCCCCAATTTGCCCCAAAATAACACAAATTGAAGCCATTGCAGCCTGGATGCTGTGTCTGAAATGTGAGCTCTCTCACTCCTTCCTTGTCCAAGATATGGGCGTTTCAAGTTTTCTCCAGTTGAAAAAACACGTTGACCGCGGGGTCAACATTTTCACCAAAAATTCAATATTCCCCAATTTGCCCCAAAATAACACAAATTGAAGCCATTGCAGCCTGGATGCTGTGTCTGAAATGTGAGCTCTCTCACTCCTTCCTTGTCCAAGATATGGGCGTTTCAAGTTTTCTCCAGTTGAAAAAACACGTTGACCGCGGGGTCAACATTTTCACCAAAAATTCAATATTCCCCACTTTGCCCCAAAATAACACAAATTGAAGCCATTGCAGCCTGGATGCTGTGTCTGAAATGTGAGCTCTCTCACTCCTTCCTTGCCCAAGACACGGGCGTTTCAAGTTATCTCCTCAGCTGAAAAAAACATTGACCGCGAGGTCAACTTTTTCACCAAAAATTCAATATTCCCCAATTTGCCCCAAAATAACACAAATTGAAGCCATTGCAGCCTGGATGCTGTGTCTGAAATGTGAGCTCTCTCACTCCTTCCTTGTCCAAGATATGGGCGTTTCAAGTTTTCTCCAGTTGAAAAAACACGTTGACCGCGGGGTCAACATTTTCACCAAAAATTCAATATTCCCCAATTTGCCCCAAAATAACACAAATTGAAGCCATTGCAGCCTGGATGCTGTGTCTGAAATGTGAGCTCTCTCACTCCTTCCTTGTCCAAGATATGGGCGTTTCAAGTTTTCTCCAGTTGAAAAAACACGTTGACCGCGGGGTGAACATTTTCACCAAAAATTCAATATTCCCCAATTTGCCCCAAAATAACACAAATTGAAGCCCTTGCAGCCTGGATGCTGTGTCTGAAATTTGAGCTCTCTCACTCCTTCCTTATCCAAGATATGGGCGTTTCAAGTTCTCCTCAGCTGAAAAAAACATTGACCGCGAGGTCAACTTTTTCACCAAAAATTCAATATTCCCCAATTTGCCCCAAAATAACACAAATTGAAGCCATTGCAGCCTGGATGCTGTGTCTGAAATGTGAGCTCTCTCACTCCTTCCTT